>NC_058080.1:263245573-263560253 GCF_014858855.1 Bufo gargarizans
AACCAAAACAAAGAACATCATGAAAGAGGTCGAGAAGGACGTCTATCAGATCTTCTCACAAAGCTGGTGGTGACATCAGGACAGCATTTGAGGCCTCTATCACACTCTACAGCTAAAGCCACCCAACTTTGACAGCTGAATAGCAAATCTGCCAAGTTATGTAATAATAATTCCACTTTCCAGTGCATAATTTTGCATATTTGTCTTTAAAAAAAGTTTAGGAAAGCTGGGTAGCATGTGGTAGTATGCTGAAGATCAAACTACATATATAGTATGCACTCATAGTTGCCCTGATATTATATAATATAGTGTATACAGAATGTATGTACCAAGTGCAGCCTCCATTATAGCTCTGCAGCTTTAGTGATCCTTTAAATGTCGTACAAGTTGCAGTGTTACCTTGCCAACACACATATTGAATATTGGCTGTTGGAATATCAAAAATACCTATTTTTTGATATATAGATAGGAGTACTATAATATAATATAAGAGTCAGCAATGATATCATTTAAAATGTGTAATTTATCAATACACAATATATGTGACACAACTTGCTGGGCAGGTTAGACACATTTCTCTTCCTTTTGCTACCTCATTCCATAGCTTAATTGAAAAAAGAAAATAGACAGGCAGTGCCTCCTGCTGCAACACATTAAGGTGCTTGGTGTCTAGGCCTTTGCCCCTTTAAAAAAACACAAAGATTGAACCTTGTAAATGATTTATGGTGCTCTTACCTACTGCATCATCCACATAAGAAAACGTCCCAATCTCATGTGCCCACCACTGTGGAGGGTGTTCATCCAGACTAGTGATGAGCGGCATAGGCAATAAACAAATTTGCGATATTTCACAAATGTTTTGCCGAATATTCACCATAAATTCGCAAATTTGAGAATTTGTGATCTCCACTCATTATTTACTAGATTGCAAAAATCGGCAATGTAATATATTCACGCTAAAAATTCGATCAACTTTAAGGGGCAGGCGACATTCCTATTGGTTGCTAGGGATGTTGCTAAGTGCCGATATTCACAATAAATTTGAGATCAACACTATTCCCAAATACGAATATATAGCACTATATTCAAAATATTTGCAAATTCTCGAAATGGCGATATTTGCAATAAAAATTTGCGTTTCGAATATTTGCACTCAACAATAATCCAGACCCTTGTTGTAAAAGAAAGCCTTTGTGATCACTAAAGCCAATCACTGAACAAATGTCATGCATGGTAGCATAACCAGTGTAGCCAGTGGTTGACAATAACAGTCACATGAATGTATGGTACTGTAGGTTCTAGTCCCCTGAAAATGAACAAAAACCAGCGTGGACAATCAGAGCATTGGCACAGGACTAGCTGGGGATTTAGCAGGTGAGTAATGGTTGTTTTTTTTTATTTTTGCTTTCATTTCTTAAGCTCTCAGACAACCCCTTTGTTGAGATCAGGGAAATTCAATGAGCTGACCATTCAACAAATCTCAGTTCAACAAGGCAATTATATTGTAATTTGTAAGTCTACTGAGCTAAGAGAGAACATCCCATTCTGTGCACTGCCAAGCATGTCAGAAACTTAGTCAATTTATAGTAAAAGTTTTCACAATCATTTTTTCCTCATTAAACATGAACTAAATATAATTGGCTTGATAAGAAAGGGATTATTCTCTTTCCCTAACCTTAAAAATACATCCCGCAGGTGCCTCCATTTTGTCTCCGTGACAAATAGGCAACATTTTGAGATAATTCAACCTGCACCCTGTTGTCTGTTTGATAAGTTGGTCCCTATGGACATGCATGGAATTAATGTTATAAGTCATAGATATTCTGCTATGTTTTCAATCTTTTCCCTCCAAACCTTACAACAATATATGGGACATGAGTGGTGACATAAATCATGAACTTGCCCTTTTTAAGTCATCATGTTTAATGGAAGTCAAGGTACCATGGCCATGTTTCCTGATGCATTCATCATGACTAGGTATACATTTGCAATGTAGGTTCACTGTAACACAGCAAATGTTCTCTGTAATCTTGCCTGAAATAAGTATCATTGTGACCCTGATAAAATAAACATATGACCTTGATAAAGTTGTCTACATAGTAAACTGTGTCATAGTGGTTTACATAGTTCTGATGTCTTACAACTATGATAATGGTTTATATTTAAAAATAATGGTTTCAAGAGTTGTAATAATAACATATTAGGTTTAACTTCAAATAGAAGAGAACATAGACTTTCACACACTAAATGGCAAAAGCCATTTATGTACCAACAATACCTTTCTCTGAAGACTCTGGTGACCAACTAGCATCTTCTTTATGTTCCAACTTTTATGTGGTTACGTTCTATTAGACTGGGAGATGAAATCTCCACTGAAACCAGACACTATAAACTGCCTATTGCCAGATGTAGTGACTTAAATGTAGAAAGATATATTAGATACCTACCATTAATGTTGTATTTATGCACTGGGAACTGTGTTTTAAGGAGTTATTCCCAACCTGAACATTTATGGTATATTCGCAGTATAAGCTATACAGTAGATGTCTGATAGATGTCTATTCCAACTTTGGGACAAGCACCTATTATACTTGGAGAACAGAGGTGCCATGAACCTCTACCGTGCTGATGAGGTGGCTGCTAGCCACCAAATTAAGGTAGGGGAAGACTGGAAACGTGGTCGAACATGGGTGGATCTCTCCATTAATTTCTATAGAAGTTGAAAAAACAGCCAACATCCCATTGCAATGGTCAGTATTGGAGCTACCTTCAATCCTAATCATTTAAGTAGTTTGAGAGAGGGCTCCCTATATCAGTCAATCAGTGCCCTGCAATGCGATCGTAGGGTGTCAATAGATTTAGCCAAGGGTTGAACAAAAGTCACCAGGTCTGTGAAAAAGCATCTGCTTAGTAAGCAAGGCAATAATATTTGTAGTAGCATGTAAGTGATCATAGACCCAAAGTGGACATATATTTTAATGTTTTTACCCATTCACCCATAAAAAAATGAAATGAGGCTGAGATGTATGATCATATGATCTCTGATGTGACCGGGGAGGGGGGGGAAGGTAGGTTTTGGGAAATAAAATCTTACAGAATTACCAAACAAACCCCATACTTTTATCATAAGCATTCAACAGTGGAGTTTTTTCTGCTTGGAGTACCACTTTAAGCACACATGTTTCACATTTGTTTCATAGATACATTCTGAAAGCCACTTTTTTATGTTTTTATAAAAAGAAAATGGGCTTTTGGTATTGTGGGATAAGTTGTGGTTTTTATTGCCACAGTTGATGGGCACAGAAAATGTGTGATATTTATATATATTTTTTTAATGGATGAGGAGCTAAAGACAAAACTGCAATGTGTTGGTTGTATTGTATGCAATGCATTCAACATTGAGGGGTTTATTCTTCCTGGAATACCCCATTCGCAGTGATCTATTTACTTCTATATTTTCATCCACACATTATTTCATCTTGTGTAGGATGTTCTTGTAGTACATGTGGTCCACTGCCGGCATCCTCCATTGTATGCATTTTTGCTGTGGATTGCCGTTTACAGCGGATCACATGTGGAGGATCTACTCCCCCGGGTTATAAATACGCTACAGTATTTGGGGTTTGAGCATTTCCTCCCAGTTAGGCCACTGTATTCTGTGATTTTTCTTCATATGTATTGAATGTGCGGACGCTTATCGTTTGTAACATTCTAGTGCACCTGGTAGCCTATGTCACATGGCCTGCTATAGGTGAGGCTCGCAGCCTCCTCCCTCCTCCCATTGTATTACTGATCTTACTTTGGAGGTATGTGGGAGTTTGGCTGTGAGTCGGACCTTGGCATCTATCGGACAGTGTTCACACACTACAGGTAGGTTATCAGTAGGTCCCGCACTACGCTGAGATACCTTGGCGGGGTGCGCGGGCTCTGATATGTCCCTGACCTGAATATATTGGCAAAAATTTAATTTTTTAACATCAGCGTGAGGGTTTATCCTTGTATTGACAGTTGCACATTATTGTGGTGCACCATTTGCAGTGATCTATTTCTTCCTGGAATACCCCAGGATCTGATGTAGCCGCATTCTGAAGGGATAAAAATTCTGTCCACACACCTTTCTTAAATGTAGTTCAACCCTGCCCATACAGTAGAATGGTATCACCCACGGATTGGTCATATCTGTTCTGTGGGCTTACTGAATAGGACTAAGTATAAGCATGGTGTCAGTCATGTGTCCCTTGGCATTCAGTAGACAACAGATTTACAGGTGAACACACTGGGCACATCTGTGGAGTACCTAAATAGTGATAATGGTAAAACAACTATTTTTGTTGTGGTTATTACTACTTCACTTACTGACTAATTTGTAAGATGACTGCCTGTTGTTGTAAATAAAGTTACAGTCTCACTGTACTTTCACACAATTTTATTCCATTTAGTAGAGAATGGTGTAGCTAGCAAATTTCTAAATCACTTTATTTTAAAATATATATATGCCTGCCGCCACCTGGAAAAAAGTGATGGCCACTAGGGGTCTCACTTCCACCTACGTTGCAGGCCACTGCCCATTGTCAGGGAAGATCTGTCCCTGATAACAGAAATACAGAAGACAACTGAGAGGAAGTGGGGGCGTGTCAGAGCTAGCTGAGATCATGAGCCTAATTACACAATGGCTTCTACACTGCTTCTGAACATCAAAGGAGCCTTTGGTGATTCTGTAAGTATGATTTCCCCCACATTATCTGTTATGTTATTGAGCTGAAAATAAACATAGTGGGAAGTAAGGGAAAGGAAGTCACAGCAGTACAATGTTGGCAGATTCCATGGAAAGGATACTCCCCTTGCTTCTGAGTCAAATGCATCTAGATGTGCATCTGAAACAGTAAATAATATGGCCGAAAGAGTCATTAGGGAAGACCAAACATAACTGTTCCTTCACAGTTATGATTGTTCAAAGAAGCACAGTCATTATGCAAACTAAAAAAAAAAAAAAAAAAAACTCAGGTAAGCTTTTAGTTAAAAACACGAGTGATGCAACTGCACATGACCAAATTATGATACACTACCCTAGGCAGAAAATTTTATGAATAATTTCATGTGTTTAGGATTACAAAAACATGTCTGCCTTCATCCAAAAACGGTGCCACACCTGTCTGTAGTTTGTCTATGCTATTGCAGCTCAGCCCCTTTCACTTCAATGGAGTTTAGCTGCTAAACTAGACATTACTTATGGACAGGTTTGATGCTGGTTCTGGGAAAAAGCTGCCACGTTTTTCTAATTCTGCACAGACTCTGCAACTACTTGGCTTCTGTTTAGAAATGCAGGTTGCACACATGCCATGCTCTACTCTATAAAATTTTAAAAGTTCACAGGTATAGAAACATAGAAACATAGAATGTGCCGGCAGACAAGAACCATTTGGCCCATCTAGTCTGCCCAATATACTGAATACTATGAATAGCCCCTGGCCCTATCTTATATGAAGGATGGCCTTATGCCTATCCCATGCATGCTTAAACTCCTCCACTGTATTTGCAGCTACCACTTCTGAAGGAAGGCTATTCCATGCATCCACTACTCTCTCAGTAAAGTAATACTTCCTGATATGTCCTTTAAACCTTTGCCCCTATAATTTAAGACTATGTCCTCTTGTACCAGTTTTTCTTCTTTTAAATATTCTCTCCTCTTTTACCTTGTTGATTCCCTTGATGTATTTAAAAGTTTCTATCATATCCCCTCTGTCTCGTCTTTCTTCCAAGCTATACATGTTAAGGTCCTTTAATCTTCCCTGGTAAGTTTTATCCTGCAATCCATGTACTAGTTTAGTAGCTCTTCTCTGAACTCTCTCCAAAGTAACAATATCCTTCTGGAGATATGGTCTCCAGTACTGAGCACAATACTCCAAATGAGGTCTCACTAGTGCTCTGTAGAGTGACATGAGCACCTCCCTCTTTCTACTGGTGATGCCTTTCCCAATACACTCAATCATTCTGCTAGCATTTCCTGCTGGTCTATGACATTGTCTGCCTACCTTTAAGTCTTCAGAAATAATCACCCCTAAATCCCTTTCCTCAGATACTGAGGTTAGGACTGTATCACTGATTTTATATTCTGCTCTTGGGTTTTTACGCCTCAGGTGCATTATCTTGCACTTATCAAGATTACATTTTAGTTGCCAGATTTTTGACCATTCCTCTAGTTTTCCTAAATCCTTTTCCATTTGGTGTATCCCTCCAGGAACAACAACCCTGTTACAAATATTTGTGTCATCAGCAAAAAGACACCTTACCACCGAGTCCTTCTACAATTTTGCTGATAAAGATATTAAACAATATGGGTACCAGATCAGATGCCTGAGGTACCCCACTGGTAACAAGACCATGGTCTGAATATACTCCATTGACTACAACCCTCTGTTGTCTTTCCCTCAGCCACTGCCTAATCCATTCAACAAAATGGAAGTCCAAGCACAAAGACTGCAATTTATTGATAAGCCTTCTATGTGGGACAGTATCAAAAGCCTAACTAAAGTCTAGATAAGCAATGTCTACTGCACCTCCGCCATCTATTATTTTGGTCACCCAATCAGGAACAGCTGGGTCACCCAAGACAGCTGACTTAGAACCTCTTCCTCTGTAAAGACACATGCATCAAAAGATTAATTAGTCTTCCTCCCTAACTGAGGTCCTTTTCCTTCATTTTCCTTTGTAAAAACTGAACAGAAGTATTCATTGAGGCAGTCAGCTAGTTCTTCATCTTCTTCCATATACCTTCCTTCTTTTGTTTTTAATTTGGTAATTCCTTGTTTTAGTTTCCTTTTTTTATTTATGTATCTGAAGAATGTCTTATCGCCTTTTTTCACTGACTGAGCTAATTTCTCTTCTGCCTGTGCTTTAGAAGCTCTTATAACTTGCTTGTCCTCTCTTTGTTTAATCTTATAAATGTACCTGTCATCCTCTTTTTTTTTATAATTACTAATTGCTATCTTTTTGTTGTTAATGATTTTGGCCACTTCTGCTGAGTACCACAGTGGTCTCTTCCTTTTTTTGCTTTTACTGACAAGCCTAATGCAATTATCTGTTGCCTTCTGGTATGGTAACATTATCCTTCAGCCTCTAAGCCTGCTAGGTAGATTTATTACAATAAAGCAGTTACCAAATAGAATACTGTGGATCTTAAACAGAAAAACAGGACAGTAAAGCAGCCATAAAGATATAGTTTGTAACTTCTAATGAATCCCCTAGATATCTCTTTTTAGTTTTCATCTCTGTTCCATGAAGGATACAAAACCTCATTCAAAGGCATGAAATGCCCATAGCCATATCACCTTGTGTAACAAAATCTGAGGTAAACAGACAGATAGATAGACAGACAGATAGATAGATAGACAGATAGACAGATAGATAGACAGATAGATAGATCTCATATTCTCCTAAACTTACATTATCAATAGCTAATTGTATAGCAGTGGCTATTGATCTATTAAGCAAATGCAAATGGTGCCTCTAGATGCCAGCCTGTCTGAAGACTAGGTGAGACATTCCACATTCTTAGAGGAAGCTTTCTTTTAGCACTGGCCTGCTAATTGCAAACCATTTGGGCATCCTAATGAAGACCTGGGAGGGGGATACTTAAAATGCACAGCCACCTTAGACATGTTGACTGCTAGACCAGTGGGTAGTCTAACCAATTCAGTAGATGAATGAAATAATATCAGAAGCCATAACTCCGACCTCATGGCACCCACATCCTCAGAACCCTAATAATTGTGTTAAGCCTGACATGGGCTTCAGGCAGAGTCTATGCACGCCATACTGGACAGGAGACATTTCTCGGTATTCAGGATCTGGCCTTCTGGAAATCATAACTCAATCATATTTGGTGTCTGTATGACCAGGATGAAGCCGTTTATATTATGGGATCATGCCTGTACCCGCCGTCCCTGTCATACAGTGAGGAATCGCCATGATGTCCCAGAAGGCCGGACCAAAAGGACGGAAGTTCCCTCACAGCCCTCCCCTCGGCTGGGGGGGGGGGGGATAAAAATGGGTGTTTGGAAACAGGTAATTGTCAGCCATTTTGGGGATCCACATCGTTTGGAGTGACTGTCCATATCTTCAGCTGTCCCTACAGCCAGAATATAACTGCTGTATCTCAGTAAGCCAATATTCTGTATTTGATCCCTTTTATTTTATCTGTATTACTGCATTGCTATTGTATGTATATTTTTATCTTTTAGGCTACTTTCACACTAGCGTTCGATCGGATCCATTCTGAACGGATCCGATCATAATAATGCAGACGGAGGCTCCATTCAGAACGGATCCGTCTGCATTATATTAGAAAAAAAAAGCTAAGTGTGAAATTAGCCTGAGCGGATCCGTCCAGACTTTTACATTGAAAGTCAATGGGGGACGGATCCATTTGAAGATTGAGCCATATTGTGGCATCTTCAAACGGATCCGTCCCCATTGACTTACATTGTAAGTCTGGACGGATCCGCACGCCTCCGCATGGCCAGGCGGACACCCGAACGCTGCAAGCAGCGTTCAGGTGTCCGCCTGCTGAGCGGAGCAGAGGCTGAACGCGGCCAGACTGATGCAGTCTGAGCGGATCCGCATCCATTCAGACTGCATCAGGGCTGGACGGAAGCGTTCGGGTCCGCTCGTGAGCCCCTTCAAACGGAGCTCACGAGCGGACAGCCGAACGCTAGTGTGAAACTAGCCTTATCTGACACTTTCTTTTGTATTGCACTGCACTATTGTGTATTAAATGTAAAAATTGATAAGTCCCTTCCTTGTGGTCTTATAGAACTTGCTCTTTTGGAGGGAATAATATTACCAGCAGTGTTTCGGAGAATTTTAGGTCCCATATAGATAACCTGTGTTAAATTTAGGTTGAGAGAATATCTGAGTATAGGCCCCTATTGCCTTATAGTATAGGTGGTGGCAGCTATTGTGATAGAAAATATTGGAGTGTTAGAATCTAGGGGAGTAAGTTAGCATAATTCCGTCATCTAGAATAGGTGGGTGGGAATTTCTGTGGTAACTTGATGAGCTCACTAGTATAATTTACCCCACTGGCGTGACCTATTGAGTAGGGATCGTCACACGCTGCTCTTCTAACAAATACAAATTGCTCATGTTGCTGCCAAGTTGTAGCAGTGACGCTCACTGATTATTTAGGTGGACCGAGCACTTATACAGGCAAGATTAAAGGGGCTTTCCAAGACTTTGGCACTGATGACCTATCATCTGGTTGTGCTTGGTAAGCACTGAGAAGGCAGTGGCGCTCACTGGAGCGTCAGTGCCTTCTCAGAAAGCTGATCGGCGGGGGTCTCGGTGGATTTCAGGCCCCCACCAATAGGATACTGATGACCTATCCTGAGGATAGATAAGGAGAAAATAGACCAGCACTCGCTTGTTTAGATAATCCTGCTGTGATTTATGGTCACATTCCAGTGACGCAAAGTTTTTTAAAGTTTGACACAGTTTGACAAAGGCAGATTGTATGCCGAAACACGTCACTAAAATGTGACAATAAATCACAGCAAAATTATCTAAAGAAGCGAGTGCTGGTCTCTTTTCTCCTTATCTATACGGGACGCCGGCGCTGAGACACATGCACCGCTACACCACTTCAGCGCAGTGCCGATCAACACATTGTATTATTATCCTGAGGATTGGTCATCAGTTCTAAAGTCTTGGAAAAGCCTTTTAAACGTCATAACTTCATTTTCCATTGCTGATCTGGTCACCTTCCAGCTTTATGTTTGCAAATTAAAGTCAGTTAATTAATGTGATAAAACTGATATACTTTCAGATATTACTTTTCTAATGCAAAACTTAATTCTAAAAATAAATGTATAGTGATTGCAACAACTCAGTGAGACAGATTTGGAGCAAAAGGGAACAATAGACACTATATATGATTTTTCAAAATTTTATATGGTAAGGAGAGAAAAAGGCGGACAAGAAAAGGGTAATAAATACTGCTGCTGAGGAAATTATTGATGCTATTGAAGCAGGTGTCTAATGCACAGAGAGCATGTAATAGACATCCATGATCTGTTATTTCTGAAATGAAAAAACAGTAAAGAAAGTATTACATCACCGGCCCATGTCTGCTGCTGCTCAGCCACCCAGATGCTGCTGCTGTTGGTCCAGCAGTCTGGACCCGCTGGCCCACCTACCTACGTCTTTCCCATGCTAACTGGCTTGCATTTACCCTAATCACTACCGGCCACCTTGAGGTACTTAAAGGGCTTCTGTCACCCCACTAAACCGTTTTTTTTTTTTTTTGGGGGGTTTACTTATAATCCCTATAGTGCGATTTCTGCATACATAAGCTAAATAATCATTTCGGTCCAGTAGAATTTGTTAAAAACGTAATTTTAAAATATGCAAATTACCTTGCTACCAGCAAGTAGGGCAGCTAGTTGCTGGTAGCAGCCGCATCCGCCGATCCTAAAGACGCCCCCTCCGCATGTTGATTGACAGGGCCAGGGAACGGGATCGTCCTCTGCTGGCCCTGTTTGAATTCAAAATATCGCGCCTGCGCCGTACCTGTCTTCAATCGGCGCAGGCGCACTGATAGGCGGCCGCTCCATCCTCAATGCGCCTGCGCCGGGTGTAGATGTGACGTCATCGGCGCAGGCTCATTGAGGATGGAGCGGCCGGGCGAGCGCCCGCCTCTCAGTGCGCCTGCGCCGATTGAAGACAGGTACGGCGCAGGCGCGATATTTTGAATTCAAACAGGGCCAGCAGAGAACGATCCCGTTCCCTGGCCCTGTCAATCAACATGCGGAGGGGGCGTCTTTAAGATCGGAGGATGCGGCTGCTACCAGCAAGTAGCCGCCCTACTTGCTGGTAGCAAGGTAATTTGCATATTTTAAAATTACGTTTTTAACAAATTCTACTAAACCGAAATGATTGTTTAGCTTATGTAGGTAGAAATCGCACTATAGGGATTATAAGTAAACAAAAAAAAAAAACGTTTAGTGGGGTGACAGAAGCCCTTTAAGGCATCTTCCCCTAAGAGAGGGTGTCTAAGCAATAGGTGTTACTATTGTGCTAGTCCCTGCTAGGTGTGCTACTCAGTTTGTCTGCACATGTACTCTGACCCTTCACTGCCTGACCTGACTTGCGCTTAGTTACCTTACTATTCCTTTTCTGCCTGACATGGCCTCTGACCTGTTTAAAGTATTTGCATGTACTATGCCTGCCATGACCACATACTGTCACTGAATACAGGTTTGTATGGTTCCTCTGTGCCTCACACTAGTGTCTCTGACACGTGTGGGTCAGCTGTCAACCAGAGGTCCAAAAGGTAGCAGCTCAGTAGCTTCCCTGCCGCAAAATGCAGATCCTTATATAGCGGTTAAAAGTTGAAATCCAGGGAACTGGAAGGATAACGCCCTTAGGATTACCCAAAGTCAAACCTAAAGCAGTTTTCCAGCTTTGCAGCCTTATTTGCTGCCCATTCACCTTGCCAGATCTGTGAAGTCAAGCATATTTACCTGCTCTTCGCCGCTAGTCCAGCTCAATCTATCTATTGTTGTAATATCGGCATTTCAGTCCTTGCTTGTCAACTTCCAACATGGATCAGGCCTCATGTGCTAGTACAGCCGCAGCAGTGGTGTGACCCCCTTTGCCAAGCAAATATTATACCCTCCACAAATACAGCAAGGCTGAAGGGGGCTAGGGTTATTTATTGTTTAATAAAAACTATACAATTTTCCAACATAGTTTTTGCAAAACATTCAGATTCACTTGAGCCCTTTATTGTTTACTTCTAGTGGATAAAAAGCTGTCCTTTACAAAGAACCAGGGAACATTTATTACATGTGGATTAAAGGTGATTTAGACATCAGTCAGTTTGGTCAAAATATGGAATGCCCCACACCAAGAGGCAGTAATGTCAGCGTTTAAAAGGGTCTAGATGCTTGTATAATAGCAAATGACATTGAGGAGTATAATTAATCTAACAATTAATAATGTATAATTCATTCGAGAAAAGGTTAACATGATGGATCTATGGCCTTTTTTTCATGTGATGTGATTAGTACACCGATGGTTGACAAGCGAACGTTGACTCCATAGCATGCATATGAAGTTCACTTTACAGACTGAACTGCAGCTCCAGGAACAGCCACCCATATGGACCCATATGGACAAGCTACATATGTAAATAAGACAGAAATCATCCTCCATGTCAGTGGGGTTTAAAGCGTCAGACCTCCACCAACATGATTTACCATAAGACTGTACATACATATGAGATACATGTCAACTAAATGAGTATTCAGCTGACAGCTCTCACCCTGCCCCCTACCCACATGCACATGAATACTGAGTGTGCAGATGTTCTCGTTGGGAGAGAGGAGTAAGCTGCTGACAGACACCCCTGGCTGTGACTTATCTTTAATAGCTGTATCCTTCTCTCCACTGCCATCTGCCATCAGGAAGAAATGGAAAGCCCTCCATAGACATTAAGATTGAAGGCCATGGAGCATTGAAGGTTAATTAAAGCAAGTCCAAAAGGTGAAAATCTGACACACCTTTCTAAATAAAAGGTCCGAGCAGCCTATTAATAAGAACGTTGTATCGGATGTACACTAACAGAAATCACTGAGTGGTGCTAGCTTCTTCTTTCAGTAAGTTCCAGGATCATAGACTGCTAGCAGACATACCCAACAAGAGCTGACTAAAGGGCACCCTTGCCAAGGCAACAAGCCCATAAAATAACACCAAAACAATAATTCTGTAGCTGGGTGGTGGTCAGCTACATATTCTATTAAACTCCAATAAAATACAATTTCAAGGCTTTTAGGTATGTTACAGCTAAAGTTGGAAAACAGTGTGCAAGGAAATCTGTGTTACAGCACCTCTTCACATTGCCATTATGTTGCAGACTTAGTTCGAAAAGGACCATCGTGAAACTTTATAAAAGAAACACAATAAATAACAGTAGAAAAATTACAGGGGTGGCCCATCTCAGACATTGACATCAATATCATATAAGTGTGGGTCCCACTCCTAGCTCCAAAATGGAACCCGCAAAGTTAAGGAATATGCACTCCACATGCACGGTGTGGTCTCCATTCATTTCTATGAGAGTTCCGAAAATAGCAGAGTGTGCTTTCTTTTCCCATACCGATGAATAGCGAGTACACTGCACATGCATGGCCATGGCCTGTTTATCGCTATAGGATTGCATCGAAATAGCCTAGCCAGCACGCAGATATTTTTAGAACTCCCATAGCAATGAATGGAGGGTAGCAACGCTTGTGCAATGCGTTCTCCTTTACTTCAAGTGGCCCATTCTGAAGACAGGATTCGGTCAAAGAGGTGGGACCTACACCTCTCTGACATTGGTGGCATATCTTAGCAATATACTATCAATGTCTGGGATGGAAATACCCCTATAAGTAACAAAATTAGGTCTCTTTTTTTTTTTTACTATAATATGAAAACAAACACTGAACTGCTCAAGAAAAAAAATGAGGGATTGGAGAGAGAGGCAGCTTGCCTCCAGGTACCCAGGGAAAAGGAGGACAGTAGAACAAAGGTGAATTTAGTTACCACCAAAGGAGGGAGGAAGAAGACAGCACCTAGTCATGGAAGTGGTGAAGGGGCAGAGAAACTATGAAGAGGGAAGTAGATCCTCAGTGCCGGGGAAGCAAAATAAAAGGACCTTTTGACCATATTTCCCGTTTACGAACATATTATTCTTTCCTAGTCACATAGTTATGAGATGATCATGTGTGAAACTTCAGTAACGGAGGAGAACAGGCTGCAGAATATGCTGCTTTCAAGCACAGTACCCATGCAAATGCTTCGAATTTAAATTAGATCTTCCACAGATTAGTAGTTTGTCAGATTGAAGGTCAGCAGACATTAAAGTAAACACCTTTTAAATATTTCTGCTGTCTCTACGAGACACTTATACTATGTTCCACAGGTGATATTATAGAATGACATTTTAGGACCATTTATTATATCATCATGAATACTGCATATCTGTCATGCAGTTGTCACCGAATACTAATATGCTGCAAAACAAGCACAAAACACTACAACAAAATTACATACCTTTCATGTGAGTCTACGTGACAAAAATTCTTACAGAATTTATAAAGAATGAAGGAGGTTAATGAAAACTGGCAAAGAACATGAGGGTGGTCTACAGGCACAGATTTATTATCTACAGTATGTATCTGTACTTTAAATAGAGTATATGTTTAGTGATGAGCGGGAGGTGCCATATTCGATTTCGCGATATTTCGCGAATATTCGAATGAATATTCGTGTTATATTCGTCGAAATTGAATATTCGTAATTATTCCAATTATCGCGAATAATATACAATTTTTTTTTTCGCGTATTGCGATTATTTATCTTGATAGTATAAGGCAACGTTCCTATGCTAATTGACTATGGCTAGGCTAATATGTGTATTTTACGAAATTTCGTGATTTGCTCTAACTTCGTCTCTTAGAATATTACGAATATTCTAAAAGACGAAGTTAGAGCAAATTACGAAATTTCGTAAAATACACATATAGATTGTAATTTAGCTAATATACTGCTATAATCCCTTTTTTTGCCTCTAATTTTTTTTTTGCCTCTTCTGAACTTAAGTTTTGTAAAATATGTACACTATTAAAAAATATTACTATATCAGTATATTAGCTTAAATACAATCTATGTGTATTTTACGAAATTTCGTAATATTGCTCTAACTTCGTCTTTTAGAATATTCGTAATATTCTAAAAGACGAAGTTAGAGCAATATTAAGAACATTTGCAAAAGCCGAAATTGCGATGCGAGTAATATAACACGAAATAATCGCATGAAGATTTCAACTTAGCACTGCTATATTCCATATTCTAGCCTAATATAGAATATAGCTGTGCTAAGTTAGCACTGCTATATTCCATACTAGGCTAGAATATGGAATATAGCAGTGCTAAATTGAAATCTTCATGCGATTATTTCGTGTTATATTACTCGCATCGCAACTTGCGAAATTTCGTAAAATACACATATAGATTAGATTGTAATTTAGCTAATATGGAATATAGCAGTAAGTTGAAAACACCACTGACTGGAGCAGCCAGGAAGCCAGGAATCCAAAGGACAGGTAAGAACAACTTTAGAGAAGTGGGAAAGAAAAAAAATATAATAAAAAAAAAAATACGAATATTCGAATTCGCGAATATATAGAACGATATTCTAAATATTCGCGAAATCTCGAAATTGCGATATTCGAGAAAAAAATTCGCAATTCGAATATTCGCGCTCAACACTATATATGTTCTAATTTTCACACTATTTTGACTGTAAGCATCAGATCCACTAAATATGGATACTAACCCTGTGCATGCCTATTCATGTCTGCAAAACAGACAAGAATAGGAGGTTCTATAATTTGCGGAACAGCTGCAAAGATGGGGACCCGTGTGCTGTCCAGATTTTTTAAGGACCTACAGAAATAATGGGTCCATGTCCAATACAAATATGATGCAGATCGGTCGAGGCCTAATGCTGGGGTGCTGTCACACAGTAAACACTCCATGCAATGCTTACTAGTCAGGTGGCTCCAATGTGAACGGTTCCATTGTTTCCATTGTTGCAGTATGCAAATAAACTTAAAGGGGGTTATCCAACCCTTATAATGACCTCCCTAATGCCCAGGCCCCTCATATAGATTATACTAACCCTGCTCCCCGGTATCCACGTCGCTTCTGATCCCCTCAAGGTCTCCGCTGCATCTCCTTGTCACACGGATCAAAACATACGGCGCTGGGAGGTGGGGGTAGACACAGTCGATAACGGGCTGCGACGGGGATGAGCCTCCCTAACGTCACCCACGATAGGAAAAGTGGAAGCAGTCTGGACAATTTATTTTGTAAATGAGGCACTGGTGGTCTGACATCTAAAAACCTTGGTGGTCTCTACAGGCCATCTCAGTTTTTCTATGATGTTTATATGGTCTAATAGGGGACACGAACAGGAACTGTACTGTAAATTTTCGTCTGTAAAGCAGTATCTTAGAGTAGATTATTTTTTTCTACTACTGTACATCATAGATCTGAAGTGGATTTGTTCAAAAACTTCAGTGTTAATGCTGTTTCTTTGCAGCATTAAAATGTATTGGCTCCGTGGAGCCAAACTTCGCCTCGCCTGAAGTTACGTGAGACTTCAGTGAATTACTACTGTATTCATATTTGTGTGTTTAAAAACATTTTAAAATAGAAACCCGAAGTAGGCTTTGGTACCGAGGTACCAGCTAGTACCAAAGCCCACTTCAGATTCCTATTTTAAAATGTTTTTAAATACGCAGATAGGAATACAGAAATAATTCACCCAAGTCTCGCGCAACTTTGGTGCGATACGAAGTTTGGCTCCACTGAGCCAATACATTATAATGCTGTACGAAAACAGCATTAACACCAAAGTCAACTTTGGATCTATGATCCGAAGCTCAATTTGCTCAAGCCTACTGAAATTTTAGTCAAGAAATTGTGCTTGGCTATTTTCATAGTCCCATACTAGAGAATGGAGAGTGCTCAGCGTCAACTAAGGCACCACTCAGTTCACCATTACGGGACTCTCAGAATTAGCCCAACTGGTACTTGGCTACTTTTGGAACTCCCATAGTGGTGAACAGAGGATGACTACGCATGGTCTGCAGCTCTTTGTTTACTTCAGAGTCGCTGGCCCACCTACCTACGTCTTTCCCGTGCTCCCTGGCTTGCATGTACCCTAATCACTACCGGCCAAAGACTGGCAACCTTGAGGTACTTAAGGCACCTTTCCCTAAGAGAGGGTGTCTAAGCAATAGGTGTTACTATTGTGCTAGTCCCTGCTAGGTGTGCTACTCAGTTTGTCTGCACATGTACTCTGACCCTTCACTGCCTGACCTGACTTATGCCTAGTTACCTTACTGTTCCTTTAATGCCTGCCATGGCCTCTGACCTGTGTAAAGTATTTGCATGTACTATGACTGCCATGACCACATACTGTCACTGAATACAGGTTTATAGTGTTCCTTTGTGCCTCACACTAGTGTCTCTGACACGTGTGGGTCAGCTGTCAACCAGAGGTCCAAAAGGTAGCAGCTCAGTGGCTCCTCTGCCACAAAGTGCAGATCCTTATATAGCATTATTAAAGTGGGTCCCAGAGGTGGGACCTGCACATATCTGACATTGATAGCATATCCTCGCAATACGCCATGAATGTCCCAGATGAGCTAAACCTTTTAAGACAGTATGAACAATGGAGAACTCAATTTTTATCACATGCATAGCATTCATAGTATGGTCTACAAGGTCTACCAGATCACTTGCGTTAGAAAGTACCATATGAAAATTTGTACACATTGTTACATTGGCAGAACTGGTGAATAAAGGGTAAAAAACTATTTTGTGGATCAATATATGAGGCGATGATTCCTTTGTATTGTACCAGTGACATGATTTCATTTACTTCAATTTATACTTCATTCTCCATTTGATTAGGCATGTAAACAACTTACCTTCACATTTTCATTTTCCATCAAGAGATGTCAATCTGACGGTATGGTTATCTGTGTTCTCCCTGTGAGAAGGTCTGCACAAACATCACCATAGCAACCCTACTGCCGGCCTTGAACATTTCTGCTCAGCATTGTGGTGTTGCTGGAGAATTCAACAGGTCATATCTGCAAGCATTTTATCATCCCAGAGACAGCATTTCTTTTCATATATTACTCCTTAACCAGCACGTTTTATACTTTACATTTTAACCTTTTAGCTTAGCGCTGTTGTACAGTTAAAGGGGTTGTTCGACTTACATAAAAAATTCCCCCCAGCAAGCAACTGCGATAAAATAATAAAAGAAAGAACTGTAAATTGACTCAAAGCTGCTGCTCTACTCTTTCCAAACGGGCTTTCTTTGTTTGGAGGCAGCAGTGACACCATGTGACCAGCGCAGCCAATCACTAGTCTCAGCAGTCATGTGCCTTATACTGCTGAGACCAGTGATTGGCTGATGTGGTGGTCATCCCTGCAGTCAAGAAGTGATGTCACGGCTGCAGAAGCGGGGAGGATCGGTGTACTGTAGCAGCGGGAGGATAAAATACTTATGATATACATTCCAGTGTATAACAGTATACATTCTTAAAATATTTTATCACAAATGGTGGGGTATTTCTCGAATAAGTCAGAGAACCCCTTTAAGTGTAAGTGTGTGTGGTTCTTCTTTGATATATACTAATCTTTACCATAATTTTGCAATGGACAATATGCAGGTGCTTTTGATGTCCCCTCCTCATTGTTATAAACGGCGACCCATGCAGGTCCATTCATAACCCCCAACATTTCTGTGCCTGTGGTACATATTATACCGTGGCAACTTTTTGTGTCCTATATTTGTAAGCATTACTAGAACCCTAAACAATGACAGCTACAGGGGAAGAGGCGGCAAGGGAACTTCAAACAGTGATAGCCTCAAGACTCCCGAATACAGTGCTAGTCCCATGCCCCACTATACAATGTAAGTGGCACAGGCCCACACAAAAGCTGCCCGTCACACACCCGCATAGTGTAAGTACCTGCTACTTATCCCCCATAACTGCCAGCCACAAACTCTCTCATATCTAGTGCAGTCACATGTCTCTCATATCATTTGGAGCCATATGCTACTCATGAGTCCCTGGACCCTGCATCTCATACCAGTAAGCCACATTCCCCTTGTAACTAAAAATCACAGAGATCCCCTCCACCCACGCACTGTGCTATACACACTGCATGCTGCCACCTGCATGCTGCACTGTTTACCTGTCATCCGCTATCATCTCCAAGTAGGACGGCCTACTAGACTCATTAAACCAGAATAAGCTCCAGTTTTCCCAGGTGGCATCACTCCACTCAAGCCTGGGACTAGTGCTCAGTGAACTTCATTACAGCACTGACAGAGTTAATCCTTCCCTGTCCAACTGCTGACTAATAAGTGCTGATCAGTAAATAGCTAGGACAGGCACTCAGCATTTGAAACCATCCAAATAAGATATATTTTTGTATAAATGAATGGCATTTAATGTTATACAATCACATAAACAGATAAAACCAAGGAAAACGTAAGTAATAATAAGTAGTAGTGATGAGAGGCAGGGGCTATATTCGAATTCGCGAATATTTGTCATATTCGTCATATATTCTCAAATTTGAGATTATTTTCTTGATTGCGAAAATCGGCAATGTAATATTCGCGTAATGTCCGCAAAATATAGGCGTGGGTCACTTTTGCTACATTTTCCAAGCTGCTAGAAGTTTCCTGAGACTGGAGAAAATGGTTGGCACGGCAGAACATTAACAATGGCTTTATATGCAGATAGAGCGCTACAATAAATTCGCAATTGCACTAATCGGCACTGATGATGTGAATATGTTGTCGCAATACACGAAACTTCACATTTTAGTAGGTCTGCATGTATATATGGACAGCAGAACCTATCACACTACCTAACACCCTGCACCTATCAGCTACACTATATCAGGATATAACCTACACTGACTATCTCCCACTGACTATCTGTATATATATATATAAGCTATCTAACTATCTATCTAATGTCATGAGTGGAAAGCACAGAGCACAGCAATGACACTGCTGTCTCTCTCTCTCTCTCTCTGTCTCTCTCAGAATTAAAAAAAAAACTGTAGAAAATGGCTGCTGGGGAGGTTCTTATATAGTAAGGGGTAGGCAACTTTCCTATTGGTTGCTAAGCTCAGACAAAGACATTGCAGCCTTCTCATTGGCCCACAAGGTAGAAGCAGGGGGGGGATCATGGGTTCAGATGAAAAAAAGTCTTGAATATTCGAAAATACAAACATATATCACTACATTCTAAATATTTGCGAATTCTCGAAGTGGCAATATTCACGATTAATATTCGTGATTTAAATATTCGCGCTCAACACTAATAATAAGTTAACAAAAAATAAAAGAACTAAAATAAAGATAAAACTATATACCCTGTTCAGTGGCAATATCACACTGTTGGTTGTATGGGTGCTAGATCCACTAGGAGCATTTAAAGTAATAGAGGGGTTTGGTCACCACCTTCTAATATATACCCTAGGTATCTGTCATACATACAACCACAATATAGTGCCATAGTGTATGTTATATTTGTATAATATTATCATGGATTATATACAATTGCTTTGCTTCTTCTAAATGAACCCATAGATGATGAATAAGGTTTCTAGATTCTGTATGGATAATCCGCGTTGATCGTACTTAAAAGTCTCTTAGTTTGTTCCGTGCATAAAGGTCTGTTAGTTTGTTTGATACATCCAGATGGCAAAGTGGTACATTGAAGTATTAATTGAAGTGTTAGTCTGTTTAATATACCAGAATGGTAAAGCGATACATTCAAATACTAATTGTTTCATGTTCACAGCCTCTCTATTTAGCTGAGCTGTGGATCCACCTCTTGGCCTGAGTTTTGGGTGTGATCTTGTCTGACTACCAGTGTATGTACTTTGCCTGACTAGCAATTCTGCTCATTTCCTGGCTACCCAAACCTTGGAATTGCTATCTGGAATATGCACATATCCTGTCCTGATCTGTATTCACACTACACTATTTGCCTGATCTCTTGGTGCTTTGCACTGATGTCTGTGACCCCCATGAGTCAGCTGCCATCTATGCCAGGAGGTAGCAGCCTGGTTGGTTCCCTGCAGTGAAGTGCAGATCCCTGTACAGGTTTTAAAGGGTGAATACAACCAGGATAATGATCTTATGATTTAGCCCAAAGTCAAACTGGTTAGTTGGCACAGTGGGTCCACACACTTTATTTACAATGAATATTTTTCACTAAACTATATATTAATTTGCCCTGCTCCTCCATCTCTGTATAAGGCAGGGTGCAGATAGGCCATGTTCATTGTGACATGTTACCCTTAGGTTAGTAAACCAGAAGAGAACATAGGCAGAAAAGTCTTAGGTGCCTTCTATACAGATATTTCGGTTTCCCCATTAGCTAAGGTCTCTAGAACGGACGAGGCTGCAACACTATACTTCATACGGAACACTCTGTACTTTGTAAATTACAGCACAATATCAAGAGTACAATTAGAGAAAAGGCGACAGATAAAGTAAGAAAGAACAGCATATGTCAAGTTGTACCTTTAATCTCTAGTTTTCACTGGTATTTCTCCATGAAGCAAAAATATGTAAGAAAAAATCTGCCGCATTTTCTGGTCTTTTAATGTAAATAGTTAAATCCCGATAGTAAAACCCATAAAGAGATCTCTCCCAGTACTGGTTCATGCTGTGTTTAGTGAGCAGAATAGTCTGATAGTTCTTTACTCGCTTCCTCTCTCCTTGAGGAAGGACATTGACACCAGAGACCTTCTTTTCCATTCCCTACAAAGCCTAATTTGCAGAGAGATTGTCACAGAGCACCTCTCGCATGGCTAACAATCTGCCAATGTACATTTCTTTGGTGGACCATGGACCTTATTTGTAGTAAGGATACATTTTTGTTTTTAAAATAGCAATGGGCCCCTTGCCTACAGAGCCCCCGAATAGTTACTGTCACAGGGTGAACCTGAGATGGAAATCCTGCACATTGGACCCCATTAAATATGTAAAGGACATTGTATCACCTTCTTGTTCGCTCACCAGAATAAAGTTGTCAGAACATGGGCCCTTTATTATACAGTTCTTATGTGGCACAGTAGCCTTTGGGCCTCCTCAGGCACTATGGACCGGGTGCCACTGCTACCTCTGACCGCCCAACATGTACCTAGACTAACCTACCCACTCCTATGAGCCTGTAATATGACGATTAACTCAGTACTGCAGCAATCTTATCCCCACCAACTGCAGCATTTTAAGGGAATGTGTCCCCTATATTATTTTCTGTTAGTTAAAACCAGATTATCCCTTTTTCTAATGTTTATTTCTATTTTCTGTTTTCAATTTCCTGAATATGATTATGGGAGCTGCCATCTCACCCGAGCTGTTGTTAACAGCATTTAGAGATATGCTTTACAGCAGCCACCATGGGCCATAGACAGAATGGATAGAAGGTGACCCCACTGACTTCCATCGGAGGGTTTTCTATACATGCTCTGTGACCTGTGCAGAGGTCAGGAAGGAGTAGATAAGCTATGATATTGTCTATTGTCCATAGTGGATTCCATGTTATCTATATACATAGGTGACATCTGTAATTCTAATCCTTTTTGTAATGATAGGCAGATAACTGCAGTAAAGTGATCTGCGCAAATCAAAAAATGGCACCTATTATTAGGCTTAGTGGCCAGTGCAAAAACTGCAGGATTTTATGGATTTTATTTTTAAATGGTGAAATGGAAAATGAAAAATAATCTCACTAAACAGAGCAAACAACATCAGGGACAAAATAATCCGATCTGACATTGGGAGTAATAGAGGGTTCTCCAGACAAAGCGCGCTCTCCACTCCAAGACATGGAACTTTGTCTTGCCTGAGTTGTATACATTGCTCCAGCATTATAAAAGGCACACACCTCACTCACCCCCACACAGGAGAAAGAATACCTACACGAGGGACAGCCAGTTCATTGTATACATCCTGAAGTGCCCGTGCGGCTTGGTATATGTAGGGGAGACATCCATGAGAATGAAGGACAGATTCTCAAAACACAAATCCACCATACGGAAAGGAAACCTAATGATACCCGTTCCACGTCACTTTCACTCACATAGACATACAATTGCTCAATTACGCTTCCAGATCATCTATAGGGTCTCCCAACCACGGCATGGTGGCGACAGGCACAAACTTCTGCTCAAAAATTAGGCTTACTGGATTCATCGTCTCCAGACACTGGAACCCAGAGGATTGAATCGGGACTATGCATTAAATAGCTTTTTATGGCTTTCTTTGACTATGATAATAATCACATATGTATAATTTCTTACAGCGGACGTGAAATAATGTATCAATACACATGGACAAGATGGATTACCTCTATGGATCATAATGACTTCTAATAATCACATCTTCCATTATGCTATGGATTCTTGGTGTTCAGTGACGTCCCCTTCCCCACCATCCCCCTGTTTGTTTATTTTGTTGCCATGACTACCTCACACAGGTCTGAGGTTTGGCTGGTTATTTAAACAGGTGCTGGTTCATTGTTTGCTCACAGTTTGATAAAGGCAGATTGGATGCCGAAACGCGTCACTGGAATGTGACAATAAATCACCAGATTATATACCAACAGCGGGTGCCGGTCCCTCTTTCCTTTTATCTACATGGGACGTCTGCCCTGGGACACACGCACCGCCACTCTATTTCCCGCTGTGCCGGTCGATATATTGTAAAAATATGTTTAACATAACATGATTTAAACTATATTTACTAATGACACATTCCCTTTAGCATCTGAGTTAGACCTTTAGAGCATTGCTTGGGCCAACCAAATAATGTAATAATGTAAAACAATAGTTTGTAGTGAATGGAATACAAATTATATATGACATTTATCCTATGCTATGAGTACATTCTGACATTCCCATTTCCTAAATAATAGTCACATGAGTAATTAATTCCAGTAATAAAACTTAAATGAATACTTCAGCAAAAGTCCCTTCCCAACCGAGACACAGAAAAGTTCCACATGCATTTATGATCATACAGGCCAGATAAAAAGAGAGTCATCAATTATTTCACATCTCATCTTTTTAGTCCTAATAACGTTCACATTATTCTTGCATATAACTAGAATATATGATGTGATCTTTAGCCATGGACAGCCATTGCTGCTTTTTTATCTGTTGACATTCTCAGACTGTTTGCCGGTGCTCTGCTCACAGTCTGCATTGATCAGAATCTTCCGTGCTCCAATCGGAGGAAGACAGAATCCTTTTCAAATTAAACAATTTTGTTAACATTTATGCTATCTTCTGAATTATTTATGTTTGAATAGCATTGGGTCTTATCTAAAATCTGACCTGTATATATTTCATATATAATTCACTCTTATTTTTCAACAAATGATTTTTCCGCAAATGATGATAACACACTTTGATATTAGAGTTAAGATGTCTTATATAATATAGGAGCTCCAGCAGCTCCTTTTGAAAAAGTCACAACAAGGTACTGTATCCCCATTCATTTAAAGGGTTTTAGACAGCCATTTTCTGAAGGACTTACCATTGGATGGTCGTGAATCAGAACATAGACAGGCGGTGAATGATTTTCTGAAGCGGTGTACAACAAACAGGCTAGAACTGGCCCACAAGGAAACAAGTGAATCCCCCAGTGGGCCATGAGCCATGGTGGCTTCCTGGTTCCTCACCCCCTGCACAACTGACACATGGCATGACTGTATGACATGCACCCCCTGCACATGCATCTCACCTAGCCCATGTCCATACTATTTTTAAAACTGGAAGATAATTTCACAAACCGCACAGTCTTTTATTGTAGATACATCAGGTGGCTGATATGACTACTAGGCACATAGACAGGTTGGCCAGTATCTTCCTTCACCAGAGACCACCCTTCTTGATGCCACTGCAGGAGCCCCATCATTCTTCCTCTTATAGCATCTTTCTGCTGCCTGCCTCTGCCTGTGTTTCTGACTTAGATGACTAAGAGAGCCCTAGTCCAAGGCAGGAACACCAACAGAAAACTAACTGGGTCTCCAGGAAATGAACAGTCTGAGGCACCATCTAGGCAGCAGGCTACTATACTGAAAAAATGTGTGTTGGTTCAATTTCCAATGGGGGGAGGGGAGGGTCAGGTAATACTTGCATGTCGCTGTATAGTGGACTCCCAGAATGAATTTTACCGGTGGACCCTAGGCACCACAGTCCAACACTGACAACAAATGGTCTGACTATTAACGTCTTAAATACTAAGGAGGTGTGGGTCAATTATTTCCTTCCCAAGATGATTACTCTGTGAAATAGGCTGAAATAGAAAAACTCCAGTTTTTAGCGTCAAATGATATTCTGTTTATTTGAAGTGCGGCTTCAAAGTGTGATGTTTCGGCCCAGATGGCCTTTATCAAACCACTGCCGCTGTAGAGTAATGCGCCAGTCTGCGCTGCGCTTGGTAGGAGAAGGTGTGTGTCCACACGCCTATCTGGGGATGCTCATTACTCTACAGCGGCAGTGGTTTGATAAAGGCCATCTGGGCTGAAACGTCACACTTTGAAGCCGCACTTCAAATAAACAGAATATCATTTGACACTAAAAACTGGAGTTTTTCTATTTTATTACTATACGGGGTGGGAACCCGACTCCAAGTGATTACTTCCAGAGTGCCAGGAGGTCTATACCTTTGTGAAATAGGCTGTTACCCCATAAACCTTAGGATAAGGCCATACTGGGAGAGAGGATATTGTATTGCATTGTATTGTATTGTATTTTTCACTGTATCCTTCTTATATTTGATTAGATCTGTTATATATTTAGCTACTAGAAACTGAGTTTCAATTTCCCTATGGGATTAATAAATGTGTATTGTATTGTATTCATATTTGGTTTGTGAAAGTTAATAAAACAATCTAGAGAAAACAACCAATCAATCTCTGCAGGTATTTTGAGGCTTAGGGGACAACAAGATCAACTTTCAACAGATAACTGCCATCTGCTACACTTGTTCATGCCACGAAAAGATGTCGATGATCAGCTAAAAGGGTCTACATTGGCCTTTGCAGCTCTAAACTCTTGTACTCAAAAGTGTATGGCCACCTTTAGCAGTCTATTCTGCCGCAGAAGGCATTCACTGAGACAGTTTAAAAGGGTTATCGGGAATGGATAATGATGACCTATAGTCAGGATAGGTCATCATTATCACATCGGCGGGGGTCTGAGTCTCAGCTCTGGTGAGCGCAGCCGGCCGCCAACAGCTCTCCAAGAACAGTGGCATACATCGTATAGTGGCTGTGCTTGGTATTACAGCATAGATCCATTCACTTCAATAGGGCTAAGCTGCAATTGAGCCATGTGACCGATGCATGGTGATGTCACATGGACTAGGAAGAGTCCGCGGCGCTCACGGTGCACCGGCCTCTTCTAACAGAGGGAGTCCTGGGTGTCGGACCCCTGCTGATGTGATCCTGAGGATAGGTCATCAGTATTAATTAACAGATAACCTCTTTAATGGATACCAAACTTCAGAATAATCAGCGATTCAAAGCAATAAAATATGCAGTTATATAAAATTCCTTTTCCTTTCAAATCTATATATCCCTCAGCTCAGCAAATCCCGCTCCTCACAGGCTAGCCACAGATAGGACTGCATGTTCAGTGTGACAGGCTGCTTTTTACTGCCCTTTTGCCGGGAAGCTCAATACAATATTTTTCAATCAGCTGCTGAGAAGTTAATTAAAAAGTGACAACTAATATGGCTGTGATTGCTGCTGTCACTTTTGCAAACACGGTCTCCAGAACTGAACAGAAAAATGCCAATATTGGCAGTGGTAGTTCACAAAGTAAGTTACAGCAATGACTGCCTAATGCATTATTGTATGTACCCTTCTAGAAATCAGTGTGCACTCATTTTCTGCTTTGGGAAGTGTTGCCGCAAATAGTTTACTGGTTGTTTCACTGCAGAAATGGGAATATATGCTGCTGAGAAAGAATCACTTTCAAATGCAGGTGGCACAATTTTTGCAACAATGAAAACTGTGGCATTAAAAAATAATATAACAGCATGCAGTACCACGTGAGGTTTTCCCACAGCTTCTTCTTGTTTTTTTTCCCCTTTTTTGGTTTTATTTGGGGATGTTGTGCAAAAACATTTTAAAAAGTCACTTTCTTCACACTATAGCTCTTTACTATTTAAATATGCAAACTGAGGCCAAAATAATTTATTAAAATGAGCTCCCTTATTTGTTTTGGTTGTTTTGACATATACTATGTATAGTTTCACCTAAACAGGGAGATAATGTTGACGGTTTCCATATGGGCCCCAGGTAAAGGGAAAAAACATCCCTCTGTGTGGGCTTTATATACATGCAGAGCTGATCAGGGTCTGCTAAGACCCTGCAGCATTCTTGTGCATGAGACGCCCAGCAAGGCCACCACTTTCTCCTATCATGGGATTGCGCCTTGAGCGTTATGCATTTAAAAAAGGGGAGGGCAGAAGTAGTAATAAAATGCTCCTGTCTTCTCCTCAGAGTCCCTGGCTGGAGGAAAGAATTGTGTGTCTGCAATATCTGATAGCGCACATATAAACACATCCTATTTACTTCTTACACTCCAGTTTTGTTCGCTAAACAATGCAATTCGACATCTGTAATTTTATTTCCAATGGAATGATGATATCTGCTGACTCGTAACATCATTTCTTTGGTATAACAATGGGTTTTCCCTCTAACAAAAATCAATCAATATGAAATATGATTCCAGACCACATAATGGTCTCATATCGAACAGCTTGTTCATCAACATTTTCAACAAGTGATTGCCAGCAAAAGAAAGCTCTACATAGACAGTTATTGAAGTGAAGATTCATTTAGATTTTGGAATTTTAGATATCTATCTATCTTCAAAGAGTATTTTATTTAAAGGGTTTTCTCATGAAAACAACCCCAGTAAATATGCCCTTTTTTCTGAAGTCATTCACATTCACCTAAATGGGCAGAATTGAGTCTGCAGCCAGATGTGGCTTCATGTCAGGTTTTCGAAAGCGGAATTTCCCATATGAAACAGTTGTCTACTTAACTGGGTTTTCCAGGCTCTTGAAATTTTCCTCAGGATAGGACATTAATATCTGATCAATAGAGGTCCAACAGCCTGCATCACCATCGATCAGCTGCTCTCTGCAGCCTTGGTCGCTGGAGCTAGAACTTGGGAACAATGGGACAGGACGCACAACTCCATTCAGAGTGTAGTGGTCATGCCAGGTTACTGCTGCTCAATTTCCATTCACTTCAGTGGGGGCTAATCTGCAGCCAGAATGTCCTCTACACTTTGAAAATAACTGTTCTTTATGCTCCATTCAAGGTTCTAGTTCCAGCTCCAGAGGCTCCAGTGAACAGCTGATGGGTGGTGATACGGGGTGTTAGACCTTTACTGATCGGTTTCGGTTATTAATGACATCATAAATATCAGGAGCCTGGAAGACTACTTTAACCATTTTCAAAATATACTGCTCACTTTTAACTCTTTATAAAGTTGGTTTTTACCACATAATCCTGTAAATAATAAAAGTTACCTTTTTGTAGTTTCAGCCATTTTTGGTTCTTCTTCTTTAGATTTATTTGTTTCGCTTGCTTGTTCCATATGGGGGAGCACCACTGCTGAACATGATACGATGGACTGGTATGAATCTTCTTTGCACACTGCAGTGAGAAAATACATCAATTAAATTTTCACAATGTAAAGACTGAATAAAAGAAAACATATTTAGCAATGAGATATTGCTCAGATATGGACTGGTGCACACAACATAGTCATATCACATGTCAGATCTTTAAATATGGCGTCCAGCCAGAAGGTGAGCCATAGACCTGGGTGACTACTGTTTTACACAGCAGGCATCCGAAGGTAAAGTTTGTGATTGGCGATAGCGGCAATCATGGTCATTTAAGCCCTCAGATGCCATAGTCAATTGTGACCCCTGCATCTGAGAGTGCTTTTCCCAAGAGTGCTGTGCTCTGGGTCCAGGTGGCCCCATGTGCTTAGATTCAAGGGTCTGTTCATTTGCTGTGGCACGGCTCCATAGGTGCATAGCCTTTATACCATAGATTGCAATGGTAAATCATTGTAGTCTATGGGAGAAGCACTCAGACAATGAAATGTTCAAGGCCCTAGAGCAGGCATGTCCAAACTGAGACCCTCCAGCGGTTGCAAAACTACAACTCCCAGCATGCTCTAATAGTTGTAAGCTATCCAGGCATGCTGGGAGTTGTAGTTTTGGAACAGCTGGAGGGCCGCAGTTTGGACATGCCTGCCCTAGAGGGACTTAAGAAAAATGTAAAAAATAAATAAATTCAAATCACCCCTCTTTCCCCATAATAAAACTAAAAAACTCAACAACAAAAAAAATATAAGCATCACCATGTACCAAAACCCAATTCACCATTTTTTGTCACTTATGACAAAAGTATGGATTTTTTTAAAATAAAATGTGATCCAAAAGTCATACACACCCCAAAATAGTATCAATAAAATATTACAGCTCCGTTGTGGTTCTGTTATGGGGTCAGAATATAGTGATGCAAAGAAAAAAAAATTCCAACGTTTTTTTTCTTTTTCCCCCAAGTACTAAAACACAAGAACAAACTGTATAACTGTGGTGTTGGTGTAATCGAACTGACCTGGAGAATTAAATTATTATGGCAGTTGTACCACATTGTGGTGGGAATTTTTTTTTTTTCAATTTCACCTTATTTGGATTTTTTTTTCCAGTTTCCCACTACATTGTATGCAATAGCAAATGGTGCCATTAGAAAGTACAACTTTTCCTGCAATAAAACAACCCTTCATAGAGCTAAGTGAAAATAAAACAAAGGTTTTGGCTCAGGGAAGGAAGAAAGTAAAAATTGAAAACACAAAAATAGAAAGTCTATTTCTTTATTAAGGGAGATTCAGTTCCCGTTCCCGTGCATTCATATTTGTCAGTGGGGTGTCTTCTTTAGCTTTAATAAGATTAGAATAGAAAAGGGAGATTAATTCTGCTAGCAGTTTTCTCATTAGTGGAATATTCTCCAGCCACATTACAGAAAATTCAGTCCCTCAATACCTCCCGCACTCCTCCCTCAATTTAATCAGCATCTGTCACCTATAAAAACAGTTTCAAAGTGAGCATATCACAGATTACGGTAGCTGCCCAAAATATCACAATACCTTTCTTGGGAAAATCCAGCCCTCTAAGACTAGTTTCACTCCTGTGCCTGTCCTCTCTGGCAGACTGTTACAGTATAGAATGTCAGACAAAAAAATCGGTCAGACAAAAAAACGTTGCGTGCAGCATTTTTTGTCCAACTGATTCCCAGCATATTTGCCAGATTATACCCTGTTATAGTCAATGGGGCCCGGTAGGTACATGCAGGAACAGCCTGCCAAAAAAAGACAGTCTCAGATGTGAAACTACCCTAATCCTAAAAATGCTTAAAAATATGCTTCTATTTTTATCCAGATGAGGATTTCAGTGCAACATGGGCAGGGCTGCTCCGTTGAGTGTACCTGGTTTCCCCTGCAACCATGCTACCAGTCTGAAATCCCAGGGACTATCAATCACACACGAGGTGGAGGCCTGGGCAGCGTTACTGTAGAACGGTGCAAATCATATTTGCATAAACATAAAATGAAGATTTTCTCTGTATTAGAGGAATGGAATTTCACAAGAAAGGTATGATTAGGTTTTGGGCCACCTACCCAACATGGTATGCTTATTTTAAAGCTGACTTTGAAGGTGACAGAATTTCTTTAAAAGCCTCTAAATAGCTGTTGAGGTGAGGTATAGGGAGGAAAATTCTGGAGTTTTGGTCAGCTCTTCAAAGGAAGAAAGGGCATCATCTTTGAGGATAGCACAAGTAGTTTGGAAAGTTGTTTCATTGCAATTCAGAGACAGACATAACCAGAGATGCTGGTATATCTGTACTTTCTTTTGTATGACAAGCCAGAACGGAGACTATTTTATATGAGATGACTGGTACGGCTATTATTCAACCATAACACGGATGCCTGCCATCAACTATTCCATTGCCATCAAATCATTACATCAGTGAGACCTATCCCATCAGCTTTCTTAGGTAGAGTTAAAGTGATAAATATCAATTTGGAACCATTCCATACATAATTGGAAAAAAGACACAGCTCGGAGATTGAAAAAGAGATCAGGGCGGATTGGAGAAAATAGAGGATCCTGGGTATAATTGTTGTCGTAAAGGAGTTGTCTCACTTCAGCAAGTAGCATTTATTATGTAGAGGAAGTTAATACAAGACATTTACTAATGTATTGTTATTATCCGCATTGCCTCCTTTGCTGGCTGGATTCATTTTTCCATCAAATTTTACAATGCTTGTTTCCATGGTTACGACAACTCTGCAATCCAGCAGCGGCGGTCGTGCTTGCACACTATAGGAAAAATTACCAGCCTATGTGCACTTCCACCAGAGAGACAGGCTTTTTTTCTTATAGTGTGCAAGCGTGGCCACTAGATATGAGCAAATATTTTAAAAATAAAATTCGGCTGGTTCGCCCAATTTTTGCAAAAAAATTTGCATCGATATGAATTTATTAGTTGCAAATCTCGTTAAAAAACGGCTATTTGCTGGCTGCAGAGAGCCTGCATAGTGGTGTAGAACACTGTGCCTTGCAGTAACACGCATAGTGAGTCTGCTGTTGTAGTGAAATAATACTGTGAGTCAGTATGACATGCAGATGGCAGGCGTTGCGATTAGAATCACACTGCACACTTATTTGGGCAGTCACAAGGCCAAAACTGACCAAATAACTCAAGTGTGAACTCAGCCTTACAGGTCGATGTTAGCGCCAAGAAGAAGTGCACTCCTTTTACACCATCGTCAGCTGATTCCATATAGATGTCTACAGAACCTGTTCTATTAAACGCTTATACAAGCCCCCCGACAGAGTGGAGTGGGTGTCAGCAGTAAGATTGTGTTGACATCACTGATTAGTTTGCCCTTCCTCATGTATAGAGTTGAAACAATATTGGGGGGCAATTTATAATTTTATTATACAGGAATTGAAAGTTGAGATTCCGTTTATGGTGGAATGTTGGGTACTGAGTGACCTCACCAAGGTAGAATGTCCAAAAATATAAAATGATTCTTTTGATTAAAATAATGTGCTTGGTGAGACTTTTGATTGCTAGGATTTAGTTTTCTCGAAATACTTCATGGGTTAAGATTAAGAGATATGAAAACACTCTATATACCGTATTTTTCGCCCTATAAGACGCAATTCCCCCCCCCCCCCCGCGAGAGGGGGGAAAAAAGCAGTGCGTCTTATGGGGCGATTGCTGCATTTTGCCAAACTGTCACTGATACGCCTCGACGCAATGCCGTGCGGCGGGTGTATCAGGTGAGAGGGAGGAGGGGCTGGGCGCTGGCATCTGGTTTTATAATGACAGCGGGGCCCGTGCAATGACTGTATTCTACTACACGGGCCCCGCTCACTGTATATACAGTAATCTTATCTATAATTGTAGGCATTGTTAATATATACAAATTCAGGGTAATCAGCACCTGTTTTACTTACAACAAGCGCTCGGTAGAAGAGAGGAGGGAGGAGGCAGGCCGGGAGGATGGGCGCTGGCAGCGTTTGTCACTACATCACGTGCCTGCACCGCCCACTTTATGAATTAATCAGGTGGCGTGGGCACATGACGTAGTGAGTCACGCTGCCAGCGCCTGTCCTCCCGGCCTGCCTCCTCTCTGCTACCGAGCGCTTGTTGAGAAGTAATACAGGCGCTGATTACCCTGAAATTGCATATATTAACAATGCCTACAATTATAGATAAGATTATGGTATATACAGTGAGCGGGGCCCGTGTAGTACTATACAGTCACTGCATGGGCCACACTGTCATTATAAAACCAGATGCGACCCCCACCCCCTGTATTGGGGGTCATTCACACTACAGGGACACTGTTATGGAGGGGATCTGTGGATGACACATATATGTGTCATCCACAGATCCCCCCATAACAGTGTCATCCACAGATCCCCCATAACAGTAATATTACATTATTATATAAAGAAAAAAAATTACACCTCTTCATCACCCGGCTCCCAAGTGCGATCAACTACATCATCATCATCATCGAGTACTGTCTGCACATCACTGATGTCCTCCTCAACTGTCTCTCGGTCAGGACCCTGACAGCTCGCAACACCAGCTCCCACGCGACTCTCCTCATCACTACTTGCAAGCCTAAGGGAGGAATCAGCGGATGTCTCCTCCACATCTTGGCTTGCCAGTAGCTGCTGACTGGCTTTTAGTAGCTCATCCTCACTGTATAGTGGAGATGAGACCACAGCATACAATACTTCTCTGGCTGAGGGAACAGAAAAGGACAGAGGCATCTTGAGGACAGGTGAGGGCACAGGACCTGCTCCCGGGCCAGACAACTAAGGGTTGTGTCTGACGAATCCACCAACTCTTGGCTGGGGGTGTCTAATGTCACTTGCGACGAAGTCGAAGAAAAAGTCAATCAAGAATCGCTGGGTTGCTGGTCAAGACAAGACTGCTAGCTGACACTAAAGGAGCTCAGGCTTCTCAAAGTGGCCCCTGCTGCCACGGACCCTTACTCTGCTGCGATCTGTGCCTGCACCAGAAACATTTAGGTCTCTGCCACTCCCCTGTGCAGGACCTGGCACTTCTCTGTCTGACATACTGTTAGATCAAATAAATAAAAAAGAAATTAAAACACCCCAAAAAGTCAGTAATTTTCTCACTTCACCACACAACGGCTAATAAGCCCCTTTTTTCCCCCACTAATACACACAAAAAAGGGCTTTAGAAGATAAAACTGCAGCGCTGAACAGCAATTAGGCCCTTATTATTTTCCACTTATACATGCCACAACAGGCTTTAGAACTTATAACTGCACCGCTGAACGGCAAATATATTTTACTTTTGCCACTAATACATGACAAAAAGGGCTGTAATTTTCTCACTTCACCACACAACGGCTAATAAGCCCTTTTGTTCCCAACTAATACAAGCCAAAAAATGCTTGAGAACATAAACCAGCACCGCACAATGGCAAAAAGGATCTATTTCCTTGTAATAAACCCATTAATGGCTGTATCAAACAGCACTTGCACCCCAATAACAAGAATTGTTTGCTGGAATTACAGAGCTGTATAATGGCAATTTGGGTCCCCAGTCAGTGCAGCAAGGTGTAATAGGATTGTTCCTATTACCCAGGCTGTAAACTCCACTATTGAACCCTGTTCTGCTTCAATACTGTGGAATGATTCCTCCCTTTCATTTCCCTGAACTTTTATACAGCAAAATAAAAGTTTTAAAGTATTTTCTACCACTGTCCCTATCGCCTGCTGACGTCTCTCCCTGCACTAAGTACACCGGAAAATGGCTGAATCCAAGATGGCTGAGGCTATTTATAGGGATGTGACATCACATGGCTGGCTGGCTGCTGATTGGCTGCATGCATGGCATTGTGGGTGATCCCTTGTTACACAGTTCCTTGCTCCATGTCCTAACACGTGCAGCAGCCATTTTAGAAAAAAATGCGATTTGTTACCACGAAGCGTGAAGAAATTTGGATTCGGTTCAAATCACATCTTTCCTGAAATTCAGATCAAATTCTACTTTGTCAACTTCGATTCGCTCATCTCTAGTGGCCACCACTGATGGATTGCAGGGTCGTCATAACCATGGAAACAAGAAGTGCATAATGTGGTGGAAAAATGAATCCAGCAAAGGAACCAATATGGAGAATCACAATACATTAGTAAGTGACTTGTATAAACTTCATCGATATAATAAAAGCTACTTGCTGAAGTGACACAACCCCTTTAAGAAAGTTTCATCTCCCTGTCCAAGTAACAAAAGGAATCTGCATGAAAAAATAATATAATTCATCGGGGACATTAGGGTATAATTATCGTCAAATCAGAGGTCTAGCCATGAGTTTGATCCATATATATTTAATGCCATCAAAGTGAAAGTACATAAGGCTTCAGATTTACTGGTATTTATTTTAAAATTGGACCACTTACATATAATCCTATGTATATTGTTCTATTACATAACATTTCCATTGTAAGTGATAGATTGAAATAGATAAAAAGTCTACAGGACCCTGTACCCCTTGAAGCCCACCAAAGTGATGTAGCTGCAGGTAAGGCATACAAACTGTAGCTCCATTCATCTCTATAGGAGTTCTCGAAATAACAGAGTGCTGTGCTCAGGTGTCTCCAGAACCCCAATAGAGATGAATACAGTGGGAAGTGTGTATGCTTGACCTACCGCTCCATTTTGGGGTCTCCAAGGGGTACAGGTTGGGTTCCCGTTCTTTTGATTGGTGACGATCCCAGCTGTAGGATCTCCACTGATCTAATAGTCATCCACTATCCTGTGGATATGGGATAACTTGCAATAACCAGAATACCCCTCTAATATTTTTTATCAGATATTTGAATTCAATTATTATTTTATTGTATATTATCCAAAATGTTATGAAAAGCAAATCAATATACATACCTGAATCCAATCAGGTACTACATAAGTAATATTTATTCCGAATGGAAGGAGCTTAGTGAACCATTTAATATCGACATAAACATCAATACTTCATGTTCTGTTTATGTATGCCCAAATTAAATTTGTGTAATTTTCTTCTATGTATAATTAATTGTATATGCTGTTTCCCTCCTACAGACATTAAAGGGGAATAAACCAGAGCCACGAGGGAGGCATCCAACGTTATGCTGTTATGTTTGTTGCAAGAGAACACAGAAGAAATAGATTCGTAACAGCATTAATCATACTTATGTGCAATTTCAATACACTGAAAAATAACTAAGAACATTTTGTATAAAATTGTTGAAAAATATGCTTAATATGTTGTCCCTACCTTCCACATATAATGTCCCTATAATATTTAAATACATTTGTGAGATTTATTTTTCATTCGAACACAAACTTTAAATTGCATTTTCTAAACATTTACAATATTATGTAACATTATAAAATATTAAAAAAGCAAATAACCAATAGCTACATTGGCTTCACTACAGCACCCAAAATGATTAGACAAATGAGTAAATTCTGCTTCTTAAGGCCCCCATAAACATTAAAGTATTGACAGCCAGTATAATATGTATGGGGAGGTACCAACTCTCTGCTAACATAAGACTCACAAAGACAACAAAAGGATCGAGTAAAAAGTCTAGCCGGGACTTTCTCCTCTCTCAATAAAGAAGGTCAAACAGGATAGGCGGTAAAGCCCTACCTGAACACTGCTCCGAAATTGAGAATTAAACTATCGTGAGGGGGCAGTTACTAAATAAAATATCACTTTTAATCATATTAAGGATAAAAAAGTCCCTATAGACAAACAAACATGTAAGAAAGGTAATATCAAAACCTGTGTGATCAAATGATGTGTAGAACCACAGAGGCTACGATAGGACCAGGTCCATCAGGTGAAAAGAGTAACCACACAGCGCATAGCGCGAAATTTTGCGCTCAGCTAGGTACCTACAGAAGGAATACCATGAGAAGCTGAAATGTCACCGTAGGTACTAGTAGTGGACTAGCGAATGGTGTATCAAGTCAGGGAAGTGGAGGGTAATGGTATGGTGTATACACTGATCCTAGTGGATCCCTACTTGTCCTAGTCCACCCTACTAATGTATCCTTGGAACGGGGTCCAAAAAAAACCTGCAAGGGGTGGCCCTGACTGGAACTCTGGTCGTACGCTGGATGCCCTGTTGAGGCCCTAGACAGCAATGTAGGAACCATATACCCATAAAGTGATACAAATCATGGCTAAAAAATGATGGTGATCCCAGCTGACCATCAAACAGCTCAGCCATACACTGACTGCAGCCATCAAACAGCTACCCCCTATCTGTTGAGCCATACGCCAGCAGGGGTCACCATCATTATGCCCTGTGTCCCCTGAAGAATCTTGGGGCTTACTTTGAGGAAACGCGTCGGGACACCTAAGTATTTTTTTGCTACAAGCCTAATTGGGTTTTATTTGGATAGTTTTTTCCCACAAGCTCAATTGAGGTTTTTTTAGCCATGATTTGTATCACTTTATGGGTATATGGTTCCTACACCGCTGTCTAGGGCCTCAACAGGGCATCCAGCGTAGGACCAGAGTTCCAGTCGGGGCCACCCCTTGCAGGGTTTTTTGGGACCCCGTTCCAAGGATACATTAGTAGGGTGGACTAGAACAAGTAGGTATCCACTAGGGTCAGTGTATACACAATACCAATACCCTCCACTTTCCTGACTTGATACACCATTCGCTAGTCCATTACTAGTACCCACGGTGACATTTCAGCTTCTCATGGTATTCCTTCTGTAGGTACCTAGCTGAGCGCAAAATTTCACGCTATGCGCTGTGTGGTTACTCTTTTCACCTGATGGTCCTATCGTAGCCTCTGTGGTTCTACACATCATTTGATCACACAGGTTTCGATATTACCTTTCTTACATGTTTGTTTGTCTGTAGGGGCTTTTTTATCCTTAATATGATTAAAATTGATATTTTATTTAGTTATTACTTTCTCCTCTCTCCCCATTGACAACACATAAATGCTCAGCTGTCTCAAATGTATATGGAGTTAGGAGGGACACAGGAGAGATAGCTGTTGCCAGCAACTGTTTAGCTATTAAAGGGGTATTCCAGGAAAATATATTTATGACTTATCCTAAGGATAGATCATCAGTATCTACGGGGGTGCAATACATGAGACTACTGCTAATCAGCTGTCAGAAGACGCTCTCTTCCTAGGCTAGTGACATCACTGTTCATCGGTCACATGGCCTAGTTGCAGTTAAGTCAATGAGGCTAAGTTGCAATGCCAAACACTGCCACTATACAATCACAGTGCTGTCCTTCGAAAACTGCCAGGAACCTGTATCACTCACCAGAGCTCCGGTGAGCCCAGCGGCTCCTGGAAAAAGCTGATCGTCAGGGGTGCCAGGACTGGGACACTTGCTGATGTGATAATGATGGCCATCATTATCATTTACCAAATTCACACTTTTAATATGTATGGCCATTAGACACATTTATCTAGGGCTGGGCAGATTCCAGTCACTGGGTAAACATCTTGTCAAGTCAAGGGTAATGTAAAGAGGGAGCCCACTGAGAGTCTGTCAACCACGGGCCCACATTCACTTAGATCTAGCCCTAAATACAATACAGTGTCTCCACTTCCATGCACAGCAAAAATAATAAAACTGTGCCATGCCCACATAGCAGTGCCACACTATGCCAAAGTGAATATCATCATACAGTACTCAAATACTGCCAACTTACTGTAATCAAAAAATCGCTCAATGCATAAATTAAATACTGCTATATAATTAATATCAACAATTGTTGTAATCACTAATGCTCCTGATGTGCCCTTATCAGCAGTGTCTCTAACAGCACAGGTTGAACACACCTAAGGCCAGACCTATCCTAAATTGGTAAAAGTGTGGATGACTTTAGTAGGAGATCCAACATACTGTAGCTATAGAGCGGCAGAAACATGCAGGATTAATTTGTGCCTCTAATTATGTGTCAATACATTTTTCTGAAAATAAATTCTATGAACAAGAGATCCGAAGATTAGACATTCATTTAAATGGTCACTAACATTTTTTTATTTTTTTATTATTTCTAATCTGTAAGCATAATTAACAAAAATTTCATACAAATATCCATAACAGTGTTAACATTAAAAAGAAAAACAAAAAACAAAGGGAGGTCTCCTAGTGGGGAGGGTACCAGGACCACCCAGCATCCATGGCTTAATAGAATAAATGAACTCTCAGCCCAAGTTCTATGTGGCTATAGGGATAGAGGTCCGAAGTCCAGACATCCGCCAAGCAGTGAGCGCCACTCGCGCACGCCCTCACCCAGACACAGGTAAGTACAAGCCAAGAGGTTGGCACCAATGTGGCCAATCGCTTGATATTCCCATACTACTTGTAGGCGAGCTTGCAGCGATCTTTAATCGCAAGCCTTTAATAGGGCAAAAGCCAAGAAGGGGGGGTCCAGCAGTCTCACCACAGTGGTAGAAAACCCACTCACATATTTCACTGCCTCATCCCCATATGATTAATCAATATCAGGGCCATAGTTCGCCATACCTTGCGTATATTCGCAAAGATATTTCATGCAGCAGGGAACTCAAATCGAGTGTCAGACACTGGCAGTTGAAAAAAGAAATATAGACAGAGAAAAGAGCCTGAAATCAGCTCTGTCTCCTTAAAAGGGCACACAATAGCGTGCTCGTCACGTATGATCCATCCCTGCCTGCGCTCGAACTCCGTATCCAACGGGAAGAGCCGTACCCCGAGCCGCGCCCGGCACCCGGGGACCCCCGGACTCCAAGCCGCCACCCCCCGCCCACATATCGCTCGGTATTTTAAATAGCTGAGAGCTCCCAACATCATTTAATGCCGGGAAGTCCCCCCTCCACCATCCTGGAGACCCACCCATGCTCGGATATACCTTCACATTCTTCATCAATAAAGTACAAGGGAAAAAGTCCTAATTAGTTAGCCATATCCCAGTCTTTCCATAAGCTATTCCACTTTGAATAAGATCCTCTTTGTTTGTGTAGGATCTTCTCATAGCTTTTCACTTTTTCCACCAGGCTCAGCCAATTATTACAGTCTGGGGCGGAAGAGCAGAACCAAGATCTTGAAATCAGGAGCCTGGCCAAGAACATCACCTTAACCAACAAGTGACTTTTTATAGGTTGATGGTTAACCTCAGATAAGTCTCCCAGGACCCAGATCCTGGGGGACAGGGGAACAACAATTTTAAGTTTGCGCGCCAAATTCTTTTGGACCAGACTCCAGTACCTACTCACCATTGGGCAGTCCCAGAACAGATGTAAATGATCTGCCTCGGGATCGCCACAGCGTGGGCAGTCAGAGGAGGCCCTGAATCCTCTTCTATATAACCATACAGGTGTCACATACATTTTGTGCAAAATATTGAATTGTACCACAATGTGGTTAAAATTGTGTGAAACCAGTTTTAAACTTTCCCCTATATTCTCCCAGTTTGGAGAGCCCCCCTCTGAAAGAAGAGAGGACCAGGCTCTCTGTCCTGGAGAGAGAACACCAAAAAAAAAATTATGCATTAAATGTCTATAACAGTGCGATAATTTAATTCTCGTGACAATTTTCTTACGAATTAAATCCTGTAAAAATGCAGGAGTATCTATAATAAAAAAATTACTATTCAAGGTGCTAGAGAGTGCTAACCTCAGTTGAAAATATGCAAACCAAGCCACCTCACCTAAATTTGCCCTTAGTTCCGTAAGGGACAAAATTTGTCCACCACTGACTACTTGGTGTAAGTACTGCACATTTTTGGTCCTCCAATACTCGCGGCAGCTTGAGTCGTTTAGATTAAGAAGTTTTGGGTTATGCCATAATGGGGTACAAATAAGCGAAGCCTTAACTCCACACCAACTCCTTATGAGAGACCAAGTCTTCATAGCCATTCTGCAGAAAAATGGGTATCCGCTCAGTGTGTTTAGTAAATAATCTGATTCCAGTATGGTGAAAAAAATCGGAGAAACCTGCATCTTTCACCACTTTACTGCAGAAGGGACTATTTTGCCAATCATTAAAAAGGCATAGTTGGGAGGCCACAAAATAGCCCCTAAAGTAAGGGAGGTTACGACCTCCCTGACTATAGGGCATAGAAAAATAAAGTGCCTTCAGTCTCACGCGCTTCCTCCCCCATAATAAATCATTGAGTATACGCTCTATCAATCTGAAATACTTGTCTGGGATCCATATAGGCGAGTTGCGCAGGACATAAAGAACCTGGGGAAGCACTACCATTTTTATCAATGAGATTCTGTCCGCTCTTGCTAGCAGAATTTTTTGCCATATCTTAATTTTCGCTCTTAACTTCATCAACAAGGGAATCAAATTAAGTTGTAAATATTCCTGAGGTTTAGCGGAAACTGTTATCCCCAGGTACTTTATTGAATCAGAGATCATTAATCGGTTATTAAATTCGCCTCGCAATTCGTCTATAGGGAGGAGGACGGTCTTCTCCCAGTTGATCTCAAGTCCGGATAAATCGGAGAAGTGATCAACCAGGTCCATTATACGAGGGAGAGTAGTATCTGTTTGATGAATAAAAACCAGAATATCATCTGCATAGAGGGATACACGGTCATGCTTCCCCATTATGCCAAAACCAGCCACCTCCGGATCTTGTCTTATCATAACCGCTAGAGGTTCAATATAAATATTGAATAAGAGGGGGGAGAGGGGACAGCCTTGGCGAGTGCCTCTTCCCAAAGTAAAGCTCTCTGTCATTGAATCATTGATCCTAATCCTGGCAACTGGGGAATTGTAAAGTAACTGGACCATTGCAATAAATCTTGGGCCAAAGCCCATTTTTTTCATTATCTCCAAGAGAAAAATCCACTCCACCCTGGAGTAGCATCCAGCGACAGGATGGAGCGGGCACCACGCTCCGGGGATTGAATATTAGTGAATAACCTATGCAAATTGTGATGGGTGCCCCTATTTGGCATAAAGCCATTTTGATCTGGGTGAATAATCGTGGGCATAACCCGCGAGAGCCTCCTAGCCAGAACTTTTGATAATAGCTTAGCGTCAGTATTTAATAAGGATATTGGTCTGTAGGAGCTCAGTTCTACCGGATCTTTATCCTTTTTTAGAATTAAAACAATGAGAGCCTCCATCATAGAATGTGGCAGTTTCCCTCCCTGAGCCGCTTGGGAGAAAACCTCCGACAGGTGGGGGAGAATCACATCGCTATACTTGCGATAGACCTCATATGGGAGGCCATCTGCCCCTGGCGATGAGTTCCCCGAGACAGACCCAAGGGCCTCCTGCAACTCCGTAAGAGACAGCTCCTCCTCCAGATATCCCCTCTGAGCTTCATTTAACGTTGAGAGTGGAATTCTCTCTAGGAACCGCATCGCCAGCCCAGATGACAAACCAGGAGAGGATCTGTATATCTGAGCAAAGTATTGTAAAAAAGTATTCCCAATTCCCTCTAAATCTGTTATGGTTTCACCCTCTGCATTACGGATGGAAGTAATGGGTTGTTTTTTCTTGTCTTGTTGTGTAATTATTCTGGCTAAAAGCTTACCCGGGCGTCCAGATTTGATAAAATAATTGAGCCCCTTAAAGAATACCCTATGGTTTGCTTTCTCTGTTACATATTTCTCCAAAGAACAGCTAGCCTTCTGCATTCCTTCCCTATTGTACTCAGTAGGGTGGCTAGCATATCGCTCAGCTGTAAGTGCGGCAGTCTTAGCCAACTCCTCCTCTTTCTTCCTAAAAGTTATTTTTGCTGTGGCAATCTCACTTATAAAGGCCCCCCTCAAGTATGCTTTAAAAGCATCCCACACTGTATTGATGTTGGCAGAGATTCACCTCCCAAAAGGAGGACATCACTAATTTCATTGACTGTAGATTATCCATAATAGTGAGCCAATATGGATTCAACTTAAATCCTAGCCCCCTGGTATCCTTATTCTTCCCGCTGCGGACCTCAACCAGTACGGGTGAGTGATCAGAGACTGTTCTTACTCCATATCGCATCTTACAGATATTACTCAAGTTGCTCTCATTGGTAAGTGCTAGATCGATCCTTGACATTGCTCTACCCCCCTGCTCACACAGGAGTATACTCTCTTTCCTCCGCCAAGATATTCCCATATATCCACCACTCCAAGCTCTGTGCAAAATTGAAGCAGCGGGGAATTACAGGGATTCCTCCCCCTTTCCGCATCCAGTGAGAATCTATCTTTTTTAGGGTCAATGACCGCATTAAAATCCCCCATCAGGATTAAGCGACATTCTGGTCTCTTTTCATAAAAGAGCATTAACTGAAGCAATGGATACATTGAGAATGGCGGGGGTATATAGAAAAAAGCTAAAATATAACTATCGCCATACAGCATGCCATGCAAGAAAATAAATCTACCCTGAGCATCTATATAGGATTTTATGAGGGTAAAGTCTATAGAATTATGAATAAGAACCGAAACACCCCTAGAGGAGCCACTAAAGGTAGAATGATACGATTGGGAGTGCCATCCCATTGTCAAGCGGAACACGGTTTCTTTGGTTAAATGAGTTTTTACTATACAGATAATCGCTGGAAGGTATCTTTTTAATGCATCAGCAACTTTACATAAATTAATTGTGCTAGTGACTATAATAAACTTTCTAATATATCTTATCTACAATTTTTATTTATTTTTTTAAATCAGTTTTCTTACACCTAAACAAGCTTTACCTCTGAAATTTCTGCTGAATCTGTCCCCAGACAAGTTCACAGAGGTATCAGTTTACATATGTCAATAGAAGTCTATGGAGAGGGGAGGTGGAGAAGTATGCAGGAGAGAGAAGAGAAAACCACAGCCAAAGAGACTGCTCATTTCCATACAGGTCAGTAGAAGCACTCTATAATTTCCTCTAGGATCCTGGCGCTGCTTCTGAGTGAGTGAGAGAAAGTTAGGAAGCAGATTCTCCTCTATTTTCTGTGTGCAGCATATGGGATGTAGTGTTCACCCACCAGCTCTGAGACAACTGCAAAGTAATGATATGGCATACAGATGAGCAAGCTGATAAAGCCAAATTCATGCCACATAATGGCCATAAATAGTGTAATTGTACTATTGATTAATGCAAACTTGGTTGATGGGTCAGGTACATTTTAAGTCTGCAGCAGCAGATGATTTTAAAAACATGGTACTGCTCTAAGATTTACCTTACATTATGACACGTTGTGAGCCAATGCATAATTTAAAGCTTATAGAGAAGCATTCTATGTTTATGATAATCAGAAAATATAATTAAAAATGCTTTCCCTTACGTGAGTTTTAATTCAGACAGACAGACTTAAAACCTCTATTGTGATAGATAGATAGATAGATAGATAGACAGACAGACAGATAAATATATGTTTTAAAGGTACATGTGCCAAAAGGACAAGATTAAACCTTTATCAATAAATGCATTTTTTACTGATTCGCTGCATTTTTCTTTTTGTGACCTCCCTTCTTTTATCTATACTTGTTCTTGTGTCATGGCATTATTAGTAATTTCCTACTGTACAAAATAACAGTCTCGAAAATGTAGTTGTTATTTATTGCAAACAGGGCACACTTCTGAACTATTTCTAATGTCAGATAACATTTCCCCCTATCTATCAGAAACGTACTGTAGTGTTGTCAGCAATCAGTATCAGTTCTTCTCTAGACACTCAAGAGGTGAGAAAGCTGTTATTACAGGCAGTGCTCAAGGTACTGTACATCATTGGCAATCCAATCTGTCAAAGACAGTGTGCAATATTAAGGGTTGCTTCAGGATAGAAGTGCCTGAAGTATACAAGCTAGCAGTGAAAGTAGGGAACATAACTTTCCAGATAACTGTGTGACTGTGACTGGAGAATTACTGTAGACATACATATTTCATTGTTGCAGCTCCTAGATTTCCATGCAGTGAATATGTATATTCTAAGGAATAGTTATAACAACAAACATTATGATTTAATAAACATATTCATATTTAGAAGGAATTTAATTAGATTCTGATTATAATATGTGATTAGTTAAAGTTTTTTTCAGGAAGTTCAATAATGATGTCCTAGGTAGGTAGATAGGTGTCAGAAACCAACCTAGCCACAATCCAGTGGGGTGTTATGCTGACCAGTCAAGCCCTGACTGGTCAACCTACTTATGAGCCTAGACAATGAGCTAATAAGGTTCTTGGCTCAACGTCTGATCCTAGAGCCAGACAGGGGTTTTAGATCTGGCATTGACTGTTTGGCTTTACCTGTGATTTTGGTTCTTGGCTCCTTTTTTCAGCTCTATGTTCAGTCAGCTTTACATTCCTGTTAGACCTTCCTGTGTACTGACCTCAACTTGTTTATGGATTTTCTCCCTGCATACTGTTTATCCTTCTACTGATTCTCCTGGCTTAGATTCTGTGGTTCATTTCTGGATTAACCCCACTGCCTATGATTTGGCTTCTACTGACCCTGCTGGCTTAGATTATGTGACTGGTCTCTAGATTAACCTCTTGTCTACTGATTTGGTGACTACCGTTTCTCCTCAATTTGACTCTGGATTTCACTTCTTTCCCGCTACACACTTGAGACCTTATACAGTACTGCCCATAATTATTCATACCCCTGGCAAATTTTGACTTAAAGTTACTTTTATTCAAACAGCAAGTTTGCTCAAATGTAAATAAAAGCTGAGAAATGTTTTTTTTTTTTTCTACAATAATGCCTCTTTACATCGTATTTTTATCTTTCGGGAGACACCTATGTAATTTCCCGTGGAAAAATTACTTGCTAGTTGAATAAAAGTAACTTTAAGTAAATATTTGCCAGGGGTATGAATAATTATGGGCAGCACTGTATGTCTGCTACCTGTGAACTTTACAGATTTAACTGGGTCCCTAGCAGCCAATACCAGCCTGCCTTGATCTAGTGAACATCTTCGGGTAGACTTATCTACCAACCAGAGTGGTAAAAAAATATAGGTAGCAGATTTTGAGTTTGCAGGCAGTGGTCCCGGATGATGTCGTTTGTATCATTCTTCACCTCTGTTTCATAACAATACAACAACAATATCTGATCAGTGGAGGTCCAACTACTGGCATCCCCACCATTCATCTGTTTAAAGAGTCCATGGTGCTCCAGGAACCAATTCAGCCTCAACATAATGTAACACCCCAAAGTGGTGTTGCCACTCCTGCACCCTGCTACTGTTTTTATTGGTCTAACCTCATGTCATTTTATGCATTTATTTCCAGGTCCTTCACACTGTGCATTCCTAATAATGTTGTTATTTAACTGTTCATGTAATATGCCTGGCTCACCAGCAGGTGGCAGCAAATATGGCAAAGCTATCTTAGATAGAACAGAACCTTCCATTCCATTAAAACTGCCCCCCCCCCCCTTTGGAGAGAAGTGGGCTAGTCCTACTTCATGCAGGAATGGTGGGGACCAGTTAGTTCCAGTTTAGGTCTTCCATAGAAAGTAGAAGGCTGTGCAGGGGCAGGTCTCTGCTGGACATTCCCACGCCATCCAGAGCACCTTAAGCTTTGGTGGCCATGGAGGCCAAAGCTTGAAGCTTCAGGAGACAGGGGGAAAGTTCCTTGGCATAACCTAGAGTCACACTACAGAGAAGAAGTGCAGCATTCAGAAGATGCTGAGTTATACAGCCAGCCTGTCAGTACAGCAGAGTCAGAGAGAAACAGAGACATAGCAGAGTTGAGTTTGCCTGTCAGTTCCATGCTAAAGCCTGCTGGAACCAAGACAAAGCCTGAAAACTGTTTGGAGAAACGTTTATTCAAGTAAAGCTGCCACTGAACTTCATCTCAAGGTCTGGATTCAAGTAATTTCTTAAAATCCCTCAATTATCCCCCCTATTTAATGCTTCGGAGCCAAATCCTGGGTTACAGCCGTATCCAGGTAGGCGCACCGTGACACAAGTAAAGAGACATTTTAGGCTGCAACATACCACTCGGCATTTCTACTACACCTGCGACGACAGAGGGCCCTGGGGAGTGGCCGCCCATTGCAATAACATATCAAGCACGGTGCTGTACATTATATAGCAGATGTGCTTGTTATTGCAGTCTAGGCCCACTCACTTAACCATTTCTCAGCATGTGACGTATTATTACATCACATGTCCGGTCTTTAAAGATGGGGCCTGCTCCAGAGAGGCAAAAACACTGAGAGTATATGACGATGATGTATAGTCTTGTGTACACGCAGTCTTACCCTTTGGGCCTCGATGCGCTTAGCTGACTAATTCAACAGGGAGGGAAAAAAGAAGGCATGATACTTTGCCATGGGCCACAAAGGCCTAGAGAATAAGGCACCTATTCCAGAGACCAATTTCCTAGCACTTATCAAATGGAGAGTCAAGAAAAAGGGGAGGAAGGTAGGGGGATCTCAAGGTTCAAAGGGTTCGGACGAGATATAGAGAATGTGAAGAAAACAATTTAATAAACGTGGGGGAAAAGACCATATATCAGACCATGCAGAAACACACTGGTAGCACAAGATTTTACTTTATTCCCTAAACGTCGAGAAAGAATAATAGAGAACACGTGGGCCCCTGTGCAGCTGCATCAGTTGCAGAAAAGGTATGTCTGCTGCTGGAGTATAAGCCGCCAAATGAACATCATTTTACAGTTTATATAAATCTATAAAATCTATTGAAATAGTTGAGCCACTTTGTAAATGATTTGCATTAATTATATGGTATCGATCCTGAGATATGGCCTCTGTTGTAATCAACAACTTTTTTTTTACTGCTCTACACAGTCCAGTATCAGGTCACCCAAAGTTAGAGGCAGAATCCACATTGAAATCCTGGGGCTTGCAGTCCTACACCTTCAGACAACATATAGTAATAGTGCTTTCCCTGCAACATCTCTTGATTCTCTATATTAAAAAAAGAAGACCCCAGTGCAACACCACTACTTTAGATGTCAAATAAATTCTATAGTGGTCCCTCTTGGGAAAGCTCCCAGGGCTGTCATGGCAGCCTGAAAAGCCTGTATGCAGCAGCCTCCCAGAATTCCATAGACAGCGAAAATAAATGCAGAAAATGTGAAAACCCACTAAATATAAAAAATTCTAATCATCCCCTTTCCCAATTTTACACATAAAAATAAACAAACAAAAAATCCTCATTGGTATCCCATGTCCAAAAATATCCAAACTATTAAAATCTAAAAAATATTTTTCCTTTGCGGTGTATGCCGTAATGGAAAAAATATATAAAAAAACACGATTTGCAATTTTTTGGTCATCTAATACCCAAAAAAATGTAATAAAAAGTGACCAAAAAGTTGTATCTTCCCCAAAATGATACTAATAAAAACACATTTTTTCCACAAAAAAACAAACCCTCCTTCATCACCATAAACAGAAATATATTTTAAAAAAAGATATCTGTCAGAATATGGCGATGCAAAGAAAAATATTTTTTCAAAGGTTTTAATTTTGTAACTGTAGTAAAATGTAATAAAAACAATATACATTTGGTATCGCTATAATCATACTGATCAGCGAAATACAGCTGTCATGTTATTTTTAGCACACAGTGAACATCTTAAAAACAAACCGCCAAAAATCTTGTTTCCTAGTTTTCCAATACAGGCTATGGTAAAATAAACAGGGCCGTTAAAAAATACAACTTGTCTAGCAGAAAGATAAAAACCTTTATGTGACTACATGAGCAGAAAAAAAAGCAAAACCAAAAAAAAGATAGCTATTGGAATAAAAATGAAAAAAATAAAAATAAATAGGTGATGTGCTGAAAGGGTTAAAAGATAAAACTTGACCCACGAAACATAAGCCCTTATATGGCTATATTAATGGAAAATTAAAAAAGTTATGGCTCTTGGAATGGGAGGGAAGAATAAATGAAAACACAGAAACGAAAAGTTAAATTCAAACCATTCTATGAAGTGAAGGGAAAATTGCCTATCCTTAATATATCTCCCAACTATGGGCCTATTTTCATTGGCGGGCTGTTGCTTGGGTGCAATTGACTAGATACATATGTACTGTATCTAGGGTTGTAAATGTCATCCCAGTGATGTCTGTTTGCATGCTGCCAGTCACATCAGTACTAGTTCTGGAGAATGAGACCCTAAAATTATACTGTGCTGAAAACAAAATGTTCCTCTTTACTAGTTATTTACTAGCAATAATAATAATAATTTATACTGATCATTTTAATTTGTTTTGACCTGAAGAATAGCTCTTCATCATTTCTTCCAAAAGAAGTAAACTATATACCTGTGGATATACAGCAAGAGTCACCCGTTCAATACTGTATTACCCCCGAGATTTCTCCATCACTAGATTTCAGTATGAAGACACTAGTGCTAGAAATGTGTCACAACTCATCACAGCTTACCAACCCATCAGATAAATACAGGAGTTTTATTATTTATTTTGTCCAAAGTCAGGTTTCTACCTTTGGACATATGCAACTGTATGCTTCTAAAACATATACCCCCTTCAAAAATGTTGCCGCTGCTCATTTTCAACTGCAACCTGGCGCTACCGAATGTGATTATTTTATTGCACCAGGGTGCACTGACTGCAGAGACAAAGCAGCCAGGAAACAGCGCAGAAAAGTATGGACTGCCAACGGGATGTCAATGTGGAAGCAGTGTTGCAGCAGGTGAGAATAGTGGCATATTTTTCTAAGGGCATCTGGAGAAGCAGAAGGAACCCATAGGCAAAATTTTGGAAGTAGGTATATTTTGGAGGTAACATCAGGGTGGCAGTGTGATGAAGAATTTGTGTTTCCAGGGGCGGATTGGGAACTCAAAGTGACCCTGGAAAAAAAAACTAAAAGTGGCCAGTGTTGTTAGGTGGGTTCAAACTGACAGAAGACGGGTCAAAACAAGTAGGCGGAGACAACTGAAGTAGGCAGGGCCTGCAATACTGTAGTGCCACGCAGAATATCGCCACAGCGGAACTAAATACCACAGGACAGCACAAAATACTGCTGCCCTCACTACAGTATTCAACTGTATCACCATCATGAGGACAGTACTACAGTTGAGTTCAGCAGGGCACCTGCAGCCCTTGAGCATCAGATCATTATGTACCTGGCCTGCAGCCATCAAGAGGGCTTGAGTGGTCCCCTGGGCATCGGCCCACCGGGAAATTACACTGTAGGTTCTATGGCCAATCCGCCCCTGTCTGTTGCTATAAGATAGAGGGTGGGCTGCCTCATGATTAAATGTTTCTGTTACACTTTTTGGTGTTGAAGGGGTGGCATACATATTTAGGTGATTAGCAAATGACTAGACATTGAACCATTTTCTGAGGAATGTTCTGCAGCTTGTATTTTACAATATAACAAAAACAAAGATAGGTACACTCTGCGGTCTTACTAAGCCCTCAAACTGGTGTTAAAATTGAGAGATTAGCCAACATGTCCTACGTGAGGATATGTCTGAGCCCGAGCACTTTGAGTCGGACCTTGCACACCTGTAATTCGCCCACTGGCTCCTGGTATTGCCCATATGGCACAGGTAGGTTTAGCATTAGGTCCCGAGCTCACGTAGGACATGTTGGCTAATCTCTCAATTTTACACCAGTATGAGGGTTAGTAAGACCGCAGAGTGCACCTGTCTTTGTTTTTGTTATATTATATATACTGTTTATCACATGCACACATTTTCTATCCTGTGTAGGATGTCCATTGTGGTACTTGTGGTCCACTGCGGGCATCCTCTATTGTATGCATTTTTGCTGGGGATTGCCATTAGCAGCGGACCACAAGTGCAGGATATGCCCCCCCGGTATAGATGCACCACTGCATATGGGGTTGAGCACTTCCTTACTACGCCAAATTGTAGTTTGTATATAGCGTGCATTTTATACCTAGTTTTTATTCCGTAAACCACCCCAGGTACTGAAAACCATGTTTTACCCAGGAACTAAAACATGAGATGTGAACATTGCAAGACAGTAACCAATATATTGGGCCGTACGTGAATGGACAGTAGAAAGCATACACTATATGTTTTAGTCTTATACACAGGTGTCTGTCCTCACCTCTTGGCTCAACACATACACGTACCAAGATACATGTAAGTGACATGAACTGACTTAGATTGTGAGCCTCATTAGGGACAGCATGATGCTAATGTCTGTAAAGTGCTGCATAAGTGTGTAAAATAAAATTAAAATAATAAATGACCAGCACTGAAAATGTCTATGCTATATATGTACAGTACAGACCAAAAGTTTGGACACACCTCATTCAAAGAGTTTTCTTTATTTTCATGACTATGAAAATTGTAGATTCACACTGAAGGCATCAAAACTATGAATTAACACATGTGGAATTATATACAAAACAAAAAAGTGTGAAACAACTGAAAATATGTCATATTCTAGGTTCTTCAAAGTAGCCACCTTTTGCTTTGATTACTGCTTTGCACACTCTTGGTATTCTCTTGAAGAGCTTCAAGAGGTAGGCACCTGAAATGGTTTTCCCTTCACAGGTGTGCCCTGTCAGGTTTAATAAGTGGGATTTCTTGCCTTATAAATGGGGTTGGGACCATCAGTTGCGTTGTGGAGAAGTCAGGTGGATACACAGCTGATAGTCCTACTGAATAGACTGTTAGAATTGTATTATGGCAAGAAAAAAGCAGCTAAGTAAAGAAAAACGAGTGGCCATCATTACTTAAATTAAGGTCAGTCAGTCTGAAAAATTGGGAAAACTTTGAAAGTGTCCCCAAGTGCAGTCACAAAAACCATCAAGCACTACAAAGAAACTGGCTCACATGCAGACCGCCCCAGGAAAGGAAGACCAAGAGTCACCTCTGCTGCGGAGGATAAGTTCATCCGAGTCACCAGCCTCAGAAATCGCAGGTTAAAAGCAGCTCAGATTAGAGACCAGGTCAATGCCACACAGAGTTCTAGCAGCAGACACATCTCTAGAACAACTGTTAAGAGAAGACTGTGTGAATCAGGCCTTCATGGTAGAATATCTGCTAGGAAACCACTGCTAAGGACAGGCAACAAGCAGAAGAGACTTGTTTGGGCTAAAGAACACAAGGAATGGACATTAGACCAGTGGAAATCTGTGCTTTGGTCTGATGAGTCCAAATTTGAGATCTTTGGTTCCAACCACCGTGTCTTTGTGCGACGCAGAAAAGGTGAACGGATGGACTCTACATGCCTGGTTCCCACCGTGAAGCATGGAGGAAGAGGTGTGATGGTGTGGGGGTGCTTTGCTGCTGACACTGTTGGGGATTTATTCAAAATTGAAGGCATACTGAACCAACATGGCTACCACAGCATCTTGCAGTGGCATGCTATTCCATCCGGTTTGCGTTTAGTGACCATCATTTATTTTTCAACAGGACAATGACCCCAAACACACCTCCAGGCTGTGTAAGGGCTATTTGACCATGAAATAGAGTGATGGGGTGCTGCGCCAGATGACCTGGCCTCCACAGTCACCGGACCTGAACCCAATCAAGATAGTTTGGGGTGAGCTGGACTGCAGAGTGAAGGCAAAAGGGCCAACAAGTGCTAAGCATCTCTGGGAACTCCTTCAAGACTGTTGGAAGACCATTTCAGGTGACTACCTCTTGAAGCTCATCAAGAGAATGCCAAGAGTGTGCAAAGCAGTAATCAAAGCAAAAGGTGGCTACTTTGAAGAACCTGGAATATGACATATTTTCAGTTGTTTCACACTTTTTTGTTGAGGTTCTGCTGAGGTTCTGGGTGTGTGGTCTCAGCTAGCAAAGCTGAGGGGCCACAAGGCTAGGGTATAGCCTGAAGTTTCGGGGATGCAGTGACGCCTGCGGTAAGAGGGTCACTAGGTCAGAGTCGGGAGGACTACTGGATCAGAATCCCCCAAAAAGGTACTGGAATTACCACAGCCTGGAGTCTGCTGGATTGATGTTGGCTGAGGAAAGCCGCATATGATGTTCATATGTGAACTGTGCTCTAAGAGAGAGGTAGGGACATATTTTGTTTAGGTACGAGTTTGTGTTTTAAGTGTTGGCGGTGCTGGAACCTCATCCCACCCAGTGATGTATAACTGGGTGAGAAGAGTGCCAAAATAAATGCACAGTTTGGACATGAAAATCCATTGTCTGGCGAGATATCTGTGAGTGTGACCCCCTGAAAAGAGACGATCCCTTACACATGATTAATGTGAAAATGAAAATCAAGTGTCATTTAGAACATGAGAATCTCTTTATAACAAAGTCAGAACAACCCTTGTATCTCACATGGATGCAGAGACCTCCTCATTGCTCTGCTAGATTTAAATCAGGCTGGCATTTCAGGTGGGCATGTTCTTTCTGTTACAGCTCAGGGGGCATGTCCTTTCTGCGGCAGCTCTCTACCTGTAACTGTTACCGCTTCTAACATTCGATCCTGCTGGTGACAATTGACGGCTGGAACTGAGCATATGCAAACACCTCGACGAGGTGGATGAAGAAATGAGAAAAATACCAGTAAATGGCACTAAATAGATATATCTGTAGCTATAGTATGGCTCTCTTTTGAACTATATCAGATTTTGTATAACCACGTGCAGATTATTGTATTAGGCTTGTGATTTTCTTTGCACTTTATGATTAGCCTTTTCTCTGCACACTCGAATCCCTTATTTACATACATGCATACAGTCCTGTCTGTGTCCCTCTTCCTCTAATGATGTCGCATTTTTTGCAAACCGTCTTTTTAGCCGTTTTTTAACATATCAACTAATAAAGTGAACTGTTCTTATTTGTGTGCAGTATGGTAATTTTTGTAGGGTTGTGTATGCCATCATAACCATAGGCGCGAAACATTGTATGACCTGAAAGGTATAATGTAACATATGGTGTGGTTTGCGGGTTTTCTTTTGGTTTGTTTAGGAATCATTCTACATTTTTATTTGTGTCAATGTTTTTTCTGTATTCTATTTATATGATTTTTTACATATTGTTCTCTACCAGAGCCACTTTATGTATAGACATAAGCTCAGAAGTGAAAGGGACAAACAGGACTACGGAGAAATTCCCAGTGAAGACTGCAGATTGTGCCAGACGTTCACACTAAACAACCCTGTAGCACAGTTACTGTAATATTCCTAGACGACAGGAAGTGCATTTTAACAAGATCGGATTGCATCAGGCCGGGATGTCTACATGCAGTAATTGCTTGTTTAATCTCATTGCAGATAGATTAAATGCATTATGGTTACAAAGGGATTCAAAACCATTGGGATATACGCAAGCAAAGGATAAAGGTTAAACGATTGCTATCATAGCAATGTATGAAATGCATTTTTGGGGAAATATAGAAGTGGCGTAAAATGAATTTTGACTTTACGACAGATATATAGCTACTTAAAGGTAATGTGAAACACTTGACATCATAAAACCTTGCATATGTCATTTAAAGGATTCTCCAGGAAATTGTTAATGATGGCCTATCCTCAAGTTAAGTCATCCATATCTGATCAGTGGGGGTCTGACTCCTGACACAGAGCCATACATTGTATAGTGGCAGTGCTTGATACTGCAGCTCAGACTCATTCACTTGAGCTGCTCCTAGACCACGTGTTTGATGACGTCACTGGCCTAGGAGATGGCCATGACATTTACAGGAACAAACAGCTGATCGGCAGAAGTCAATATCAATATCAATATCAAAATCCAGGACATCCCCATTAAAAAGAAGCTCCTGAGCTCTGCATACAAGGGTCTTGACCAGGTGGAGGAAATATAAGGGGAGATTTGTTAAGACCAATGTCCTTGACCAAGAGGAGGAAACATAAGGGGAGATATATCAAGACTCTGGCAGTCTTGATATCCCCTACTTTGCCAGAGAATGTGCCTAAGGCTGTGTTCACACTTCAGTTGTTTGATCAGTTATTTTCATCACTTATTTGGAGCCAAAACCAGATGTGGGTCAAAAACACAGAACAGGTTCAGATCTTTCCATTATACCTGATCTGTGTGTAGGCTTCAATCCTGGTTTTGGCTCACAATAACATATGGCTCTAACTGATCAAATAACTGACGTGTTAACTCAGCCTAATATATGATGAGGTGCAGGCCTCATTATATACTAAGAGCATCCTCTGGCAGTCTGTGCACCTAAACAGAAATCTGCAGCAGCTCAGAGCTACCATACCTGTTTGTCTTCATTTGCTTCAGAAAACTGGCAAAATTAGGAAAAATTGACATGGCCACTGGGCACGTCCCCTCCCTGCCCTATCCATGCCCTCGTTTAGAAAAAAGGCGAGGGTGGCATACAAACAGTATCTAAAAACTCCCAAACACGAGGTTCGTCACAAATCAGGGGCAGGGAGAAGATAAACCCCACTTCCAGGGGTTTTAGAGTGGTGGTTGGAAGCTTTTCCACCCTTACATTTTGGTGAGGTGGCTATGTGTGTTTTCATATATACTTGTTATCTTTTGTACTTTTATATATGGAAATTTATTATAAAAAAAAAATATGTAATATTAGAGGGGAGAGTGTGACATCTTGCAATTTAAGCTCTCCTGTTCTGATCATGCTGTGCAAGGTGTCATGGTAAGCAGCTAGGATTTTGTAGAGTGGGCAAAAGGGGACAGTGGGCCGTGATTGCATTTTCACTCAGGTGGTTGACACTTTTGGATGGGGTTGAATTGTGGGTTTGAAATCCTTTCAATTGTTGATTCCTGCTATGGGCTGGCTGAATCTTATTTTGATGTTATCATTAGTTATAATGAAATACCCCAGACTTTTCACCTTCAACAATTTGTGGTCTAATTTGCTGGGGTGTTGGGGAAGTATACGGTAAGTTTGGGCTCTGAATATGATGGGCGGGAGGCAGCGCCAAGAACAAGTTAGCAAAACTACAGCATTACAAATCAATTCTCACATTGGATATTAGTTACTGTATGAAGAGAAAAACATGCAAGCTGTAAAGGGGTCAAATTTGCACTTGTGCACTGGTTTCCATAGTTTTTATTATTATTATTTATTATTAAAGCGCCATTCATTCCATAGCGCTGTACATACGAGAAGAGGTATACATACATAATACAGACAATTGCACTAATCATAAACAAGACGAGTTACAAACTGGTACAGAAGGAGAGAGGGCCCTGCCTGTGAGGGCTTACAATCTACAGGGTATGGGAGAAGGACACAGTAGGTGCGGGTGAAGTTGGTCATGGCGGTATAGGGGCAGCAGGGTCACTGGTTGTAGGCTTGTCTCAAGAGGTGGGTTTTCAGGTTTCTTTTGAAGGATTACTCTGTAGGTGAGAGTCTGATATGTTGGGGTAGAGAGTTCCAGAGTATGGGGGATGCACGGGAGAACTCTTGGAGGCGATTGTGGGAAGAGGTGATAAGGGGAGAGGAGAGAAGGAGGTCTTGTGAGGATCGGAGAGTGCGTGTGGGGGTGTATCGGGAAAGTAGCTCAGAGATGTAGGGAGGGGACACTACTTTGAAGTGAATTCGCTGGGCAATGGGGAGCCAGTGAAGGGATTGGCAGAGGGGCGAGGCAGAGGAGTAATAGGGTGAGAGGTGGATTAGTAAAAGGGAATCTGTCATCCGCTCTATGCTGACCTATCTGACAACAACATAACTAGCAATATATACTCTCATTCAAACATTGGGTCACATACTCATTTTTGGCCAGTCGTTGCAGTGAACGTTTCCAGCAAGACCTGAGCTCTGGAGTCCTCTCAATGCAGTGCACACATTTGGGAGTCCTTGTATTCATAAGCTCCCCGCTGTTAATAATCTAAAGGAAGGTGCCTCAAGTGAAAATGTCACCACAAAATTACCTTTTATTTAAAGAATATTTTATGTCAACCATATTTAAAAAAAAAATTGGGTGATTTTTGTTTTCATTTTTCATGTTTCTAACTAAATAAAAAAAAATACCTCAAATCATAAAATAGAAAATATGTTGTGACTTTCTGTTCTGTACAGATTTCTTTTCAGCAGCCATTGCATTATCATCACAGGCAGAATTACAATGACAGATATCACCTCTATATAGATAACACTGAATCGTATTCAACATTCACAACTTATCTTCTCCCTCCTGACATCTCCATAGGTCACAGAACATGCCTAAAAAATGTCCTCTAGAAGTCAATGAGTCCCCTTCAGTCTGTTGTATCTATAGCCCATCTGGCTGCTCTCAAAGAACAGGTAGCCCTGGTGGCCACTGTGAAAACTGCATGATTTTAGGATTTCTTTTAAATACAGATGAGTACATGGACATTTTTACTTAAAGGGATTCTGTCACCTCCCCTAAGGCAAAAAACGATTTAAAACCAGCCATGCAGCACAGCTTACCTGGATTAGGCTGTGCTGTTCAATCTTGAAATCCGTCCAGCAGTTAGTTCAAAAAACGAGTTTGATCAATGAGGAAATGCGTCCTGAAGGTGCCCAGAGGGGCGTTTTTTTCTTCTGAGAGAGCCCAGTCCCGCCCCTTTTTCAGTGCCCAGCCCGCCTTCCTTTTACTTCCTAACTGCCGCCTCCAGCCTGCCACAGCCTCCCCTTCCTCTCCTCCCCCTCCCTCTTGCCGAACGAAGTCTCGCACAGGCGCAGTACCCACTGAGGGCTGCGCCTGTGCGATCATCAGGAGACTGAGGGCGGCAGCTTCATCTTCGTCACTGGGCATGCGCCGAGCCCAGTGACGTCCGATGCTCGCTCTTCCCTCAGTCAGCAGGGAAGAGCGAGCATCGGACGTCACTGGGCTCGGCGCATGCCCAGTGACGAAGATGAAGCTGCCGCCCTCAGTCTCCTGATGATCGCACAGGCGCAGCCCTCAGTGGGTACTGCGCCTGTGCGAGACTTCGTTCGGCAAGAGGGAGGGGGAGGAGAGGAAGGGGAGGCTGTGGCAGGCTGGAGGCGGCAGTTAGGAAGTAAAAGGAAGGCGGGCTGGGCACTGAAAAAGGGGCGGGACTGGGCTCTCTCAGAAGAAAAAAACGCCCCTCTGGGCACCTTCAGGACGCATTTCCTCATTGATCAAACTCGTTTTTTGAACTAACTGCTGGACGGATTTCAAGATTGAACAGCACAGCCTAATCCAGGTAAGCTGTGCTGCATGGCTGGTTTTAAATCGTTTTTTGCCTTAGGGGAGGTGACAGAATCCCTTTAAATCACCAAACATTTTTAAAATATATGTTTAACATAAAGCTAATTTAAACAATAGCCCATGTTCTGATGACACATTATTTCAGCGCAGTCTCAGTGAAGATTCTCACTGGTCAAAAAATAAATAGGGACCCTAATGTAAATTGTAATCAGGGGTCTCTGTCCCCAGTTTATGGTGTCCTCAGATAGGGCAGCAAAGACTTTAAAAGGTGAATCCAATCAAAATCACCATAAGGCCTCATGCACACGACCGTTCAGTTTTTTGCTGTCCGCAAACCGCTGATCTGCAAAAAACGGAAGCCGCCCGTGTGTCTTCCGCAATTTGCGGAATGTAACGGGCAGCCCATTGTAGAAATGCTAATTCTTGTCCGCAAAACGGACAAGAATAGGACATGCTATTTTATTTTTTGCAAGGCCACGGAACAGAGCAACGAATGCGGACAGCACATGGAGTGCTGTCCGCATCTTTTGCGGCCCCATTGAAGTGAATGGGTCCGCACCCGAGCCACAAAAAATGCGGCTCGGATGCGGACCACAACAACGGCCGTGTGCATGAAGCCTAAGTTATATGATCCTGGAAAATTTTCCACAGAGAGCTCAAACCCCTTGGCATATTCTGATACAACAACCTAAGGAAACTGACATTGATTTGAATAGTCTCACGTAGGGCTCATTCAGACGAACGTATGATCTCTGTGCCCGTGTTGTGGACAGTAAATAGCGGGTTCACAATATACGGGCACTGGCTGTGTGAAGTCCATGCTGCGCTGAGGACCCATTGACATGAATCAGTCCGCGATCTGCAACATATGACAAAAGATAGAACATGCCCTATCTTTTGTGGTGCGTAGACACAGAAGGGCTTCCTTGTGTTACCAAGATGTCCTGTCTTTTGCCGTATGTTTCAGATCTTTGACCCATTCATGTCAATGAATCTGCACCACTGGCGCTCGTGTATTGCGGACCCGCTGTTGTGTTAGACTTCTAATCAGGGTTTATGGACATCCTTCTGATCATGGATGCTGTAGTCATGCCCCAATAGTCTGTTTATAAGGTCTTTTATAATATCTACCAAAAAGAAAAACCTCCTTCAGAAGGAATTATTTTTTGGAAACCAAAACCTGGCAACACTTTCCTTTCCTGTGAATATTGGAAGTCTGTTAGCCTCTCAAATAAGATAAACCACTTTTTATCTCTATTTAATTCTAGTTTACTTCACTTGCTTTTTGAAACATTTCTTTAGTTTATCTTCAGCGATGTATCTTCCTAAATAGGTTTCTACTAAAGGTCGTGAAGCATTGTTTACCGCTCTTTAATGATTTAATGATAACATCAGTGTGTTATTCGCAGCCTTACAAGGTGTGAACATAATTCAACACAGCCACTTTTCTTTATCTAGTCTTTGGCTCATCTTATTAGGTCTCTGATTTCCAATGTGCAGTGTGCAATACAGGTAAATGACCTACGTCTTCTGATCTCTTGAGGACAGCTGCACTGTATTATTACTAATTATTACTATGCTATTATGACGGTAATCAGAATCATTGTTTTATTTCTTCAGACTTCCCACGTTTCCTGTTAATAGTTTGGGTAATTAAAGTACCTCCATTATCAAATTTCTTTTTACTGAAAAACATAGGACCTTAATAATCAAGACCAGCATCTTCTATGCTGGTGTTGAGGGTGCCTACACTGCCGGAGAAGTCATGTCATTACATGGCTCCTCTAGCAGCCATTGTGTGGGGATAAAATGTACAGCAGCTCAGAGCTGCTGTAGACTTTAGTCATTATCTGCGTAAGTTTCTGGCATAAATAATGATGAATGAGTCAAGGCCGATGGCCCTGCCCACAATCTGGGATACCAATGCAGCATTGTATTTTAGTGAAATTGGTGAGGACACCATAAAATGCCAACAGCAACTAGAAAAGTCACAAATTCCTTGGATTTGTGACTTTTCTACCCCACAAACAGGTGGGGGGGGGGGAATAATGAATTGCCCTTTATACATTCTTTAGAAAAAAAGAAGGTTGATTTAATAACTAGAAAGACTTTGTTTTCCTGTACCTGTATAGAGTTTCTAAAATAAAATAAAAAGTACCAAGCATACAAGGTCTTCACATTAGCTCTGATACTATCACAAAAATCTTTTGAAGGTCTGTAAATTGAGGCTGTTTGTTATGCTTCCAGACAAAGAGGAAGTTAACAGCCAGGACAGGAAGTAGAATACATTGAGTGACTTAATTTTTTTTTTACCAGAAAACTATCCACCAATGTTTTTGCAAAAAAAAAAGAGTTAATTAATAATAATAATAATAATACATAGAATATTCACATATAGGCTGCTAATATGATATAAAAAGGTTGATGGTAATGCCCCTTTAAATGTTTTGTTAATGAAATTGAAGGCTTTTTTTAGGATGGACATGGTTAATTGATTATAACGGCTGCTCATTATTTGCAGAACAGTACGATGCATACAATTACTCATTAAAGGGGTTGTGTCACTTCAGCAAATGGCATTTATCATGTAGAGAAAGTTAACACAAGACACTTACTAATGTGTTGTGATTGTCCATATTGCCTCCTTTGCGGGCTTGATTTATTTTTCCATCACCTTATACACGGATTGTTTCCATGGTTACGACCACCTTGCAATCCAGCAGCGGTGGCCGTGCTTCCACAGTATAGGAAAATCGCTGGCCTCTCTGATGGTTAGGATCATGGGAGGGCACATTACAGAACTATTTTCTATAGTGTGCAAGCATGGCCACTGCTGCTGGATTGTAGGGTGGTCATTAGATATGAGCGAATCGAAGTTGACAAAGTGGAATTCGATCCGAATTTTAGGAAAAATTTGATTCGCACCAAATCGCATTTTTTCCTAAAATGGCTGCTGCACATGTTAGGACATGGAGCAAAGAACACTGGGAAGGCGGGATCACCCACAATGTCATGCATGCAGCCAATCAGCAGCCAGCCAGACCTGTGATATTTTACTGAATAGACGTTCAGGGAAAGAGCATTAGAAGTGTAGGGAAAGGATAGGGAGGAATTATTCCTTAGCATTGAAGCAGAACAGGGTCCAATAGGGGAGTGTACAGCCTGGATAATATGGGCAATCCTATTACACCTTGCTGCACTGACTGGGGATCCAAATTGCCATAATACAGCTGCTTTCAGGTTTGCAATAGATGATACCTCTGTAATTCCAGCAAACCGTTATTATTGGGGTGCAAGTGCTGTGTGATACAGCCATTAACAGGGTATATTGCTAGGAAAAATGTCTATGTCTTATTAGACCTTGTGCGTTATATGTTCTAAAGCCTTTTTTGGCATGTATTACTGGGAAAAAAGGGCTTATTTTACATTCAGTGGTGCAGTTATATGTTCTAAAGCCTTTTTGGAGTGTATTAGTGGCAAAAAAAATGTATTATTTGCCATTCAGCTGTGCAGTTATATGTTCTAAAGCCTTTTTTGGCGTGTATTAGTGCCCAAAAAAGTATTATTTGCTGTTCAGCGGTGCAGTTATATGTTCTAAAGCCTTTTTTGAAGTGTATAAGTGGGAAAAAGGGCTTATTAACCACTGTGTGGTGAAGTGAGAAAATTACAGTCCTTTTTGGCATGTTCAGCGGTGCAGTTATATGTTCTAAAGCTTTTTTGGCCCTTCAGCTGTGCAGTTATATGTTGTAAAGCTTTTTTGACATGTATTAGTGGCAAAAAAAGTATCATTTGCCGTTATGTGGTGAGGTGAGAAGATTACAGCCCTTTTTGATTTGTATTCATTGAAAAAAAAGGGTTATTTGCCGTTCAGCGGTGCAGTTATATGTTTTAAAGCTTTTTTGGTGTTCATTAGTAGCAAAAAAAAAGTATTATTTGCCGTTGTGTGGTGAACTGCAAAAATTGCAGCCCTTTTGGCGTGTATTAGTGGGAAAAAAATTTATTACTTGCCATTCAGTGGTGCAGTTATATGTTCTAAAGCCTTTTTTGGCGTTTCTAAGTGGGGAAAAAAAGGGCTTATTAGCCATTGTGTGGTGAAGCTAGAAAATGACAGCCCTTTTTGGTTTCTATTAGTGGCAAAAAAAAAAGTATTATTTGCCGTTCAGTGGTGCAGTCATATGTTCCAAAGGTTTTTTGGCTGTTCAGCAGTGCAGTTATATGTTCTTAAGCTTTTTTGGCATGTATTAGTGGCAAAAAAATGTATTATTAGCTGTTGTGTGGTGAAGTGACAAAATTACAGCCTTTTTTGGTGTGTATTAATTTCCTTTTTATTTACTTATTTGATCTAACAGTATGTCAGAAAGAGAAGTGACTGGCCCCGCACAGGGGAGGGGCGAGGCCTAAATGTTTCTGGCACAGGTACAGGTCGCAGCAGAGTAAGGGGGCGTGGCAGCAGGGGTCACTTCCAGAGCCCTGAGCTCCCTTAGTGTCAGCTAGCAGTCGTATCTTCACCAGAAACCCAGCAGTTCTTGAATGGTTGACTTGGTCATCCACTTCGTCCCAAGTGACATCAGACACCCCCCAACCAAGAGTCAGCGGGTTCAGACACCCCCCAAAGAAGAGTCAGTGAGTCAGACACAATACTTAGTTGGCTTGGCCCGGGACCAGGCCCGGTTCCCTCACCTGTCCTCAAGCTGCCTCTGTCCTTTTCTGTTCTCTCAGCCAGATAAGTATTATGTGCTGTAGGCTCAGCCCCACTATACAGCAAAGCCGAGCTACTAGAGGACAGTCTGCAGCTACTGCCCAGCCAAGATCTGGAGGAGACATCCGCCGCTTTCTCCAGCAAGCGGGCAAGTAGTGATGCGTAGAGTGACGTGGGAGCTGGTGGTGCGAGCGGCCAGGCTCCTGACCCATAGACGGTTAAGGAGGACATCAGTGATGTGAAGACAGTACTCGATGATGTAGCCAATCGCAGTTAGGAGCTGGGTAACAAGGGGGCCAGCAAATCGGTAGTGTGGCCGGGAGTCAGCAGGGTGGCAACAGTGGGAGGTCGGGAGCCAAACCTGCCCTGGGTAGACTACCTCCTTCGCAGGAGTCTACCTGCCCAAAAAGTAGTGGTGCAGGGGTTTACGGAGGCAGCGGCAGTAGCAGTCAGTCAGTGCAGAGTGTTGGGGGTAAAATCACCTACTCTGCTGTTTGGCAGTTTTTTGTTAAGCCACCGGATCTGTGGGCAGAAGGTGAATTGTGGCCAGGGTGTCAATGTTGGCACCAGGGCCCTGCGTCAACATATGCAGCGTCACCATAAAGTGACTTGGGAGAACCGTGGCTCCAAAGTGGTAGCCCATCCTGCCGCAGCAACCGCTGCATTACCCAGTGGCATGCACCTGATTTCAGGCAGTCAAGGCTCCACCACCTCAGCCAAAGGGAGCTCTCTGTCCTTCCCATGATCTACCGGTCCTAAGGCTCCTGCTCCCCGACTTCCTACTCCTCGTCAGTCAATTTGTCAGCAATCGATCACCGAAGCAATTTCCAAGAGACAACAGTTTGCATGCACTCATCCAACGGCGCAGAAGGTGAACGTGCCACTGGCCAAGTTGCTGGTGCTGCAGTCCCTCCCTTTCCAAGTGGTGGACTCTGCACCTTTCAGAGAACTGAAGGCTTGTGCCGAGCCGAGATGGAGAGTCCCAAGCCGTCATTTCTTTGCCAAAAAGGCAGTACCAGCCCTGCACACACATGTAGAACAGAAGGTGGGTCAGTCCTTGAGCCTGTCGATGTCTGCCAAAGTGCATGGCAGTGCCAACGTGTGGAGCTGTAACTACTGTCAAAGACAATATATGTCCTTTACGGCCCACTGAGTAAATGTGGTTCCTGCCCAGCCAAACCACCAGCTTGGTCAGGTAACGCCGCTTCCGCCTCCACATTCTCACGCCATTGGTCCTGCGACAATGTCCACCTCTGCCTCCTCATCATCCACAGTGTCCTCAGCCTCCACTGCAGGGACAATTCACTGTGCTCCTCCAGCATACCACATGTGCAGGACACGGCGGTGTCACATTGTTCTACACCTCGTTTGCCTGGATGAACTGAGTCACACAGGGGAGGAACTCCTCCGTGGCCTTCATCAAGAAATCAAATCCTGGCTTTCTCTGTGACAACTCAAAATCGGAACCATGGTGACCGACAACAGAAAGAACATGGTATCGGCGCTGCGTCAAGGAGGGCTCAGCCATGTACCCTGCATGGCACACGTGTTTAATCTGGTTGTCAAGCGGTTCCTGAAGTCTTCCACCCATCTGCAAGACATCCTAAAAATAGCCAGGAAACTTTGCATGAACTTCAGCCACTTGTACACTGCCAAGCACACCTTTCTTAAGCTGCAGCGGCAGAATGTCATCCCCCAACATAGGCTGATATGTAACATTTCCACCTGTTTGGAATTCCACCCTCCATATGTTGGACTGACTATACAAACAGAAAACGGCCATAAACGTCTTATTGATAATCCAAGTGGACAGAAGTACTCCCCTGTGTGACTTCGATGCCAGCCAGTACTCCCCTGTGTGACACCTGCCGTTTGCTCAGGCCCTTTGAGGATGCCACGTTATTTGTTAGTCGCCAGGACTACGGGCTGAACAACGTAATTTCACTGCCTCATATCCTGGAATAAATGCTGGTACATCTGGCTGGTCAGGGGACTGGAGACTAGTGATGGACAAACATCGGCCGAGACGATTCGCGAACGCGCGTTCGCGATCAAATGTTTGCGAACCGCACGTTCATGGTGGGCCCCATTCACTTTAAAAACCTTCAGCTCATATTTGCACCCAGCAAGAGTCCCACAACATGGACAGTGATATACCATAGGGGGTTCATTGGCAAAAATTCCCACAAAAAATATGTATTTTAATCAGGGGCCATTTTTATGCATCTTAAAGGGAAACTCTCAAAAATGTACCCTGCTGGAGCCTAGAAAATGTTTGTTTTCGATCGGTTTGATGTATAAAAATGTGCAGCACTCCACGTTTTTTTGTATCCTGCAGACTCCATTAAAAAAATGCATACGTTAACGTAATTTTTTTTTCTACCATGGAACTGTATGGTGAACAGACACCACTGTACGACATCAGTCTGAGGCATCTGTTAACGCATACACCCACCATCGTCAGCGAGTACTGTTATTGCCACCAACCTCCCCACTCTTTCACCGGGTCACTCTGTGGTCTCCTGATGCTGCTGCCACTTCACCACTCAGATCTCCTTATGCTACTGCTGCCACCTCCACACTCTGTCATTATGCCACTCTGAGGCCTCATCATGCTGCTGCCACCTCCACACTATGTCACATTGCCAGTCTGTGGCCTCCTCATGCTTCTGTTGCCACCTTTACACTATGTCACCTTGCCACTCTGTGGTCTCATTATGCTGCTGCTAAATCAACACTATGTTACTGGGCCACTCTGTGGCCTCCTTATGCTGCTGCCACCTCCCCACTATATCACCTTGCCACTCTGTGGTCTCCTCATGCTGCTGCTAAATCAACACTATGTTACTGGGCCACTCTGTGGCCTCCTCGTGCTGCTGCTGCCACCTCCACACTATGTCACCTTGCCACTCTGTGGCCTCCTCATGCTGCTGCTGCTTCCACCCCTACACTATGTCACCTTGCCAGTCTGTGGTCTCCTCATGCTTCTGCTGCCACCTTTACACTATGTCACCTTGCCAGTCTGTGGCCTCCTCATGCTGCTGCTAACTGTACACTATGTCACTTGGCCACTCTGTGGCTTCCTCATGCTTCTGCCACCTCAACACTATGTAAATGGACCACTCTGTGTTCTCCTCATGCTGCTGCTGCTGCCACCTCCCTACTATTTCACTGGGCCACTCTGTAGTCTCCTCATGCTGCTGCTACCTCAACACTATGTCATTGGGCCACTCTGTGGACTTCTCAAGCTGTTCTCCCACTCTTCCCACTCCATGACTGGACCACTATTTTGCCTTTTTGGCCTGGTTGTCATAATCATTTAGTTGACCCTTCTTCTTATCTGTCAGAGGAAAGGCAAAATAATCAGAGACGTCAACACAAACTTACTGCTCACACCCTCTCCACTCTGTCAGGGGGGCTCTACTTGTATAAGCATTTATTGTACAGGTTCTGTAAACATCTATGTGGAATCAGTTGACGACGGTGTAAAAGGACTGCTTTTTCATGCTACAGTAGGATTTTGGCCCTCTGCACGGTTCTTTATTCCTGGCGCTAACATAGACCTGTAAGGCTGAGTTCATACTTGAGTTATTTGGTCAGTTTTGGCCCCATAACTGCCCAAATAAGTGAAGTGTACAGTGATTTTAAGAGTGACGCCTGTCATGTTCGTGTCATTCTGACTCACAGTGTTGTTTCACTACCACAGCAACCTCACTATGAGTGTTACTGCAAGGCACAGTGTTCTACACCACTATACAGGCTCTCTGCAGCCAGGAAATAGCTGTTTTTAACACGGATCAAATCAAATCTTTTCGGAAAATTCGGCAAACTGTCCGAATCAAATTTTTGAGAAATTCGCTCATCTCTAGTGGTCATAACCATGGAAATGGGAAGTACATAATGTGATGGAAAATTTGATCTAGCCAGCAAAGGAGGCAATATGAACAATCACAATAATCACAATACATTAGTAAGTGCCTTGTATTAAATATGTCTACATGATATAGGCCAGTTGCTGAAGAGAGACAACCCCTTTAAGGGACATTTATTAATCATTTAATGCCAGTATTGTGGCATAAAAAAAAGCTGTGTATGCCATACTTGTCCAATAATTTGAAACTGGTGGGGCTTAGCAAGAGGAGATGCCACTATCTAACAAATTTACTGTCATTTATAACGCATAGATCGACTTTCTGCTGGACAGACTGCCTGGAGAGGTTTCTTTGGAGCATTCTGCGCTGACAGACTTTAATATAAGACTGACATTTGTAATGCCAGTTTAGTATATTTCTACCCCTTTTTCTCAAAAGAAAAAGGAAAAAGTCTAGTACCGTGTTAGCCATTAGGAAACTAGTGCTCTCATTAAGAGAAACAAAATAGCACAGTAACATCATTACTTTTATTTTTGTTAGGCCGAATGCACACAGCCGTGGAACACGGACGTGAGCGGTCCGTGGTATCCCGGCCTGGAATCCTGCTGACAGCAGGAGCGCACGTCGTCATTGGTTGCTATGACGCCGTGCGTTTAATGGCGCCGCTGCACTACAGCAATACACTTGTATGATCTATACGAGTGTATTACTGTAGTGCAGCGGCGGCATGAAGCACACGGCGTCATAGCAACCAACGACGCCGTACGCTCCTGCTGTCAGCAGGATGCCAGGCCGGGATACCACGGACCGCTCACGGCCTTAGTCATTAAAAGGTATCAAAGCTGCAATACTCTATTTTGTCTCTCTTAATGAGAGCACTAAACTACCCCTTTTTCTGGCCTATACAAACAAATGAAGTTTAATAATTTTGCATGATTACGAAGTGGGGCTCAGCCGGAAGGGCAAGGATGCAAGCATTATGATAAGCTAGCGTCTTTAATGGGTTACAGTCATGATTAAACATGACTGCTGTCTAAAAGATTGAACGGGCTCTTTCATACACTGGTATGCTGGAAAGAATAAAAATAAAAAGATTAGTGACCGAAGATTTTCTTTAGCCTTAGCCTAGCTTTAAAAACATTTTCTTGCAAACACTGAGCAAAGATAGCAAAGAAATTATGATGATAGAGTTGAAAGAGGCCAGTTCTAAAGGTAACATATGAAGTGTTTCAGAAACCTTTGGACAAAAAAGACAATATGGATTGCAAAGGGCTTAGTGGTGTTAGACGGCAGAGAACAGAAGCTTGAAAAAGTCAGCAAATAAAACACTCCAGGTGCACTTACAAAACTTATTACGGACTCATAAACATCTGTGTCCTACCTTCTCTAAAGAAGAATACCTCCATGTGGCCATTGCTATGGATTGTGCCAAATTATAAGAAAAAAACCTTCATATGAAAATGAAAGGAACACTGAGGTACAGTATGGGCCCAAAGATATCGATATTGTTTGAGTGTCCTCAATGATAAATAGCACCCCAGCTAGAGGTGGAATAGGGGTGATCTTTAAAGAGTCACTGAGTTTTCCAAAAAGTTTAGATATGTCAAAGCAACATATAAAACGTTTTTATGGGAGTCTGAGTGCAGAGACCCTTACTGATCGCTAGAACGAGGAGAGAGAAACGTCTCCTATGTCTATGGGCTCAGCTTGGTTTTGTCTTCTGCAGCGAGGATAGAGAGTGCTCTACTCATTCTAGCAATCAGTGGGAGTCTCAGAACAAAGACCCCACCAAAGAAAACCTTTGATATGTCACATTTTTGGAAAGCTCAATCACCCTATAAGTGTACCAGTCACCAAAGAATTCTGGGAAAAATGGAAGCAATTGAGCTCTTAGCAAGCTCTGCCTCTGAAACCACCAGATGTAAGGAAGCTATCCTAGAAGTCAATGTTTAACCCTTTACATAAGCCTTAAGACATGACTTGGATATAAATAACTAGGAATGAGTTGGTCAGGACTCTGAAAAGTGTCTGGAGGACATAGACACACCTGCAAACCATGAGACCCACTTATTAAAATCCTTGAATGTATGAAAAACATCTCTCTACTATTGTATAATGTGAAGCAATTCACGGACGATACAATCCTCCTCCCAGAATCCCCCATCTCGCCAAAAGGTTGAGAAGTTTGAAACTGGTGCACGGAGACACGTGGGACGCCGAGCATCAGCATGCTGAGTCACATGGGACGCCAGGTACTGACTTCGGGGATTGCAGAGAACGCGACCAGGAGTAGAGGTAACAATAGCTAAACCAGGAGGAAACAGAGGTCAATGTACTGATTGCCACGTGGGATGGTTGCCAGATGCTATAGACGGGCAGCCAGTATCTAGCACTGATCACTGGGTGACAGCACCTCTATTAATATGGCTGAGTGTTGCAAAATGCAGACATAATCATACAATGGATACAATATGAACATCCAAATGTACCATTTGAGTATCTAATCTGGTGAACTAATAGACTTACAAACACTACTAAGTCTACTTTCACACTAAAGTTAATATTTTCTGGTATTGAGATCCGTCATAGGGTTTCAATACCGGAAAAAAACATTTCAGTTTGTCCCTATTCATTGTCAATGGGGACAAAACGTAACAGAACGGAATGCTCCAAAATGTTTCATTCCGTTCTCATACCGGAGAGCAAACCGCAGAATACTGCAGTTTGCTTTCCATCCTGAGATGCAGAGCAAGACAGATCTGTCATGACCCACAATGCAAGTCAATGGGGACGGATCAGTTTTCTCTGACACAATCTGACACAATAGAAAACGGATCCGTCCCCCATTATTGACTTTCAATGGAGTTTATGACAGATCCGTCTTGGCTATGTTACAGATAATACAACTGGATCCATACATAACGGATGCAGAGGGTTGTATTATCAGTAACTGAAGAGTTTTTGCTGAACCCTGCTGGATCGAGCAAAAACGCTAGTGTGAAAGTAGCCTGAGAGTGAATTATCCCTAAAGGCAGGCTCAGACTGGCCCACAGGAGTACAGGGGAATCCACTGGTGGGCCCCTGAGCAATGTGGACCCCTAGTCTCCCACCCCCTGCACAAGTGGCACATAACACAGTAGACTTACTGCACTACATACATATATTCAATGTACAGCACCTCAACCAGCCTATGTTCATATAAAAAACTTGTTAGATTATTTATTATTTTTGAATGTATCCGTACGGTGGGCCCCCAAAATAAATTTTACTGGTGGGCCGTAAGTACCCCAGTCTGACACTACCTAAAGGAGACATTATCTCTATAAGGAGAAAGAATTTCAATGGATTTAACAAACGGTGTCAATATTTTTACCTATATATTAGCATATGTAAATGTGTTATTATCTATAATCCAATACCAGCCCAATTGTGGTGATTTTCTCTAGGCTGTGTGGATGATAGCTATTAATATTATCATGGAAAAGAAAGTTGGGCAGCACAGCTATATCCAAAATACAGGCGGAGTGCCAGCGGCTGTGGAGGCGATCCCCCTCCAAATAATAGGCTGAAGAAATTCCACGACACATCCAAAGCGTAGAAATAAGTAGAAGGCTTTATTCACCAGACACGCAACGTTTCAATCCTCTTTCTGGGATCTTTCTGGTCACTGCTTGAGAAAGATCCCAGAAAGAGGATCAAAACGTTGCGTGTCTGGTGAATAAAGCCTTCTACTTATTTTTACGCTTTGGATGTGCCGTGGAATTTCTTCAGCCTATTAATTTTATCAACTATATAACGCTACCAGCAGACCTACCATACATACAGCTCCCAGTACAATATCACCACCGTATGATACACATTTTTTATATTTTTTATTCTTGCTTATTATTTTTAGTTATGTTCTAGAATAGGTTTTCATCAATTGTGACTGTAAATGTGAATTGTATATATTATTAAAGTGGATGTACAATATTAAATATTCATTTAAGGATATATTTTCTCTGTAAAGTGCCTGTCTTAAATATACAATTTATTTGGATATAAATAAGCCAGCACCTCATCTGAAAACAGCTGTTTGGGGGTGATTGCCCCTCATCAGTGGGAGTATTCATTGGGGAGAGAGCACCTTAATCAGTGTGAAGAGACTTATAGACCATACATGCTTCTGGTAAAAAAGGATGCAATTAAGGCGCTCTCCTCAAGGAGAGATAGTACCTCCCAAATCTAGTCACTATAAAAATGCTACCCAATCTATAGTCAGTATGGTATAGAACAGAAGGAGCTGAGAAGATTGGTATATAGTTCTGTGGGAAAGGATTCAGAATAATTTGTAACCTGTTTATTTAAAGGGAGCGAAGGGGCAGGGAAGGGGGCGTGGTTACCCTGACTTGAAGCAAGGAGGCCGCCGCCCCCTTGACTTCAAGCATGACTACTAGAGAAGCGCGCAGGGGATAAAAGAACGTTTTCTGAGCTTTAGCCGCATCGGCCTTCAGGAAGAGAATTATCGTCGGAAACACGCTGCTGGCTACTGTCAGGTACTGCTGGCGGCTTGGGATGGTTTTTGGAGGTGACAGGTTCCCTTTAAATATCAGATTTTTCTATACTTAGGAGTCCAGTAGGCCAGTGATTGGCAGCCTTCCCTGTGTGAGTGCACATAAAGAGGTAACTATCAATCACTGGTTTGGACCGCCCACTGGACTCCTAAGCATAGAAAGAGCAGTGATCAAAAGGTAACAAATAATATTAAACCCCCCCTAAAAAAAAAAATAATAATAAAGAATATATATCAACCTGCTCAGCTCCTTCTGCTCTTTAACAAGCTGATGGTAGATCAAACTGCATAGGTTCCCTTCAATCAGGACTGATGGGTACACACTTCTAGGGCTGGACAAGTATTCTATGGTATAAACATTTGGCTGCTTGCTATGCCCCAACATTTTTTTATATTTCTTTACAAATAGTCAAAAGTTGCTAAACAAAAACATACCAATTTAGGATTTTGATTTATAGTATCACTTCATCACATTACAATGTATTGCATGTTATACAATCTAAAGGCCGCTTTACATTGCTAGATATAGCAGACGATTGTTGGGAAGGAAGCGTTCATTCCCGACAAACGGCTGCTCGTCAGTGGAGAAGACCACTGCATTTACATGCAGAGATCTCCTCCACAGTATGGGGAGGAGCGATCACTAACGGAATTGCTAGTCCCCATACAGAATCGTTGCCAGCAGCAGAGTACTGGCAAGCAATGATTTAGGTGACCATACCAGCGATCTTATTAACCTATAGACGAGTGGTTCACTCGTTCATCAGTTAATCGGCGGCAATTTCGTAGAAACACTCATTATCGCTAATCTCCACGAACATTGGCCATTGGCCAATGTAAATAGGTCTGTGTTTATCCATATATTATTATGTATAGATAAATAATTAGAAATATTTATTGTAAGTAAATAAATTCTGACATATAAATTCCGAGAAATTGTACATTTGTTTAATTTAACTGTCCTTGGTTCTGCAGTAAAATGCTATGGCTTTGTTCCACTCCAGGGTGCAATGACCAACTATGAATAAGAAATTCAGCATAAGTTGCACATAAATCCACCCTTCATGATCACAAAGAAGGAACTTAGCAAAATGTTATGGTGCAAATTTACTGTACAGTAAAGAAAAAGAGAAAATATAGTAATACAGTACTTTAAAAAATTGACATACTCCAAGACCAAGTAATACACTAGTATGCTGCGAAAGTATGTATACTGTATATATATATATATATATTTAGACCTCAGCTCAGAACCCCAAACAGACTTAAAATCAAACCCCCAATGTCCCAATGTTAATCAGACCTCCAATCAGACCTCAGATCAGACCTCACAATGTTAATCAGACCTCCAATCATACCTCAGATCAAACCTCCCAATGTTAATCAGACCTCCAATCAGACCTCAGATCAGACCTCACAATGTTAATCAGACCTCCAATCATACCTCAAATCAGACCTCCCAATGTTAATCAGACCTCCAATCATACCTCAAATCAGACCTCCCAATGTTAATCAGACCTCCAATCAGACCTCAGATCAGACCTCCCAATGTTAATCAGACTTCCAATCAGACCTCAGATCAGAACCCAAATGTTAATTAGACCCAAGCTCGGAACCCCAATCTGACCTCAGATCAGACTTCTCAATGTTATTCAGACCCCCTATCAGACCTCAGACCAGACCGCCAATGCTAATCAGATCAAGCAAAATAAATCAACTCCCCACACTTGTCCAGCCACCAACACCGCTCCTGAGATTCAGCTCTTTTCCTGCAGTGCTGTGCTGTGAACAATGTCTAACAGCATGAGGTCACAGAGTGCAACTACACCCTAATGCTGTGCGCAGGTCAAAACGCAAGGTCTGGCGCCGGCAAGAGCAGACCAGGCAACGGTGAGTACTGGCAGCACAAGGAGCGCTGTATTCACCGCTCCCCACTGGAGTTGCTTGCAGTTTGCAGTGAAGATCCACCTGTTTATTACATGTTGAGGGTCTGTCCCTGTCCAGTCTGACACTGGCAGCAATGATTATATAATATCAGACTGTGCAGTGATCAGGGTTGCCAAATGTCCAGAAATTTCTGGACTGTCCAAAAATATGTGACTTTTTCACTTTGTGAAAAAAAAAATAGATGTGTTCGTGATTTTTCTGAGGCTGGTGGCACTTGACTAGATTATTTTGGGGTAGGTTGCCCAGAAAAAATACAAATTCTGGTTGGCAACCCTAGCAGGGTCACACACCCTGCTGGACCTTTATTGCAAACTGCTGACAATTTATTCATAACTTCTATCAGGAATAATTTAGCCATGGTACAACATAGAGCCATAAGAATAGATGCTCCAGAATAGTTACATGGGGAATGTATGTAGTTACTAATACAGACATGCCAGGAGAGGTGACAGGTCCTCTTTAGGCTGGGTTCACACTTGAGCGTTGCGCAAACGCGCGTTTTACGCGCGTTTTTGACGCGCATTTTTATGCGCGTTTTTGTAATAGTAAACGCGCGTTTGACGCGCGTTTGTGTGATTCACTACAGTGTCCTATGGCCACAAACGCCCCAAAAGTCGCTCATGTACTTTTTGGAGCGTCGGGCGTTTTACAGCGCGATCGTACGCGCTGTAAAACGCCCAAGTGTGAACCATTCCCATAGGGAAGCATTGGTTTCTCCTTGTTGAGCGTTTTACAGCGCGTAGGAACGCGCTGTAAAACGCTCAGGTGTGAACCCAGCCTTAATGTAATTCTGATATGTCAGTGTTCAGCACTCAGCAGCACTACACATCACAAGGTCATGTTTCAGCAGCATACTTCATTTAGGGTACTTTCACACTAGCGTTTTTCTTTTCCGGTATAGAGTTCCGTCCTAGGGGCTCAATACCGGAAAAGAACTGATCAGTTTTACCCTAATGCATTCTGAATGGAGAGCAATCCGTTCAGGATGCATCAGTTCAGTCCCTCTCATGTTTTATGGCCGGAGAAAGTACCGCAACATGCTGCAGTTTTCTCTCCGGCCAAAAATCCTGAACACTTGCCGGAATGCCGGATCAGGCATTAATTTCCATTGAAATGTATTAGTACTGGATCTGGCATTAAAATTGCTGCATTGACGGATCCGTTCGCATGTGCAGACCTTTAAATCTGCGAAAAAAAATAAATACTGGATCCGTTTTTTCTGGATGACACCGGAGAGATGGATCAAGTATTTTAATGCATTTGTCAGACGGATCCGTCTGACAAATGCATCTGTTTGCGTCCAGATTGCCGGATCCGGCAGGCAGTTGCGGCGATGGAACTGCCTGCCGGAATCCTCTGACGCAAGAGTGAAAGTACCCATAGCTATCACATTTTGTACATTTTGGAACACTTACTAATTTATCAATGCATTCCATTTCCAGTCAAAGATTGTAATATTAGCGTCTGAATGAAATATTTGTGATTTAGCCTCATTTTTTAAATCAAACAGTGCTAGTTATTAGAGCATCTCCAGAGCATAATACAATATAAACACAAACTGATTTTGCGAAAATTGATAGGATTAGGGATAAACAGTAGTGATGATCGAGCATGCTTGGCCGAACACCAGTTCGGCTTGAGCATTGCAATGCTCGGCACATCGCGGTGTTCAGCTGAAAACCGCGTTTGCTCGAGGGCAATTCTTGAGTCTGCTACGCAACCAACAAACATGCAGGTAAGTACTGGCACTCACTGTAATGCCGTAGCCATGTTGGTTACTGGCATTACAGTGATTGGCTGGCCAGAACACGTCATTGGGTGCTATAAAGCACCAGATGGCACGTGGCTCGGCTCAGTCTTAGTCAGGGAGAGCTGTGCTGTAGAAGGGACAGATAGTGTAGGGAATTGAATTTTATTTTTTTGTTAGGCAGGGTCCTTTTAAGGACTATGCTTGTATATGGCAGCAATATATATTATTAACGCAACCTGCGCTAAATTGCATACAATTGTAAGAGACCTAAAAGTCATTTTAAGGAATATAGTTGTATCTGGCAGAAATATATATTTTTAGCGCAACCTGCGACAAATAGCTTGCAATTGTTTGGCCGCTGCAGACAGCGACATTATCTGCGCTACATCTACTGTCTAACGTGTGCACAGCCTAAAAATATCTGTGATATCCAGTGTCGTTTTTCCATAGACGCTGTGGACAGTGACATTACCTGCGCTACAATTCCTGTATAACGTGTGCACATCCTAAAAATATCTGTGGACAGCGACATTATCTGTGCTACATATTCTGTTTAAAGTATGTGCATACTAAAAATATCTGTGACATCCAGTGTCATTTTTCTGTAGACGCTGCGGACAGCGACATTATCTGTGCTACATATTCCGTTTAAAGTATGCGCATACTAAAAATATCTGTGACATCCAGTGTACTTTTTGCGTAGATGGTGTCCGCTGCGAACAGTTATATCACCTGCGCTACATCTCCTGTATAACGTTTGTACATCCTAAATATCAGTGACATTCAGTCAATTTTTTGTTGTTGCTGGTGACAGCGACATTACCTGTGTGCATCCCAAATAGCTGTGAGATTCCCTGTAATTTTGTATTAGCCGCTGATGACAGCAACATTACTTGCGCTACATCTATTGTATAACGTTTGCGCATCATAAATATCAGTGACATTCAGGTAAATTTTTTCGCCGCTGATGACAGCAACATTACCTGCGCTACATCTCCTGTATAACGTTTGCACATCTTAAATATCAGTGACATTCAATTTAATTTATTTGCGCATACATTTACAAAACCTGCGCTACTGTATGTGTGACATACTTGCAAGCATATATACCATTTAATATGCAGAAGGAGAGCAGTAAGGGACAGGGAAGTGGCCGTGCTGCTGATGGTGCACGCAGAGGCCGTCGCCCTCGATGCAGTGAAACTGTGCCTGCTGCCAGAGCACAAGAAACACATTCATCCACGATAACTAGCTTCATGTCCCAGTTTGCAGAGCGGCGCAGGACACCACTCTCAAAGTCACACCAGTGCGAGCAGGTGGTCGGTTGGATTGCAGCAGATAATGCTTCCAGTCGGTTAAGCACAACCTTGTCCTCCACAAAGTCCAGTTTCAGTAGCCAAGAGTCTGGTCAACACAATCCTCACCCTGATCCTGCTTCCTCTCACCACGGAGAGTCTTGGCAAACAAGTGATCCCACGCTCTTTTCATCACCATTCCTTGATTTGGGCCTCTCGCCAAACCCGCTTGAAGAGGGACATAAGGTGATCATGTGCACCAATGCCCAAACTCTTGAGCATCCACAGTCACAAGAAGATGACGGTGGGTAATGGCAATTAGTGTTTCAAGAGGTGGATGATGATGAGACACAGTTGCCAATAAGTCAATGGCAATTAGTGTCTCAAAAGGTTGATGATGAGACACAGTTGTCAATAAGTGAGATTTTTGTTAGGTCAACAAGTCAGGAGGATTACCAGAGTCAGGAAATGGAAGAGGAGGTGGTGGATGATGAAATTACTGGCAATCAGTGGCAAGCCAAGCAAGGACAGCAGTATAGAGGGGGTGAGATCTGCAGCACCGCAACAGGCTGTAAGAGGCATTGGGGTGGCAATAGGGAGAAGACGGGCCACACCAAACAGGCCCACAACTGATCCCTGGAGCACCCCTCTGCGGCAATCTCCCTTGCCAAGGGCTAGGTGTTCCGCAGTCTGGCACTTTTTTTTAGGAAAGTGCAGTCGATAAAAAAATTGTTATTTGCAACCTGTGCCATACCAAAATTAACAGGGGAGTGAACACTAGCAACCTCACCACAACCAGCATGATCCGCCACATGGCATCAAAGTACCCTAATAGGTGGGCCGAACACTTGGGTTCATAATCAGTGGACCTAGCCATGCCTATCCCACATGTTCAACTTAGTGGTTCAGTGGTTCATCAAAACCTACCCCAATTTGCCTGAGCTACTGGTGAAGAAGTGCTGCGTGTGTGCCCATTTCTGAAAGTCATCTATAGCTGGCACCGATCTGGCAACGCTGCAGCAGTGCTTTCAATTGCCAGCTCACCGACTGTTGTGCGACGTGAGCACGCGCTGGAACTCCACGTTCCACATGTTGGCCAGGCTTTGTGAGCAGCAGAGGGCAGTAGTGGAATAACAACTGCAACATGGTCGTCGCCTTTCCAGTCAGCTTCCGCTTTTCACAAGCGACGAGTGGGCATGGATGTCTGACCTCTGTAAGGTTTTACGCAACTTTGAGGAATCAACACAAATAGTGAGCAGCGATCCCGCTATTATCAGAGTAACCATCCCACTTCTGTGTCTACTGAAATGCTCGCTGCTCACAATGAAGGAGAACGCTTTGCATGTGGAAAAGGTGGAAATGGGTGAAGACAGTACACAGGGTGATAGCCAGACCACCCTCCGTTCGTCTTCTCAGTGCGAATTGGATAATGAGGATGAGGAGGAGGAGACGGTTGCCTCCGCTACAGAGGGTAGTACACACAGCAGGTTTATTTAATCTGTTCAGCATGGATGGGCCAAAGAGTAGGAAGAGGATGAGGAGAGTGATCCTCTTGATGAGGAAAGCAAAGTCTTGTCTGTTGAAACTCTGGCACACATGACTGACTTTATGTTATGCTGCCTTTCCCGTGACCTTTGCGTTATGCGCATTTTAGCCAACACAGATTACTGGTTGTTCACCCTTCTCGACCCCCGCTACAAAGAGAACGTCTCATCTCTCATTCCTGTGGTGGAGAGCAAAATGGTGCAATACCAGAAGGTCCTTGTGGAAAAATTGCTCCAAACATTTCCATCTGACAACGCTGGCAGAAGAGTATGTAGTTCCTTGGGCAACCAAGGAGGGGAGATGAGGGTAACACACAGCAGTTCCAACAGAGGCAAGGAAACACTTTCCAAGGCCTGGGACAGTTTCATGACACCCCACCAGCAACCTCACCCTGATGCGCGGCCTAGTGTCACAAGGAGAGAAAAGTTTTGGAAGATGGTGAAGGAGTACATAGCAGACAGTGTCAGCATCCTCAATGATCCCTCTGTGCCTTGCAACTATTGGGTGTCCAAGTTGGACACAAGGCACAAACTGGCGCTCTACGCCTTGGAGGTGCTGGAATGCCCTGCAGCCAGCGTTTTGTCAAAGCGGGTATTTAGTGCTGCTGGGGGCATAATAGTGCTGCTGGGGGCATAAGCTCATCCGACTGTCAACTGAAAATTCTGACAGGTTGACTCTTATCAAAATGAACAAGGCCTGGATTGCCCCTGACTTCTCTACTCCACCAGAGGAAAGCAGCTAAACATAAAGGCACTTTAAATGTGGCTCTTATGGTGTATTGAATACACTGTATTCCCATGCACCCCTTCCACCACAAACAAGGGTATATGGTTCAATCTTCCTTTCCTCGTCCTCTTCCTCTTCTTCCATCATATCAATATGCTTATTAGTCTGCCCTCGCTCCTAATGTTTTAGAGGGTCAGTTCAGCAGCAGGCCATCACCCCTAATATTTTAGATGGTCAGCTCCTCAGCCCCACAATATAGACAGCAGAGAAACAGTAATTCCTATCACACTATCTAAAACCCTGCACTGGAACCTATAAGCTAAACTATATCACTGTCTAACCTACACTGACTATCTCCCACTAACTATCTGTATTATATATATGAGCTAACTAACTATCTAATCAGCAATGTCACTACTCCCTCTCTTAGAACTGCAAAAAGTTTCTTATATAGTAAAAGGGAAGGCAACTTTCCTATTGGTTGCTAGGGATGTTACTAAGCTCTGACAAAGATATTGCAGCCTTCTCATTAGCCCACAAGCAAGAAAGAGTAGTACTGATGAAAAAGAAATATAGAATATTTGTTATTACGAACATTGTATATAGCACTATATTCTAGATTTTCGCGAATTCTTATAAAAATATGCGATTAGAATATTCGTGCTCAACACTAACCTTTACTACTCAATGTGAATGTGTCCTTACTGTTGTTCTATAAAGTTAAGCTTGTACATAGGAATGGGTTATTTCCACTTCATCTGCACCAATTTTTGCAAGCCATATTCCTGTATTCGCATATTAATATATAATGTATGATATGCCATAATGTGCCAGATGCCACTTTGAGATGCTAGCAGGATACTTAAAGGGGTTATCCCATGACTATTGTAACAAATGAAAATTAGACATCATGTAATACACAATAATCTCTTTCTAACAAAGATAGAAATAGCCCTGACCGTCACATGGATCCAGAGATCTCCCCATTCATTGCTCTGCTACATTTATATCAAGCTGAAAGCTTATGAGGAGTTTCTTTTCTGCTGCAGCTAAGGGGGCGTGTCCATGCTCTCCCTATCACAACACAGGAGGCAGTGGAAGGATGAAACTGAGCATGTGCGACCATCTCAGTGAGCAGGACAAAGAAATAAGAATAAAAGAAAACAGCAGGTGGCGTTATACAGATACATTTTATTGAATAACTCAGTGGCTATACTATGCAATTACAAAAGTATTCAGATCCAGGTGCTGGTTTGAAATGTGCACAATATTTTTTGTGGGACAACTCCTTTACAGGGCCGATCCTACACGGGGTGCAGTGGGTGCCCCGCACCCCAGCGCTGTCACCCGAAAGGCGCCAAGCGCAGGGCCGGACTGGCCTGCCGGGATAGCGGGAAATTTCCCGGTGGGCCGGCAAGCCTGAGTGCCGCAAGGCCGCGGCCCTGGTGACAAGTGGGGGCGGCCGCGGCCGGCGGCAGGGCAGAGCAGGAGATGAGCGCCTCCATTGCGGAAGCGCTCATCTCCATAGTCATCTGTATTGCCGTCCTCAGGACGGCAATACAGATGCCTGTGCTGCGGCAGAGGAGGGAGAGGTGTGTCCCCTCCTGTTCCTCTGATAGGCTGCCGGCTTAGTGCTGGCAGCCTATCAGAGCTCAGGCCAGTGCAGGCAGCGCGATGACGTCATCGCGTCGCCTGAGCCGTATAGCGAGGGACACAGACGGAAGAGGCGGCCTGCATCGCATCGCATTGCTGGAGGTAAGTATAAGTGTATTATTTTTTTATATTTTTTTATATAGGTACAATACTGGGCTGGCACATGATAAGGGGGGCTACTGGGCTGGCACATCAGGGGGGCTACTGGGCTGGCACATAAGGGGGGACTACTGGGCTGGGCTGGCACATGATAAGGGGGGCTACTGGGCTGGCACATGATAAGGGGGGACTACTGGGCTGGCACATGATAAGGGGGGACTACTGGGCTGGCACATGATAAGGGGGGCTACTGGCACATGATATGGGGGGCTACTGGCACATGATATGGGGGCACTCTGGCTACTGGCACATGATATGGGGGGGCTCTGGCTACTGGCATATGATATGGGGGGCTCTGGCTACTGGCACATGATGGTGGGGGGGCTCTTATTTCTGGCACATGATTGGGGGCACTCTGGCTACTGGCACATGATATGAGGGGCTCTGGCTACTGACACATGATATGGGGGGGCTCTGGCTACTGACATGATATGGGGGGGCTCTGGCTACTGGCACATGATGGTGGGGGGGCTCTTATTACTGGCACATGATTGGGGGCATCTATGGGGGCACATCTTACTGCAGATTATTGGGGGGCACTATAGGGGCATCTACTGAGGCTAAAAAAGAAGATATTTTATATGGGGGCTCTGTATAGGGGCATTTTATACTGGGACACATTATGGTGGGTACTATGGGGAAGGGGGGGGGGGCACTATGGGGGTCATCTACGGGGGCACTGAGAAGGGGTATTTTATATTGGCACATTATGGGAACATTAGCTCAACTGGGGGCATTACAAATGTTTTGCATATTATAAGGAGAATTATTACTACTGGGGGGCATTATGGTGGGCTTTATTACTCCCCCATGGTATGACCCCCTAGTAGCAGCACCAGCCTCTCCCTGCTCTGCTATCCCTCTGCCCTTTCTCCAAATCCTTATTATGAAATCTTTCTCATTAGGTTAAAGCACAACATCAGCTCCGCCGAGCCCCCGGCCAAAGTGTTGAAGTGGCGTCCGAGATCCCCAAGGGCCAAGTCAAGTAACTGTAAGTTTTTATGGGGGTTCTACAAAAGAGCTATCGTGGGGCAAAGTTCATATTCGTGTTTACACACGTGTTTTAAAATGAATGCTTTCTCCTATTATAAACAAGTAAATAATGACGCAATGCTGTGGGGCTGGTGTGCAACTTTTTCCAGGGCTGGTTTTTATCCCCAGTCCGGCCCTGGCCAAGCGAGCCGCCGGGACTTTTTTTTTTTTTGACTTTTTTTTTTTTTAAGCCGAGCCGCCGATTCGTGGGGCTAAAGTTGGGGGCTGAAGTTGTTGCCATAGAAACATTGTAAAGGGGAGGAGTTAGTAAGATAACTGCACCCAGGCGCCTGTGACCCTAGGATCGGCCCTGCTCCTTTACATAATATATGTGCCACTGTGGTGAAGATGGCCTAAGAATCTATAGTATGTGTAAGATGTATACTGTGAGTAGTAAAGTCAAATGTGGCCTGTGAAATGGGGATAATGCCCATGTGAATCATATATCCTTAGACACGTAGATGAGCACTGCAGTTGTGTACATGTATGTATGAAGCCACACTGTAATTGATGTAAACTGCAATGTATATAGTCGTGTAAGGGGTTAATTGCAATGCATGAGTACAATTAGTGATGAGCGGCAGGTGCCATATTCAAATTCGACGAAATTCGCGAATATTCGATAGAATATTCGTTTTATATTCGTTGAAATCGAATATTCGTCATTATTCTTGTTATCGCGATTAATATGCGATTTAAATAATCGAATTTCGATTTTAACTTAAAGGCTACTCTCCTATTGAAATAGCAATGCGATTAATTCAAGTTATAATAATCGAATTTCGATTTTAACTTAGCACTGCTATATTCCATATTTGTTAATTCTAGCCTAATATGGAATATAGCAGTGCAATTCGATTATTATAACGAATTAATCGCATTGCTATTTCAATAGGAGAGTAGCCTTTAAGTTAAAATCGAAATTCGATTATTATAACTTGAAATAATCGAATTGCGATTTCAACTTGGACCTGTTTTACTATGGTTGGCTTGGTAGAATTAGCGAATATGACGAATATATTCGTTATATTCCACAAAACGAAGATAACGAAGTATTCTGCATCTTCGTTTTAGCTACCTATTCGTCAACTTCGCTAATTCTAGCAATCATATAGGAAAGTTTACTATAGAGACAGCTAAGTTTAATTCGCTATGCGATTATATGACTGCTTTTAAAAAAATAAATAAATAGAATAATTATAATACCTGATAATTCTTATAAATATTCTATTTATAAAAAAAAAGCAAAGTAATATAATCGCATAGCGAATTAAACTTAGTAGTAGCTTAGAGTAGCCTTTAAGTTAAAATCGAAATTCGATTATTATAACTTGAAAAAATCGAATTGCGATTTCAACGTAATTCTCAAATCCGACAGTACATTCTAGTATATGGAGACGTTCCCATGGTGATTGGGGACGCTCCATGAGCACGGAAGTCGGCAGAAGCGGCAACGGGCACTGACTGGAGCAGCCAGGAAGCCAGGAATCCAAAGGACAGGTAAGAACAACTTTAGGGAAGTGGGAAAGAAAAAAATATAACAATAAAAAAACAAAAAAACGAATATTCGAAATATCGAATTTATATCACTATATTCGAAATATTCGCGAATTAGCGAAGTGCTGATATTCGCGAAAAAAATTCGACACTAAGTACAATGTCAATGTAGGGTCCGATGTTATGTTTAAGACTGTGTTGCACATTAATCTAGTAGATAACTAGTGGTGCTCAAGAGGACTTCTTGGTCAAATCATGCATTCTGTACACAGAGAACACCTCAGCCTAGCTCAGGACTAGCTGCACTGCATGGTAGTTAGCTAGCAAGTGGGAGTGAGTGACACTTGAAATTTGGTGCACTACCCTAGAGACCTAGATAGAGGTTACAATAGCAACACCCACAGCAGCATTGAGCAAGGTCAACCAACAGTAACGCCCTCTAACTCTCACACCAGCAAACATTCTAAGGATCTGTGATAGGCTATGTTGGAAAAGAGACCAGCCATATTGTATAATGCTTGTGTGCTGTGCTGTGCTAAGGAGAGATAGTGAATGAGTGAAGATGATGCTGAGAGTGTGTCATGTTCGTGGACTGTAAGCGTGCATGTGCGTCACATTGAGACGATCCAAGGTCTGTGGTTATGTCTATACTTAGTGTGCACTATGAGAAAAACAGTGGCCTGTACTGAGCAGCATAGCAATGTTCTTCTCTGCCACCAGAAGGGGAATACTGGGTAAAGCAGTTTAGTTAGATGCAATGCTAGAGAAGCATGTAAGCTTGCTACCACCAGTAACAACTTTGTAAAATGAAGCCTGTTGCCTCTAAAGAGCCTCTTGTAACCACCAAGCCAGTTAGCTGCTAAGATATTATTGTTACCCATAAACCGGGTGCCTCTTGTAAGAATGTCGTGGCCATCAAACATCTTGGCTCACACGAGTTAAGCAATAGTGTGAGGAGCCACGTGCACAACTCTCTGGCCAAAATGATCCTGTTAAGACTTGAACCCTTACAAGCTACAAAATAACATAGTTTGATATAAACTTTTCTGGAAAATATATTGAAATTTTATTTTCACAGCTGCATGTGTAATGCCTTTTCACAAGCATTATCATTGTTTGCATGATTTTTCTAATAGCAGGAACAGAGCTGACACATTTCATAAGCTAAAATATGACAAGTTTTGGTGTGATTTGTCACGTAGGGCTGGGTTAACCATATGCACTGCAGGATATTGTCACACAGCTGGTGTGCTACCTACTTCCTGCTTCTGAATGTAGTGAGAATAACTGGTTAGAACTTACGCTGGACTACAGAGATGTAGAACCTGTCAACTATCTAAAACCTGTGTCTGAAAAATAGCTGTAAAGTATTATTATTATTATTACAACAATAATATAATAATATGATACATTAGGTTAAATAAAAAAATTCTGATGTTTTCTGTAATTTTTTTTAATGCAGTTTACCAAACAATGGAAAAAACAATTAGCAGACAGAGCTGGATTGGCCATAGACCTTAGAGGGAGATTTCCCAGTGGGCCTATGCCCACAGGCTGCCAGTGGAAGTTTGGGGGGATATATTTTGTGCTACTGGCAGTATTTTGTAATGGACTGTGGTATTTGGCTCTGTTGGGATGATCTAATGTGCCGCAATGTGGTATTGCTGGCCTGGCTTTCCATCAATTTAGACCCAACATCAAAACAGGGCCAATTTTAGCATTTTTTCTAGGGCCACTTTAAGTTGCCAGTCCGCCCCTGTTAGCAGATCTAGCTATCTATCTACCCAGTGATGGACTGGGCTGCCTAGGGCCCACCAGTAAAATTTATTTCGGGGGCCTTGCGTATGGGTACATTCAAATATTCCCTGCTCACACAGCAGTAGACAGCAGCAAGACGCTACAAGATGATTGATTATGGGGTCCCTGCATCAACTTTGAGAAGGTGGGTCACTGGGAAAAGAGGATACTGGCTGGCCTGTCTCTGTACCTATAAGACTTGTCAGCCACCTGATACACCAACAATAATAAACTGGGGAGTTTCTTAAATAATGTACCCAGTTTTCTATATGAACATAGGCTGGTTGAGTACACTGCTTATCTATATGTAGGTAATGTATCTATCTATCCATCTTTTCTCGCACATGTTTTTGCACCATCATATATTTCTCTCTTCATTCTAATTTTATTTTATATGCTACTATGTCAAAAATGATATGCTATTTTACGCTAACAATTTTCATCTTGACTATCTGAAGATGCTAATATTGATCTATGGTTCAGCATCTTCGGACAGCATTGCACATGGTCACTCTGAAGACATTTACAACTGTGTCTACTACTTTGCCTGCACCTACTCAATACTACGTCTTTAGGCATGCATGTATTCCCTGGCTTCAGCTGTAGTGTAGTTCAAGTATATATATACATATATATTTTTCCTTTTCATAGATATATATATATATATATATATAATGGAAAAAAAATCGGACAGCACTCCAGACGGTTTCTTCAGTAAAGCAAGTGTCTTTAATCACCCATGTGGTGGCAGCAAAAAAGCAACGTTTCGGCTCTACATATATATTTATATGTTTTTTTTATTAAAATGATTCTTCTTAGATGAGAAAGACAATTGTTAATGTATATTACATTTTATAAATACTTTGTTCCTATAGAACAAATCAAACATTTGGTCCTAAGTAATCACATAGAACGCTTTGAGCAGGATAATTTATTTATGTTCTCATGCTGATAACTGTTAGAATCAGCCTCCGCCAGGCTTCCTTTAAAGTTTCTATTAAAGATTCCAGAGGCAATAGTTGCTGTGGGTCCATGTGTTTGGAATTAATTGCCTCGTGTGAAGAATGTTTCTTGACGTTTGTTTACAGACAAATATGCTGCTCATTTTGCTACCAGCTACACAAGTACAGAACGCGGAATTGGCTAACCGGTAATGAAGGGTCTTCTGCAGGATATCTGAGGAAGAATTATCTATTAGAAATACTTGTGCATATGCTGAAGAAATTATGCTAGTGGCAAGTCACATATTACATGACTCATGAATTCCTCGTGCACAATTGTATACACAATTGGTTTAACTTTATTTCATGCAACTATTTGCATGAAATAATGGCATAGAAACAAAATATTAAGCAATATCCACATGTTACAGACAGTTCAGGTTATTTTCATTGTATTTTTTCACAACACACACAAAAAGTTGGTATTAAAGGGGTTATCAAAGTTACATATATTTCTTACAATGTGCCTTATAACATACCGCATAATACTTTTCTAATGTAGTGTTATCATCTATATTATCAGGTTTCTTCAGCGCCGCTGTGGGTCACGTGACCCCCAACGTCATCCAGCCAGCTCCCTGTGCTGACGTTTCGTGCACAGGCTTATCCCTGCCTTAGTCCATTCAACAAGGTGGTCGCTCTGCCTTCCACGGACTCCAGCCTCTAAGTGTAGAAAGGGATGATAACTGCTCTTTTCGTGCGGCCCCAACACAGAATCCGAGCAAAAGAAGATCTCCACCACGGATATTCCTTTTGCCGATTAAAAGGTTTCGGGGCACATAGTGAAGTTCCACATACTTTTGTGATTTTTCATTCTTTTATTATACTCACAAGAGGAATAAAATAACAGGCAGGGCGGTGTTGCAGACATTTGTATTCAATGCCTGTTATTTTATTTCTCTTGTGAGTATAATAAAAGAATAAAAAATCACGAAAGTTTGTGGAACTTCTCTATGTGCCCCGAAACCTTTTAATCCGCAGAAGGAATATCCACGGTGGACATCTTCTTTTGCTGGAGGGCTGTTTGTGAAATTAGATAACCCCTTTAATTGTTATTTTAATATAATTCATCATGAAAAACTAATGGGGACATTTACTATGATCTGCAATTTAGACCCCGGTCTTAGTCAATGTCCATTGGCGCTTGATGTGCCTCAATTTTGTAGAGGCACCAACCTCTACATAACTAAGGCGCTTTACTGGCAGCCATACAACTTGCTTTTAAATCTATTTCTTAAAGCTATGACAAGCTTCCTTGATGGCGTAGATTTAACTCATTTTCTACACTAAAAACAGGCTTAGAAAATGATGAATCAAATGGGCCTGTCCCCTTCCCCACCCACTTTTTTTTAAGCTACCTCGGAAAAGTGACATGAGCGTGAAAAAGTCACAGATTTGGACGCAAATCTGCTTTAAGACCAAATCTGCAAAAAGTGGCATACTTCGCATAATAAATGACCCCCTAAGATACTTTTGTAATTTACTTTCTGTTGCAAAAATGTTCCAGTTGTGATATATTCTCTTTACTTCATTTTAATGGTGCCTCCTGGTGTTTAAGCTATAAACAAACATGCACATCCCCCTACTGAGATGGTCACACATGCCGTTACATGGAGAGAGCTGCAGCAGAAAGGAAATGCCCCCTGAGAAAGGACACACACCCTAAGCTGCCAGCCTGAAGGGAAACTAGCAGAACAGCTGCAACAATGAATACAAGGTACAGGGCTAGTTTAGGCTTTGTTAGAAAGATGTGTAAATTTATATTCACATCAATCATGGCATAACCCCTTTACAGTAGGAAGTGTGTTGTAAGGGCCGCAGCGCTCTAAGGAAAACCGAATGACTTGCGAATTTTAGTGGCAGTCAGACCTCAGCAAACAGATTGGTAAGGGTCTGAAACCCAGCACCTCCGCCAAACAGCTGCCTTGAAAGGGCTGCAGTGCTCTGAGGAACACCCATCTGACATGTATCGCCCATCCTAAGGATAGAGATGTCGCAAACATAACATTTTCCATTCGCGAACCGCCAATGCGAAATTCCGCAAATGCACGCGAACGTGCGAACCGGTCGAACCGCAATAGACTTCAATAGGAAGGCGAATTTGAAAACCTACAGGGACTCTTTGTGGCCACAATAGTGATGGAAAAGTTGTTTCAAGGGGACTAACACCTGGACTGTGGCATGACGGTGGGGGACCCATGGCAAAACTCCCATGGAAAATTACGTAGTTGATGCAGAGTGTGGCAAGTTGCGATTAATGCAGGTTATATTAATCGCATTGTGAATTCAACTTAGAGCTGGGTTCCTAATGGTTGTATTGCTAGTATATAACGAAGATTGAGAATATAGTGCTATATTCGCTATATTCGTCAATTCTAGCAATACAACCATTAGGAGCTTAGCTCTAAGTTGTATTCACAATGCGATTAATATAACCTGCATTATTTGCATTGCGATTACAACTTAGATCTGAGTTCCTAATGGTTGTATTGCTAGAATTGACAACGAATATAGCACTATATTCTCAATCTTCGTTATATTCTATCAATATAACCATTAGGAACCCAGCTCTAAGTTGTAATCGCAATGCGATTAATATAACCTGTATTGGCTGGAATGTGTCTGCTGACTGTCAGGTACAGGGTCAAAGTTTGCTCAATGATGACATATAGGAGGCGGACCGAACATCGCATATGTTCGCCTGCCGCGGTGAACGCGAACATGCGATAGTTCGGGACATCTCTACCTAAGGATAGGTCCTTAATATCAAAGTCCATGGAAAACTCCTTTGACATGCCATATAAAATGCCTTATAGTATGAGTTATTGGGGCATTCCGGTTTCAACAAATTGGTACAAAAAATGAAACAAAAAAGTTAGAACCTGTCCCGCACCTCACATGAATCCAGAGATCTCCCCATACATTGGTCCAATTGCTCTGCTAGATAAAGCTGACAGCTATGGGGGCATGCACATTGTCAGGGGGCATGTCCTTTCTTCCTTTCTGCTAAAGCTGGTGCCAGTTCAAGGATGGAACTGAGCATTTATGTCAACCTCAGTGAGCTGGATAGAAAATTTAGAAAAAGGGGCAAACAGCAGGTGGCGCTATACAGACAGATTTCAGTTAACTCAGTGGCTATGCTAAATGTTTATTTACATACAATTACAGAAGTATTCAGATCCAGGTTTGAAAAATGTAGAATATTTTTTGTGGGACAACCACTTAAGGTACCCATACTCGTTCAATAGCTGTCTGCTCATTTGACCAGTAGCCATCTCTCCCATACATGTATGTATGTATTTAATGGGGAGAGAGGAGAAAGCAGCTAGCATACGCCTCTGGCAGACGCTTATCTCCCAGAAGAACAAAAGGATCCAGCATTGAAATTCATTCTACCTGATTCCTTGACATCATCAGTCCGGGGAAAGTCAGGAGCTCCCCATACACTTTGGATTTTCATCAGGTGATAAGGAAAATGGTGGATTAATGCAGCAATAATCTAATGTGTATGGATGGAGGCCTCAATTCTTGGAATTGAGGAGCTAATGGTGCATTCTAAATCTTGAAAACCTACTGTCCAGGATTTAGGTGTTCAGGTTTGCCATGTATCTAGATCCTACCTCCTTTTATACCAGTGTTTCAATACATGTCCTTTTCTATGCTCATTGTTTCACCCACTCCATAAGCTCTGTTCTACAGATAAGCAGGAACTACAGTATATAAAAAGTGTTTTCAGCTGTTATTATTACTCTTATTTTCTAAGTGAATCGTATTGCAATGCAAGAGTGTATCCGTTTTGGGTTCCAGAGATGGAGTCAATTCACAGGTACCATACATATGTCTACAGCCAGTGCTTTGCTGCCATTTATTTCAATATGCCATATAATCAGATGGCTTACCTATTTATTGAATTATATCCCGAGTGATATACAGAGGATATACAGACGATGCAGCTACATGGCTATACTAATGTTAGTGTTTTCCAATTTTCCTCTTCATCTGTGAAGTTCAGTAGACTCCAATCAATTTCACTCTGAACAGGTTGAAATAACCGTCAGCTGTACTTTAAAATGTGTGTCATGGAAAAGAAATATGGTTAAAGGATTTGTTGCAGAAGTGTTTATTGGAATTCTGAAGTGGAAATATCTGTGACTGTGCTTATTTGCTGCGGGCATCTCTACCCATCTGTTCATGTTTAGAAGAACTGAAGTTCTACAAAGGAGAAAAGAGCAACACAAAGTCAATTTCTGAAAGAGCACACGTTAAACTTCCGAAAGGCCAAGGTGAGAATCCTCAGTAATGGGGCTAAAATATGCCAAACAGATGATACTTGACTGCATTTTTCAGATAATGAGAAAATAAAAATACATATATTTGTTCAGCATCTGACATGTTGTCAATCTAGGAAACATGAGTGACATGATGACCTTATGTTCACACCTGCATTGTGAAATCCGGCAGACTGTTCCGACAGCCTCCTATTCTTTTATGGTTGTTTTCCTATCCAAGTCTTCTCTCTGGACAGACCTGCTGCTCTTGAACTGTAAATGGCAACTAATAAAGGACCACATGACGTGGCCCTGGAAAAAAACTAAAAGTGGCCCCATGTAAGCAGGTCCAAATTAACAGAAGGAGGGACAACAGAAGTAGGCAGGGCCAACAATACTGTAGTGCAGAACAAAATATCTCCCTAGCAGATCCAAATACCTCAGTGCAGCACAATATACTGCCCCAGCAGAACAAGATACAATACTTCCCCCAACACCACAGTATAAAACTGTATCATCGTCCTGAGAACAGCAATATCCTTGAATTCAGAAGAGAACCTGCGACTGTTGGCCAGGAGCATAAGTACCTCATACTCCTACATTAGATAATGCTGAGAGCATCAGATCTTTATGTACCTGGCTTGCAGCCAAGGGAAGGGACCTCTGGGCATCGGCCCAATAGGACATTTCCCCGCAGGGTCTATTGACAGTCTGCCCATGACCCCATCCATCAGCACCCCCTGCTGAAACAAACTGCACCTGTGCTAGTTTCCTTTCCAACTGATCCAGGAAGGACACTAGGAAACTGGCTTAGTTTCAGTGTGAATCACTCATGGATAGAGTCAAGTGCCCCTCCATCAGCTGTCATCTGTGAGATTGAAACATCAGGACTGTCACTTGAGAGCAATTGGACAGGATATGAGCCAATGAGATGCTGCCAATAACCCATACAGACTACCAATGCCAACCCAGACTACCAGGACTCTCACTATTAAGTTGCTCATCACCGCTCCAAGCATTTCATATTAAACAGGGTGGTTAGAAGGCTTAAAGTATTTCCCTTGTATTATCCTCTATCAGTCAAATTTCTGCACAAACCCCTTATTTAAACTACTTATTACATACTAGCTAAATCTAGAATTACCCTCCATTGATCAATGATACCTATGGTTTACCAACTTTACCAATTTGAAGAGATCTCCGCTTCAGAAAATTGCTCTATTAATAAATTATCAGCCTCTTCGAGAGCATAGAAGATTTTTAGACAATTTTGATATCTCTCCCTTCTCTCCCACTTACTGTGACAATGGACCTTCAAATCAAGGATCCTGGTCTAAAACTATTGTTGATGTATATTTATTTGTACCAGTTGAGTTACTTCAGTTTACTCTATTAACTGTTCACTGTATACTTTGTTTGTGGATTTCACCGGTATGTATTATTTTCATACAATAAATAAATGTAAAAAAAACAACAAAAAACTCTATCTATAGTGTAGGCATGGTGTGTAATGAGCCTTCTATAATACAATAGGGCACTTATCTGTCATTGTAATCTCTCCCTGTAAAGAAAGTGATTCTGCTTGCCCCCCTACCCTGCACAGTGAGGTTGAAAACTGAACTCCCATAAACAGGAAATTTGTAGCAAAAAAAAAAAGTTTCAATAAAAATAATAATAATAATTTCTGTGTACACCCCTGTAGAACCATTTCTTGTTGGGTCCCATAAAATGAACTGAAGGCCTAAGGTCCCATGTACACGACCGTATTTTCGGTCTGCAACTTGAATTAATCTCATTTTTTTGGGATCGGATGTAGACCCATTCATTTCAATGGGGCCACAAAATATGTGGAAAGCACACCATATGCCACCTCGATCCGTTTGTTCATTCCGCTGGCCCGCAAAAAAATATAAAACATGTCCTACTCTTATCTGTTTTTCAGACAACGATAGGACATTTCTACTGGGGAAAAAAAAAAAAAATGGTGGCATGCACATAGCAGGGTTTCAGAGTTTGCAGACCCCCCAAAAAAAGGCCTTATACTGATATCCATCTTAAAAAGCATTCAGGGATTCATGTGAGGACCTAAATCTATCCAGTTTTCCAACGGAAAATGGCTTTAATGGGTTGTCTAGGTAAATATAATGTACAAGGTAATATTTTAGCCCATTTTATCAAATTAACCCAACATTTCTGTGGATGCCATTCTCTAATATAGAAAATGTATTTCAGTATTTCATAATTTCATTAAAACACGCTTCCATTAGTGTATTTTCTAAAAGAGTTTTATAATATGAAAATAAAACAATGCAGCAAATAATTTTCTTTAAAATGATATTTGTCTTAGAGATTAGGCGGATGCCTGAAGTACAATTGGCAGCTAGATTTCAAAAGTGATTGCAAATACTGTACAAGATTAAGTTTTGCATATTTTTTAAACAAGAGTTTTGGGCAGTTTTCATAGCGTCACGTCAGCTGAACTATTATTAAAGAAGAAAAAGAATTTAGTAATGACCGCTTTGGGTTACAGCTACTTTATTCCATTCCTAACCATGCACATTAAGCAGATCTCCTTTATACTTCTGTGCAAGTACAGTTAATAAATTCTGCCTTTCAGTTATGCATACGCCTGGAATCATTTATAGAATGACTTTGCATAGGAACAGCTTGTTAAGGATAATTATTTCATTGTAAATCTGGAATAATTCTGCATGTCGTACGGTGTGCTGAAAAGGACTGGGACATTTGCTCTTACAGAGGTTTCATCACAGACAGTGTGGTATATTGTTAGGCTGTACTGACAGTTTTCAGATAGGGTTGTGGCCTCCTGTGACTCCTCCTTTACTAGGATGAACGTGTTGTGCCATTCAATCTCCCCTTGGCTTCTTATGGCCCTGCCATTATAATCAATTACTATATAGTTAATCATCAAAGTCCCTCTGGTACCTCTGGGACGCACACCTCTCTGCACAATGGAGTCCCCGTTCTACCATAGCAATGCCAATGTGTGATAATGAAGACAGATGCCAGGCTCCTACCTGGGCTTTTATTATGCTCATGCTACGTGTCTTTCTGTTAAATTAACATGGTGATTTTACCAGCTCGGAAGTCATTTTCTTTGAAACATGACCTGCCTTTTTAATATTTCTACTGTAATAAGGTGGCAGGTGAAGTACTGTATGGGGTGTATATCTCACCCAAAATGCTCAGATGGGTGAGGTAAAAATAAATTGTGGATGGTTTAAGCGAAGCGTAGTTTTGCTGAGGCAGTTTTCTTTAAAGTGTTTTATGGGCTGGATTTTTATGTAGATTTTGGTAGTGGGACATGGCATTCCCTCCCCACTCCAATACAACACAACACCTCAGAGGCTGAGGCAAATCCAGTTGTATCTGTGTTCATTACTGTGGGGATAAATACAGGGCTGATATGCTCTTCCAGGGTCAGAAATGTGGAAGCTGCATGACCTGTTGGTGGTGTAAATCGTAATCTCCCAAGTTATGCTGGAAGTATAGGTGAGGAAAAGCCACCGTTTAGTCAGCGCTCAGATGGGCCAGGACTTTTCAGCAGACTGATCTGCTGTTCTGATTACGCGTCTTGAAAACTTTTGAACATTTCACCAAAATAAATATAAAATGAGTATACATTTGTAGAACGATCCATCCAGCCTGCTTGCTTACTGTTTCACGTTGAAAACAAGAGTTTCTAACCCCTTAAGGACTCAGCCCTATTTCACCTTAAGGACTTGGCCATTTTTTGCAAATCTGACCAGTGTCACTTTAAGTGCTCATAACTTTAAAACGCTTTGACCTACCCAGGCCGTTCTGAGATAGTTTTTTCGTTACATATTGTACTTCATGACACTGCTAAAATTGGGTCAAAAAATTCAATTTATTTGCATAAAAAATACCATATTTACCAAAAATATAAAAAATTTGCAAATTTCAAAGTTTCAGTTTCTCTACTTCTGTAATACATAGTAATACCCCCGAAAATTATGATGACTTTACATTCCCCATATGTCTACTTCATGTTTGTAGCATTTTGGGAATTATATTTTATTTTTTGGGGATGTTACAAGGCTTAGAAGTTTAGAAGTAAATTTTGAAATTTTTCAGAAATCTTCAAAATCCCACTTTTTATGGATCAGTTCAGGTTTGAAGTCATATTGTGAGGCTTAGATAATAGAAACCTCCCAAAAATGACCCCATTCTAGAAACTACACCCCTCAAGGTATTCAAAACAGTTTTTTCAAACTTTATTAACCCTTTAGGTCTTCCACAAGAGTTAATGGCAGATTGAGAAACAATTTCGAAATTTTGATTTTTTGGGAAAATTTTCCAATATAATCAATTTTTCCAGGAATAAAACAAGGGTTAACTGCCAAACAAAACTCAAAATGGGTTGCCCTGATTCTGTAGTTTGTAGAAACACCCCATATGTGGTTGTAAACTGCTGTTTGGCCGAACGGGAGGACATAGAAGGAGGGGAACGCCATATGGGTTTTGGAAGGCAGATTTTGCAGGACTGGTTTTGTTTATACCATATCCCATTTGAAGCCCCCTGTTGCACCCCATGAATAGAAATTTTAAAAAAGTGACTCCATCTAAGAATGTACACCCCACCCCTCAAGGTATTCAAAACTGGGTTTACAAACTTTGTTAACCCTTTAGGTGTTCCACAAGAGTTAATGGCAGATGGAGAAACAATTTCGAAATTTCAATTTTTTGGGAAAAATTTTCCAATATAATCAATTTTTTCCAGGAGTAAAACAAGGGTTAACTGCCAAACAAAACTCAATATGGGTTGCACTGATTCTGTAGTTTGCAAAAACACCCCATATGTGGTCGTAAACTACTGTTTGGCCAAACGGGAGCACATATAAGGAGGGGAACACCATATGGGTTTTGGAAGGCAGATTTTGCAGGACTGGTTTTGTTTATACCATGTCTCATTTGAAGCCCCCTGTTGCACCCCTAGAATAGAAATTTCAAAAAAGTGACTCCATCTAAGAAAGTACACCCCTCAAGGTATTCAAAACTGGGTTTACAAACTTTGTTAACCCTTTAGGTGTTCCACAAAACTAAATTGCGAATGTAGAAACAATTTTACTCCCTGAAGCAATCGATAACGCAGAGGCCCGGATGATCGGGGCACGTGTCACACTGAGTGGTGGTGTCCTTCTGTATCCCCCTCTTGTGACACACTCTGCATCTTTTTTGGGTTCGTCCCTTCTTTCCAGTATGGGGGACCACACCTGGAAAGTGTTGGCCAGGGACGATCCAGGCGCCTCCAGTTCCCGAGGTACTCCGGCCTGCTCTTTCCCGGTCCGAAAAGATCAGTTCCTTGAGGACTGCCTCATAGAATTGGAGGAATGTCCCTGTGCTGCCAGCGCTTTGGGATAGTACAAAAGAGTTGTACATGGCAACCTGCACCAAGTAGACCGCAACTTTTTTGTACCATGCCCGGGTTTTGCGCATGGCGTTATATGGCTTGAGGACTTGATCAGAGAGATCAACTCCTCCCATATACCAATTGTAGTCGACGATACAATCGGGCTTGAGGACCGTTGCCGCGGTACCTCGCACAGAGACTGGGGTGGTGCTGTTACCGTGGATTGTGGACAGCATAAGGACATCCCTCTTGTCCTTACACCTGACCAGCAACAGGTTTCCACTGGTAAGTGCACAGGTCTCACCCCTGGGGATAGGTACCTGGAGGGGGTGGGCAGGGAGGCCGTGTTGATTTTTCCGCACGGTCCCACAAGCGAACGTGGATCTGGCGGCAAGGGACCTGAACAAGGGAATGCTGGTATAAAAGTTATCCACGTACAAGTGGTAACCGTTATCCAGCAGTGGGTAGATAAGGTCCCACACGAGTTTCCCGCTAAAACCCAGAGTGGGGGGACATTCTGGGGGTTGAATACGGGAATCTCGCTGTGGCAGGGGGGGGGTCTGGGGTCTGAAAGATGGATCAAAGAAAGTTTTATATAAAAGTTATTATTATTATTTATTTTTTTCCTCACTAACTTTTCCCTTCTTTCCCTGCCTAACAGTGCCTCTCCCTCACTGACCCTAACCTACGTGGATGGCGATGGGTGCAGGAGGGTGATGGATGCCGATTTAGGGGGACGCAGGAGCTGGTGCTGGACGGTGCTGCACGGTGAGGGTGCTGGACAGGAGGGGAGAGAGGAGCAGGAAGTTTGAATCTCGCGCCTCTCTCCCCTGCAGCAATCAGCACCCTGGACAGCGGCGTTCAGCACCAGGGCCAGCACCGCCTCTTCAAATCTTCGTACTGCGATTGGTGGTGTGCAATCACGCCACCGATCGCAGTCTTTTTCCGGTTCATCGGGTCACCAGAGACCCGAATGGACCGGAAACGCAGAAAACCGCAGGTCTGAATTGACTGAATTGACTGCGTTGTTACGGGATGCTGGCTGAGTGATTTCAGTCGGCATCTCATTCCGATTAACCCCCGCGGCGCCGGAATCGCGAATTAAAGCCATGACATACCGGTACGTCATGGGTCTTTAAGGACTCGGGATCCATGCCGTACCGGTACGTCATGGGTCCCTAAGGGGTTAAACAGAATAAAAAAATAAGTCAAAACACTATTGCATGCGGTGATGTGCTAGATGTTGAAATGGAAAGCCGGTCTTAATGTACATTGTAATATTAATTATAGTCTCTAATGTACTCAATATTTAATATAATTAAAATGTACATAGAGACAGCTGTATTCTACGCTAATCAAAGCATTATCAAAATGTAAAGTGACTTTTATGCAGGCGATATAACAAAGCTAAAATCTTACACTGAAAGGATCCATCTGAGCCCTGTATAATGTAAACTGAACATGCAAAAAGAAATCAAAGGCTGCAGATTACGGATCTTGGCTCAGCAGAGTGTCTCACCTTTAAAATTAATAAGAATGAATTACTTCATATAATTAAAAGGCTCAAAAGGAGTTCCTAATTCACAGAATGAGTTCCATGCACTGCATGCTCATCAAATCCAAAATAATTGAGTAACTAGCTAATTAATTTGTAATTGACAACACTGTCCTGTTTCAAAGGACTTCATTTCATTTGGCGGTCTCACAGTAGCTTGTGGCCTTGGTGCTCTGTAGACTTATCACATTAGTAAAGCATAAAGCTGTTCTCCATGCATAACTTTATGTGCACTCTGGGTGATTTGTAACATTATGTAGCATAAAAAAGCAGTCTTATTTCTAAAGCCTACTTAAGACATTAAAATGCTTCACAAACTATAAGAATTACCTTCAGCTTTAGCAGGCCATACACTGTTGAAGTTATCAAAAGTGGTAATATATGCACAAAAAAGAATATCATCAGTAACTAGCCCAAACTTATATATCCCACTGAGAACCATAGTAAATAGCCCCCCCCCCCCCCCCCCCCACACACACACACACTTAGACAATAGAAAATGGACCTTAGACAATAGTGAAATCCAAGTTTGTAGTATTAGTAATAATCAATCATTTAAAGGGGTTGTCTCATCTCAAACATTGGTACTAGAGCTGGGACCCACACCAATCTCTAAGAGCGCCCAAAAATATTTGGTTCCATCCGAATTTATTTGCGGCAAATTTTGTTAAAAAAAGGCTATTTCCTGGCTGCAGAGAGCCTTTATAGTGGTGTAGAACACTATTCCTTGCACGCATACGGAGTTTGCTTTGGTAATGAAATAATACTGTGAGTCCGTATGACATGCAGATGACAGGCGTTGCTTTTAGAATCACTGCATACTGCACTTATTTGGGCAGTCACAGGGCCAAAACTGACTAAATAAATTAAGTGTAAAATCAGCCTTACAGGCACTCCTTTTACACTGATTCTACATAGATGTCTACAGAACCTGTTCTATTAAACGCTTATATAAGTTTAGCCCTCCGACAAACTGTTTATTTTGCCCTTCCTCTGATCCGTCAGAACAATTACCCCCAAAAAACGGATCCTGTCTGTTGAGCAAACGAGGTGCAGAACAGCGTGACACCACCATGCACTGCAGATGTGGTATGCTGGAGGGGCACTGTGAATTATTCATGCTGTGGAGGCTGAGGACACAATGGAGGATGAGAAGGCAGAGGTGGACATTGTCGCAGGATCAACGGCGTGACAACGTGGAGGCGGAAGCGGCGTCACCTGGCCAAGTTGCTGGTGTGGCTGTGCAGGAACCACATTCACCCAGTGGGCGGTAAAGGGCATGTATTGTCCCTGACCGTAGTTACAGCTCCACACTTCGGCGCTGCTGTGCACTTTGGCAGACACCAAAAGGCTCAAGGACTGGCCCACCTTCTGTTCTACATATGTGTGCAGGGGTGGTACTGCCTTTTTGGCAAATAAATTACAGCTTGGGACTCTCCACCTCGACTCGGCACAAGCCAACAGTTCTCTGAAAGGTGCAGAGTCCACCACTTGGAAAGGGAGGGACTGCAGCACCAGCAACTTGGCCAGGAGCACATTCAGCTTCTGCACTGTTGGATGATCGCACGCATACTGTTGTCGCTTGTCAATCGCTTCGATGATCGATTGCTGACGGAATGAGTGACGAAGAGTAGTAGGACAAGGAGCAGGAGCATCAGGACCTTTAGATGATGGGAAGGACAGAGAGCTCCCTTCAGCTGAGGTGGTGGAGCCTTGACTGCCTGAAATCGGCTTTGTGCCACTGGTTGATGCAGCGGTTGCTGCGGCAGGCTGGACCACCACATCAGAGCTACGGTTCTCCCAGGCCACTTTATGGTGACGCTGCATATGTTGACGCAGGGCTGTGGTGCCAACATTGACACCCTGGCCACGCTTAACCTTCTGCTCACAGATTCTACATAAGGCTATGTTCACCTCCTCGGGCGACCTAACAAAAAATCTGCCACACCGCCGAGTAGGTGATTTTACCCCCAACACTATGCACTAAATGACTGCTACCACCGCTGCCTACTTCTGGGCAGGTAGGCTCCTGCGAAGCTGGTGGTCTACCCCGGGGACATTTGGCTACCGACCTCCCACTGCTGCGACCCTGCTGACTCCCTGCCATGCTACCAACTTGCTGACTCCGCTGCTGTGTCAAGGACAAGCTGCCACCCTCTTCTCCCGAAGAGGAAGGCCCTTTGTCAGAGAGGGTGGAGATGTGATGATGTAGGTTTGCTACGTAGCTCCTCCTTCCAACCGCTCTATCCCGCGGGACCCCCCCCCCCCCCCCCCCCCCTCTGGTCCCTTTGCATTCTGCTGGACCAGACTCTAGGCGGATCCTCTGCGTTTGTCCGCCTTGTCTGGTGGTGTCTGCTTGCTGCCTCGCTCGCAGATGGGGCAGTCGCCTTCCTTCTGATGTTTCAGTCTCCACTGCTTCCTGCCACCCCCCTCCTTGGATCTTTGCTGTTGGCTGGGACCTGGTTACAGGTTTGAAGTTTGAAGTATCGAATATTTGTTGCTTCGTGTCCTCCATGTTTGACCCCTTCTACCCCATACCCTGTGTAATTGTTTTCTCGATTTCCCCGCTTCAGCTATTCATTTATAGGGAATATGGCACAGAAGTTGAGAACATTTCTCAACTTTATAAAGAGTTGCTTAAAACACAATTTAATACACGTTCTCCGGTATAAAAGGTTTAACAAACTGATTGTCCGGGAATTTCCCTTGAAGATTGAGATAATATATTGGTGAATTTAAGTTTAGTATCTTATAATTTTAATCACGTTTTGGTTCAATTTATTATTTTGCACCAAAACTATATCACACTATTATGGCTTAATAAATGTGGTTTAAGGGTTACTTCTAATTGTCCATGGTGTGATTTATCCGGGGCGGATCACATGTATAGAGTTAAAACAATATTGGGGGGCAATTTATAATTTTATTATCTGGGAATTGAAAGTTGAGATTCCGTTTCGGTGGAATGTTGGGTACTGAGTGACCTCACTAAGGTAGAAAGTCCAAAATATAAAATGATTCTTGTGATTAAAATAATGTTCTTGGCGAGACTTTTGATTGCTAGGGTTTGGTTTTCTCGAAATACTCCAAGTATTACTTCATGGGTTAACCTGGTTAATAAGATTAAGAGATATGAAAACATTCTATATATGCAGAGAAATACTGAGGAAAAATGGACAAAAATTTGGGGAGAATGGAAGTTTTAAGGTTTTCCTGCCTACACTCTCTCATTATCTCCCCCTTTTTCGCTTATTGATGGTGGGGACGGGAGACGCATCACAAGGGAGAGGGTAGGGTTTATTAGGGGAAAAATAATATAATAATATTTAGTTTTTGGTGAATTAAATAGTTTGAATTTCTAATAACATTTTAAATAAAATAAAAAAGATGAGTAGCATATCACACACTGAGAGTGAAAGGAGCAGGATTCATCAGCAGTGCAGAGCATTTCAGGAGAGGAGTGTGCTGATCTTGTTGAAGACTAAGAGTTACAAGGTGGAATGAGCAGGGTCCCCAGCAGCACAGAGTATTTTAGGAGTGTGACGGTTGTGTTTGAAAGGACAGACAGGATTAATGGTTCTCAAAAAGCTTACAATCAATGTTGAAAAATGGCATATATGGCATCAGAGGTGTGTGAGGACGCCTTCACGGGTAAGCCATCAGGGCAAATTGTATATGTGGGCGACATACAGAATATAACCAGAAAACATTGAACAATGGGGAAAATTTGATCTGATAATTGGTGGCAGTCCTTGTAATGACTTATCTGTGATTAATCCGCACCGGAAAGGCCTTTATAGGGGCAGTGGACAACAGTTTTTTTTTTTTACTTTTCAAGATTACTCAATAAAGTTGAAAAAAGAGAGGCTCCGGCACCAAGCGTGGACGTAGAAAAAATTCCCAATCTTTATTTAGCAATTTTCATATATACAGCAATCAGTGGCACAGGCTCCCGCTTAATCCCAGGCAATCAACGCGTTTCGGACACTAGTGTCCTTAGTCATGACTAAGGACACTAGTGTCCGAAACGCGTTGATTGCCTGGGATTAAGCGGGAGCCTGTGCCACTGATTGCTGTATATATGAAAATTGCTGAATAAAGATTGGGAATTTTTTCTACGTCCACGCTTGGTGCCGGAGCCTCTCTTTTTTCAATTGAATCTACCACACGGACTGACTTGGGTCCGCCCCGTGCACAGCTGCATTGGACATGTGAGGTGAGCTGGCTTTTCTTCCTTTGCATATACTCAATAAAGTGTTGCCTAAGACGGGAGAGAATCGGCCAGTATTCGAGAACATGGTTGCGATGGAGAAAGTATTCCAAAAAACAATGTCTCTCCACCTGGAGACGAATCCTGTCAAGATTGATGCAAGTACAGTATCGGCTGCTCATCGAGCTAGTTCTGGGGGAAGGTGTCTGGCATGAACAGACTTCTAGTAGCTACAGACAATGAGAGGACAAAGCTTCAAGATTGCTTGGAGCACGGAAGAATTGCAAAGTTCATCAAGATTCAAACCATAACTACCAGCCCCTGGTCTCTTCATCAGGGAAAAAATCACAAGTTCCCAGTCATCATGGATGGGCAGAAGGACATCCTGTGGTGCATGGAGATGGAGAGGGTCTTTGGATTCCCCCCGCATTATACGGACGTCTCAGAAATGAACCACTGCTCACGACAGAAGCTCCTGGGAAGGTCATGAAGCATCCCGGTCATCCGGCATCTATTCACCCCATTGAAGGATTATATTGAAAAATATGTACAAGCCACACAGGGCCCCCATGCTGCAGATTTATCATGGAGACACCGGATTTTATAATATTTAAATATTATTTAAAAAAAAAGAAAAATGAAGTCCCTTCGTCACCCGGCTCCCAAGTGCGATCAGCTACATCATCATCATCAAGTACTGTCTGCATGTCACTGATGTCCTTCTCAACCGTCTCTGGCCGCTCGTAACACCAGCTCTCAGTCCAGTCTCCTCAGCACTACTTGCCCGCCTACCAGAGAAAGCAGCGGATGTCTCCTCCAGATCTTGGCTGGGCAATAGTAGCTCGTCCTCGCTGAAAAGTGGAGCCGAGCCTACGGAATATAATACTTCTTGCACTGAGGAAACTGAATATGACAAAGGAAGGGTCAGGACAGGTGGGGGCACAAGGCCTGCTCCCCGGCCATGTAAAGTAAGCGTTGTGTCAGAGAAACCCACCGACTCTTGGTTGGGGGTGTCTGATGTCACTTGGAATGTAATAGATGACCACGTCAACCATTCAAGAACCGCTGGGTTGCTGGTCAAGACACGACCGCTAAAGGACACAGGGAGCTCAGGCCTCTCTCTGCGACCCCTGCTGCCACGCCCCCTTACTCTGCAGCGACCTCTGCCTGCGCTAGAAACATTTAGGCCTCTGCCACTCCCCTGTGCAGGACCTGGCACTTCTCTGTCTGACATACTGTTAGATCAAATAAATAAAAAGGAATTTAAAACACCCCAAAAAACTCAGTAATTTTACTCACTTCAGCACACAACGGCTAATATGCCTTTTTTCTACCACTAATACACACCAAAAAGGGCTGTAATTTTCTCACTTCATCACACAACGACAAATACATTTTTGTGCCACTAATACACAAAGGCTTTAGAACAGATAACTGCACCGCTGAGCGCCAAATATATTTTTTATCTTTTTCCGCTTATACACGCCACAAAAGGCTTTACAACAGATAACGGCACCGCTGAACAGCAAATATATTTTTTCTTTTTCCACGAATGCACGCCACAACAAAAGGATTTACAACAGATAACTGCACCGCTGACTGGCAAATATATTCTTTCTTTTTCAACTAATAAATGCCACAAAAGGCTTTATGACATATAACTGCACCACTGACCAGCAAATACAGACGTGGACAAAATTGTTGGTACCCTTTGGTCAATGAAAGAAAAAGTCACAATGGTCACAGAAATAACTTTAATCTGACAAAAGTAATAATAAATTAAAATTCTATAAATGTTAACCAATGAAAGTCAGACATTGTTTTTCAACCATGCTTCAACAGAATTATGTAAAAAAATAAACTCATGAAACAGGCATGGACAAAAATGATGGTACCCCTAGAAAACACAGAACATAATGTGACCAAAGGGACATGTTAATTCAAGGTGTGTCCACTAATTAGCATCACAGGTGTCTACAACCTTGTAATCAGCCATTGGGCCTATATATATGGCTCCAGGTAATCACTGTGTTGTTTGGTGATATGGTGTGTACCACACTCGACATGGACCAGAGGAAGCAAAGGAAAGAGCTGTCTCAAGAGATCAGAAAGAAAATTATAGACAAGCATGTTAAAGGTAAAGGCTATAAGACCATCTCCAAGCAACTAGATGTTCCTGTGAGTACAGTTGCACATATTATTCATAAGTTTAAGATCCATGGGACTGTAGCCAACCTCCCTGGACGTGGCCACAGGAGGAAAATTGATGACAAATCTAAGAGACGGATAATCCGAATGGTAACAAAAGAGCCTAGAAAGACTTCTAAAGAGATTCAAGGTGAACTTCATGCTCAAGGAACATCAGTGTCAGATCGCACCATCCGTCGTTGTTTGAGCCAAAGTGGACTACATGGGAGACGACCAAGGAGGACACCATTGTTGAAAACGAATCATAAAAAAGCAAGACTGGAATATGCCAAACTACATGTTGACAAGCCACAAAGCTTCTGGGAGAATGTCCTGTGGACAGATGAGACAAAAATCGAAGTTTTTGCCAAGGCACATCAGCTGTATGTTCACAGACGAAAAAATGAAGCATATCAAGAAAAGAACACTGTCCCTACTGTGAAACATGGAGGAGGCTCTGTTATGTTCTGGGGCTGCTTTGCTGCGTCTGGCACAGGGTGTCTTGAATCTGTGCAGGGTACAATGAAATCTCAAGACTATCAAGGAATTCTAGAGAGAAATGTACTAGCCAGTGTCAGAAAGCTTGGTCTCAGTCGCAGGTCATGGGTCTTGCAACAGGACAATGACCCAAAACACACCGCTAAAAACACCCAAGAATGGCTAAGAGGAAAAAATTGGACTATTCTAAAGTGGCCTTCTATGAGCCCTGACCTCAATCCTATTGAGCATCTTTGGAAGGAGCTGAAACATGCAGTCTGGAAAAGGCACCCTTCAAACCGGACACAACTGGAGCAGTTTGCTCATGAGGAGTGGGCCAAAATACCTGCTGAGAGGTGCAGATGTCTCATTGACAGTTACAGGAAGCGTTTGATTGCAGTGATTGCCTCAAAAGGTTGCGCAACAAAATATTAAGTTAGGGGTACCATCATTTTTGTCCATGCCTGTTTCATGAGTTTATTTTTTTACATAATTCTGTTGAAGCATGGTTGAAAAACAATGTCTGACTTTCATTGGTTAACATTTATAGAATTTTAATTTATTATTACTTTTGTCAGATTAAAGTTATTTCTGTGACCATTGTGACTTTTTCTTTCATTGACCAAAGGGTACCAACAATTTTGTCCACGTCTGTATATATTTTTTCTTTTTACACTAATACACGAGAACAAGGGCTTTAGAACATATAACTGCACTGCTGACCGGCAAATATATTTTTTATTTTTCCTCTAATACACAACAAAAAGGGCTTTAGAACAAATAACTGCACCGGTGAACGGCAAATATATTTTACTTTTGCCACTAATACACGACAAAAAGGGTTGTAAATTTAGCACTTCACCACACAACGGCTAATAAACCCTTTTTTCCCACTAATACAAGCCCAAAAATAATTTTTAACATATAAATGCACCGCACAAGGGCAAATAGGATGCAGAAATATTTCCTTGTAATACACCCTGGTAATGCCTGTATCAATCAGCACTTGCATCCTAATAAGAACGGTTTGCTGGAATTACAGAGCTGTATAATGGCAATTTGGATCCCCAGTCAGTGTTGCAAGGTGTAACCCAGGCTGTAACCTCCCCGACTGAACTCTTTTCAACATAAATGCTGTGGAATGATTCCTCCCTACCATTTTCCTACACCTTGAATAATCTTTCCCTGCACTTGTAGCCGAATCATCAAAACCACACATGCCGTACAAAAACATATTTATTATATCACATCAAAAGACATACATAGAATAAATGATGTAAATAACAAATAATCTTTGCATAAGGTGCTGAGGAAATGACAACCCCCCCCCCTCCCCCGACAGGACATGGTCCACACAAATATCATACCAGTAGATGGGATGTAATTAAAAAGTAAATATATCCCCAATGTTCCTGTTTGATTATAATAACCCACAATTGGTATACAGTCAAGGACATTAGTATATAAGTATTATTATATATGAGCAAATGTTTAACAATAGTCCTAATGGACACACAAGGCTATCCAAGGTGCAGGTAACAGATGATACACATTACATAACATGGAGGATCACACAGAGTGGGGGGGGACCAAAAACTCTGACGTATATTTCGCCTCTCTGTGCCTCTCCTTCATTGTTAATACATTAAATCACCTGTATTGGAGGAAAGTTACTCCCTCATGCTGCTGATGGCGTTCTTCAGTTATAGTGGCTAGATCCCACAAGAGTTTGTGGGATCTCCCACCCGGGTTTGCATAGGAACTAAAATCTCACGATGAGAAGTATCACGCATCATCCCCCTCTCCCCAGTCTCCGCTCATGCTCATCGAGCAGTGGAGAGAAGGCATCACTGGACACCAAAAGAGTCTTCGCCCACTCATGGGGCCGGTTGCCATCTTTGAATTGGGCAATCTGCTCACACTGAACATCCATCACAGTGTGCCAAATCAAACAGGCAACCATGTATCCATCGATAGGCCGTCCCCAGATGAAGGCAGCTACCTCCAACTCCCCAAGGCAAAACAAATGTATACTTTGGTCAAATACCCGTGAAAAAAGGGGGAGGAGGAAAGGAGAGGGGACGGACAGAGGGGGAGGGGAAAGAGGGAAGAACAATGATTGCATATGCATTAGCTATATATAACTAATGCATATGCAATCATTGTTCTTCCCTCTTACCCCCCCTACCTTTGTCCGTCCCCTGGCCTTTCCTCTTCCAAACCCCCCCCCCCCCCCTTTTTTTTACGGGTATTTGACTCCCGAGGTATATATTTTGATTGGACCTTCATAGTCTGACACAATCCAATCAGTGCTACCAGTATCAGACACCCAGTTGGAAATGCAGGCAAATTATAAACATATACAAGAAATAGAGGAATGGCACAACTCAAGAGTCATAAGAATAGATGGGCCTAATTGATATTTCATGGGAAATGCAATCAGTTATTAAAACAGACATGTCAGGAGAGGTGACAAGTCCTCTTTATGTCATTTGTATCATCATGATGAAAAAGGTTTTTCCACCAACTTTGGAAAAATCACTTAGAGTATGCCAACAATTCCTGATCTGTAGGGCTTAACTGCTTTGTCCTCCACAGATCATCAGAATAAAGAGCCAACAGCATTTACTTGGTATCTTCACAGTTTTTCCCTGAATGGCAGCACTCCCGTCCACTCACTGTATAGGGGAAATCTTTGAAGGGCTTAGCTAAGTGTTGTGGCATCTTTATTTTGAGGACTGGTGGTTATCCCAAAAGTCAGCCTTGACTGATCCATTCTGTGAACCACAGGTGGCCAGGGATGCTGATGTGTAGGGTAAAAACTGAACCGGATATCAGGACTGGTAGAGATCCCAGAGGTTGGACTGCAGCAATCACAAGGTTATGGTATATCCTAGCAATGTTCGGGAATATTAAGATGGGAACACTTCTTTATTCCTTACATGTAGTCAGGGGCTTAGCTAAAGGGGTGCAGAGACCCTCTTGCACCAGGGCCCATGAGCCTTTAGCTACACTCCTGCATGTAGTAATATGTCTCTTCTGTGGCAAAACAGAAACAAACATTAACCATTATAATAGGGTGTTGGAGATATTGCGTCCATATAATCACTTACTTTTAGATCACAAGCACTTAATTCTATTCATCAAAGATGTTAAATGGCCACCGCAATGTACTGCATTCACTTAATAATTCTTGTGAACAATCTACGTACCCCTTCAAGCAGCAGTAATCTCATGGGTGGACATGTTGAGGTCTAATAGCTCACAACAGGCACAGCGGTACACTTTCTGAACATTATCGTAAAAGCATGCTATTGTATTTGGTATACTAAGTGTGTCCATTAAGTGATTTTGTATGAGTTCCAGTTGACTTGAAGGCAAGTGAAAATTAAAGAAGCAGGTGCTTCATATACAAGACAAAGCAAATAACAATAACACTTAAAGGCTGGGAGCTCTTCTGTAACTACAGTAGTTGTATTTATTTTTATATTGTACAGTAGTTTTTATTTTTTTAGTACATTGTTTTTTTTATTTTTTTGTATTGCTGAACGAATGTATAATGAAAAAGATGGAAGCAACTTTGCAAATTGCCTTAAAGGGCTTCTGTCACCCCCCAAAAGTAATTTTTTTGAGGGGCTAATTAAAATCCTTATACTGCGATTTTTCAATATATAGTGCTCTTACCCTTTTCTGTTGGCTAGTTTCTTTAAAAACCGCACTTTTATAATATGTAAATTACCTCTCTACCAGCAAGTAGGGCGGTTAATTGCTGGTAGCCGCCGCATCCTTCTTTCAAAAAAACGCCCCCTCCTCCTGTTGATTGACAGGGCCAGCGAACAGGAGGAGGGGGCGTTTTTTGAAAGGAGGATGCGGCGGCTACCAGCAAGTAACCGCCCTACTTGCTGGTAGAGAGGTAATTTACATATTTTAAAAGTGTGGTTTTTAAAGAAACTAGCCAACAGAAAAGTGTAAGAGCACTATATATTGAAAAATCGCAGTATAAGGATTTGAATTAGCCCAAAAAAAATATATTATGACTTTTGGGGGGGGGGTGACAGAAGTCCTTTAATTAATATATCCTATCATTCTAAAGCTCCTGTCAAAGCTATATTTACCTAGTTGATGAACATTCTCCATGTCTACAATTTACAAGAAACTGTCATGTATTCCCCCCCCCCCCCACCTCTCTATCTTTGAGAAAACTTCTGAGCTGCATATTGGGACATAAATAATATACTGTATGTATATAACATGATCACTAGTGTTGAGTGAATCAAAGTTAAAGAAGTGGACTTTGATCCGAATTTAGGGAAAAATTTGATTAGTCTTGAAGCCGAATTTCCTAGCGCTTCATGGTAACAAATCTTTTTTTCTGAAATGACAGTAAAAAAAAAAAAAAACATACTCACCTCATCCATTTGCTCATGGAGAGGCCGCCATGGCCATATTGACTGGAGAAAGAACGCCAAATCTTGCACATGCTACTGTGTGACGTGTACGTGCTTTGGCCTATTTAGGGCACTCCCCTTACCTGGCTCCTGCGTCATTTGAGGTCTGAGCTTTTGAGAGAGGAGGTCGCTTGTGGAGTGTCTGGAGAGTTGCCTGTGAGTCGCTGAATTTCTGGGAGTTTTCGTTGCCATCAGTTCTGGATTTGGAGCATTTCGGTTCTATTTTTCCGGCTTTACTCGGTTCACTGGGGGTCACGTTTGCCTGTTAAACTGCGAGTCATCCATACGGGCAGTCGGGGCCTCACGGTTGCCCCCTGTAACGGTTCTATTCATTTCACCAAACGCTGCACCATGTCACTGTTTTCTCGTACAAGTCACCAGTATTTCATTTCTGTCACGCCTTGTTCATGCACAAATTTGTCTACACCGTACCACTATTCCGGTCAGCACCCCTGTGGCAAGCATGCAGTCGTTTCCTGGGCATCCCCCATTTCTGTTAATTTCATTTCACCAAACGCTGCACTAATGTCACGGCTTTCTCGCCCAGTCACCAGCATTTCATTTCTGTCATGTCTTGTTCATGCATACATTTATCTACACCGTACCACCACTCCGGTCAACACCCCTGCGGCATGCAGGCAGTGGTTTTCTGAGTCATCCATACGGTACAGCCGGGCCTCACGGTTGCCCCTGTACCGGTTCATTTCATTTCATTTCATTTCATTTCATCATACGCTGCACCAATGTCACGGTTTTCTCATACAAGTCACCAGCATTCATTTCTGTCACGCCTTGTTCATGCGAAATTTGTCCACACCGTATTACGATTCCGGTCAACACCTCTGCAGCATGCGGCAATGGTTTCTGGCCTAATCCCCCATTTCTGTTTCATTTCATTCATAGACGCTGCACTAATGTCACGGCTTTCTCACAGTCACCAGCATCTCATTTTTTCATGTCTTGTTCAGCAATCTTCCCACAGTAACAACACTGCGGTCAGCACCCCTGTGGTTCCAGGCTCGTTCCCCATTTCTTTTCAGTCCATATCACCCCACAATCATCCACATTCATGCCCCCCCCCCTCCCTCATGTTCATGTGCACGGCTGCAGGAGCACAAATGCGTATGAGTCACTCATACGGTACAGCCGGGGCCTCACGGTTGCCCCTGTACCATTTGATTTCATCAAACGCGCACCAATGTCACGGATTTTCATACAAGTCACCAGTATTCATTTCTGTCACGCCTTGTTCATGCACAATTTGTTCACAACCGTACCACCATTCCGGTCAACAGCTCTGCAGCAGGCGGCCAATGGTTCCTGGGCTAATCCCCCATTTCTGTTCGTCTCATCTCATACACGCTGCACCATGTCACTGGTTTCTCGCATCAATCACCGGCATCTCATTTCTCTCATGTTTTATTCTGGGGTCTTCCCACAGTACCAACACTCCGGTCAGCACCCCGGTGGTTCCGGTCTCATTCCCCATTTCTAGGTTAGTTCATATCACCCCACATCATCCACATTCATGCCCCCCCCCTCCTCATGTTCATGTGCACGGCTACAGGTGCCAGCTGCGTTGCACCCGGTACACCCTCCGTTCATGTCCACCTTCACTGGGCATACCGCTGCCACAAGCATCCCTCCCCACCGCCTCCGGCCTGGTCCACCGCTCCTCCTGCCGCGCGGCCGATGGCGCCCGGCCGCGTCTTGGTGCCTGGTTTGCGCATGCGCGGCCGGGGTACTGCGCATGCGCGGCGATTCGTCGGCGCGTGCGCGGTGTCCCGGCGACCATTCGCACAGCATCTGATGCGGGGGGCCGCCGTCGGGCGGTCTGGCTCGGCTGGTCGGCGGAGCTCCGGGGGCGCCGGTCACACAGCAGGCCCCTCCTGCGCAGGTTGCAGGGGGGGCTTCCAGCACGCCCGACTAAAGTACCCTGCAGTAAACATCACCCCAGCAGCCCCCTGCGAGATATCAACTGGTTGCCGATAAAGTTAAATAAAAAAAAAAAAGGGGGGGGGGAAAGAGATATCAACTGGTTGCTAAAACCAGGCGCACACTGTCATTTCATCAAACAACCATCATGATCCTCCGGGTCATGCATATGTACCATATACATTTCACTTTTCATCACGCTATTTTATGTCTACCCTCCCCCCCTTTTTCAGGCGGTCAACCTATATTGTATTTTGCACTACCATGTATCCGGAGAATTTTTCTTACTACCAGGTACGTTCACCTGCTCATTAACAAAAGTCTTCCTTACATTTCGGATGGTCCCGTTAGGGTCAGCGTGCTGGCTTTAGGGGCACCATCATCCCACTAGGTTACCCCCTTCTTGGCTTCGCCAGCAGTTAGTGGTCCCGCGAGGCCGACACCCCGCCTCAAACGTACAGAGGCACCCGCCCAACGCGCCACCTCGTTAGTAAGCCGCCTCGCGTGTTGCATAGAGAGGGCCTCACCTGTCACTCCCTTCCCCTAGTCCTGTCTTACAGTCACCGAGAGGCCAACGCTCCTGCCACTACCACAAGTGGCCTCATTAACCCCTCGCACCAAATCATAGGTAGAGCCTCTCAAGCTGCTTGGCAAATTAGCAGGGCCTCATCTGTCACCATGCAAGTATAATTTTTCGCCGTCCGGCCTAGCTAGCTTGCCAGCACGATCCTGTGTTTCCCCAAGCTAATCAACTGTTTTTGTTTTACTATGTCTCTGGAAGGGATAGAGAATTTCTCCCTACCTGGCACCCCTGCTAGATCTGTCACTGCTACCCAGGGAGACGATCTAGCCAGTCCAGCACCCATCAGATCCTGGACAATCCCGCGCATAACGACGGAGTTAAGGTGACGGCATTTTCCCTCCCCCGCCACGGCGAGGAAAGCAGAGCTTTTCCGGCTGCTGCGCACGCCAACCAATAACAGGGAGGCAGGGGAAGGACCTAGCCAGTCCAGCACAGGGGATATACATACCATGCTGTCCTCTCTAATGACATCCATGTCTAAAGTCAACGCCAGGTTGGAGAGGCTGGAATCGGTCACCACGACCCTCTCCTTGGCAGGGCCACCACCGGCAGCGTCACCGGCGCCGGCCGGATTGCCAGTGATCACGCCGACCGTTAGCCTGGAGGGCCAAGAAGTCAGCCTGGCGCGCATAATACCGGAGGAGGAACATGGGGTACCCATCGCCACCAAGAAGACAGAAGGGCCAGACATGGTCATCACCTTTCCTGGCTACCCAGTTGGATTCAGCCTCAATGCGAGCCAGTTTGCATCCGGGAAGATCCAGGACATTCTCGCCCACATAGACAACTACCTTCAACTCGGCACCGGCAACCGTAAAGAACTGCAGTCCCTGCTGGGCTCCCTGAACTTTGCCATGCGCATCCACCTCAGGGTCGCTCATTTATATCACGGCTCCTGCACCTCTCCCCTTTTTCCTACACGACTCGCACAGGTTGTCCCTGGATGCCCACGCTGCGGCAGATCTGGGCATGTGGGGGAGATTTCTGTCCACCTGGAATGGCGGGAGCTTGTTTCTCCCTCAGCTGTCGGACTCTTCCCCCTCTATCTGGTCAGATGTGGCATCTACCACAGGCTTCGCGGACAGTTTTGGGAACGATTGGCTATGGGGCAGCTGGCCTCCTGCGGTCCGGGGTTTGGAAGGATTCTCCACTGCCCCAGCGCTTTTCAAGATCTACCCCATCGTGGCGGCTGCCGTGGCGTAGGGTCATTCATGGGCAAACATGTCGGTCCGGTGCTATTCAGACAACCAGGCGACCTGCCAGATCATCAACAGGATCGTTCCAAATCTCTCACAATCGTGAGGTTTCTGCGGAGACTTCCTTAGTTAGCCGCTTGCAATAATTTCTTCTTACATTGTTTCCATGTCCCGGGGGTGTGCAATACGGCAGCTGACAATCTGTCTCGCGTCAAATTTCAGGCATTTCATCAAGCTCTCCCATCAGCGTCACCCACGGCCTCCATCACTCCATCATTTCAATAGCTCATTCTGGATTAGAAGTTATCATGCGGCATAGCCAGTCTTTGTCCCGCTTAGCACTGTCAGACAAAACACATAGAACATACGACAGAGCGTTCACACTATTCAACAGGTCCCTGTTGGAACACAACATCACGCATGACGTCTCTTCCGGGGTTTGCTTCTTTTTGCCACCTCAAACTGAAATGTCATACAACACCATCAAACCATATCTCACTGGCATTTCAACATCATATACTAGTCATACACCCCGATAAACATCAGCTTCATGTCCTCGCACCAGATCAAAACCATACTCAGAGGCATTCAGGAAACGGAACCCGCACGTACAGCCCAGAGGCTACCCATAAACAATCATATCTTCAAAGCATTATCCGACTTACTGGACGCCACGCCTCTTGAAACAGATACCAACTCCATCATCAAAACGGCAATTTACTTGGCCTTCTACGGATTCCTGAGTCCCGGGAAATTCACTACAGCCTCCACGACCCAAACCTCACCTTTCTTCTTGTCTCCCACTTGTCAAAACACATGGATCACTACATCCTGTCCTTACCTCACTCCAAGAATAGTCAGCACTTACCCATCAACATTTCATATTACCCCACGCACTACAGATGGTGTCCAGTCAGGGTTCTGGATGCTTACAAGCAGCGTCACAAGGTCTACCCTCTCAACCGCTACTTCAACTACATGGTTCGGTACTCACCACCACCACCTTCATGACCCATGCCAGGTCATCCCTCACACAACCAGGCCTCAACGCAGCCAACTACTCAAGGCACTCCTTTCGCGTTGGAGCCACGTCCACGGCCTCCAGTGCCAACATCCTCACTCATGTCATCAGGAAATTGGGGCGCTGGAAGTCATCCGCTTACGCGCAATACATTCCCAATCCAACACAAGAGTTAAGAGTGGCTTTCCAAAACATGTCGGGTTGAGCTATTGATATATCAATTGGCTACAATAAACTGGTTTATTTCCATTTTTGCCCTCTTCTTTCTCAGGCCTACCTCATCCTTGGTTTCGGCACACCACAACCGACTGCACTCATTCCCTGCTTTCCCAGGGCTCTTCACTGTACTACCGTAAGCCCCTTACACAAGTATTAAGGCAAATTGCCTGGATTTGTGGGAGGGGCTGAGGTCCGCCTCCAGCCTATTTAGGGCACTCCCCTTACCTGGCTCCTGCGTCATTTGAGGTCTGAGCTTTTGACCCTCCCACCACTCCACTCATTTACAACTCATTTCTTCCATATCTTTTCCTTGGGTAGGCCCTCTTCTTTCTCAGGCCTACCTCATCCTCGGTTTCGGCACACCACAACCGACTGCACTCATTCCCTGCTTTCCCTAGGGCTCTTCACTGTACTACCGTAAGCCCCTTACACAAATATATATATATATATACATACATTTTTAACCCCAGATTAGCCCCCTGATAGGCTAAATGTGACCCTCAGATGCCGTGATCAGCATTGAACGCGACATCTGAGGAGTTCAATGACGTGGGGCGGTGCAAACGCCGTTCGTCATCATTGCACCCGTTACATATAATGGAATGCGATTTGTAACTAAGTAATTTGTCCCAAATTGAATTTCTTTGTTAACTTCGGTGAGGCAGCCGAACAGAATTTTTGCAAACTTCGCTCATCTCATAAGGCATGGATGACAAACGAGGACAATCTGGGAATTGTATCCTTAAAGGGGTTCTCCAGGAATTACTTAAGATGGCCACCAGCAACCTGTCCTTAAATATGAGCAGGACTTGTTGCCACTTGCAGAGGTACCTAAATCGGTGCAGAGGTTCAGGCTTTATTACACATTACACTGATCTTCAATAGATGGTATTGATGTGATCCTGCCTATGCCATCATGGCTGAGCAGCCTGACAGAAACGCTCACCAATGTGTAGTTTATGCAAGTGCCAAAGAGTAGTGTTAGTAAGGACCCACCACCTGACCTCTCTAGGTAGCTCTGAAAGTGGAGACAACCGATCCTGCTCAAATTCTAAGACAGGTTACATGCGGCCATTTTAAATCATTCCCGGAGAACCCATTTAAGATGGAATTTTTACAAGGGAAAAACAAAATAATTTTGTTTCAATTCCCTGTTAACAAAAGCACATTTTAAAAGGGAATAAAAGATCTTGGTTAGGCTGCAAAAACCAAACTAACACTCCAGCACTGTAAAATGAGTAACTGCACTAGAAACACATATGGTATTATAATAATAGAACATTATTCCGCACTGCAGCTGCTGAATAATGAAATGAAAAGTAAAGTATCTTTTCGCTTTAACATTTCCACATATTGATCATGATTATTCAGGCACCAGGCATGTTCTAGCATTGCCCATTTGCTAAAAAAGTCGAACTCTGTGTGATATGTGCATTCATGGTTTGTACATGGTTGTTTGCTAGCTGTGATTCTTCTCAATGCATTGTAATATAACATGCTCACTTCATGAACTGATTGTTTTGTTAGTTGTTACCAGGCTGCTGAAGAAGCCGAGCTACGACAGGTGGCCTCAAAGTAAAACTACCATTAGTAAACCAATGTAAATGAGTTAGAAATTGTTCCCAAGGTAAAAGTACAGCAATATTTCTAAGAAGCAGACACGTTCTGTGAGTATACCTTAACAAACAATCTATGAGGAATCTGATAACATTTTTGATGCAAAATTTTTCAGACTCTCAGAGAGGCCTATCACCAAAATAAGGCCTCAGAGTGAGGCTTTAGCAGGCCATCCACATTAGATACGTGTCAGATGAATTAGCTGATTTCAGTGGGAATCTAATGTGTAGGGGTCTCTGGATTCTTCCCCGATAGCAGATGTCAGAGGTGATGAGGATAACCTATGTTATTTTACTGAAAGCTCAAGATCGTGATTTTCTTCACCCAAGGGCAAAAAAGTGCACTGTGCCATACAAAGAAGTGCACAAGTATGCCATCTACCACAATCCCTCTCTGTAAGAGAAGGGTCACCATATACCAATCCCCTATCCTGAGCCAAAGCCAAGAAAGCGTCTGTTGTGATTCAGCTTCCACCTAGAGTGCCAACCTAGGTGTTGGCCAGAAGCCTAAAGTAAGGTCTGGCTACCCCAAAATGGGGACCCAAAGGCTTTCAGGGGGGTTAGGAACCTGATGATCCAGCCTAGACCTTCAGGAGGTAACTCATAAGGGCACCACGTCCTTATATAGTCCCTGTGACAGACAAATATGGACAGTGAACGCACAGTGACATCAATATATACATAATAAATGTATGCCATTAAGATCCAGACATTCTTTCAGAATCATAAAAAAATCGCTCATCTTGAAGAAGGCCTGGGCAAGGAGAGGTGAGTGCATTCAACATGTAACAAAGTGAAGTGTGTGAAAATGTGCCATCACTCTGTTACCGAAGGGTCACCCTTCATGGGGCACTTCTGCACCTTTCAACAACTCAGCCTATGGCTGTGATCCAGAGGGTCCAAGTCACTTACAGGTAGCCATCAGTTAACCTGTGTACATGGCCAGAAGCTGGAAGGAAGGAAAACATGGCCAAATTGGTGTCAGAATTACACAGCTCCATACATTGTGTAGTGGTCAGAGCTGGTTACTGTAGTGCATCTCTTATTGAAGCAAATGGTAGCAGTGCTGCAGTAATCATTTTGGTCCATTACACAATAGACAGAGCTGTCATTCAAATGCCCCCTTGCAGCGCTGGAACTACTTTGAAACAAGTGATCGGCACGGGGTGTGGGTTGTTGGCCCCCCACCAGATATTGATGGCCTATCTTTTAAAAACCAAATTAAATGTTAGTATCTTATGGTTAGTATTTTCATTTACTTCACAATCTATTTTTTATCTCCATTGCTTATACTTTTCCATGAAACTTTTAAAAAGATGTTTGCTCTGTATATGCAGCTCAATACCACTGCAGTTCAAAGTAATGAAATCCCTTTTTCTCCTCTACTTACCTCGCCGAAGCTGCTGCTCTTCTGTAAACTCCAGGTCAAGCATGAGATCATCTTCATCCAATTCACAGGAGCCCAAATTATTTAACACATCCTGGGAAGAGAGACAAGAAGATGTTAAAGCATCCAAAGAAAAACAAGCTGGCCTCACACATTTTAGGCATAGTCAGATTTTTGCATTATCGCTGCCACTATGGCTCCATCAAAGTGATAACGTAAATCTCTTCATGGATGCCAAAAGCATCACATTGTATTGTCTAAGCAGGAATGGGATTAGCAAAACATATCATCATACGGCGTGTATTTGGGGACCACATACGGAAATAGGTCTTATTTACCACACAGTTGAATCCTCTGTCACTGTAGCAAGGTATACAGGTAAAAGTTGAATTCCCAGTAGTTGGCCATTGTATAAACTCTGTCTCCAGAGACTGGGCCAATTATACAAATATAAAGTCTCCCATGTCACATCAGTTGTTCTCATTGAAATAAATGTTTTGAGGTGTTTTTGAGCATATTTTGAGGCAGAAGCTCACCAACATCAGCACCAAAGAACTCTGTGTGGACTGGACTTCACTGCTTTCTTATCCCTTTAGGGTACTTTCACACTAGCGTTATTCTTTTCCGGCACTGAGTTCCGTCCTAGGGACTCAATACAGGAAAAGAACTGATCAGTCTTATCCTAATGCATTTTGAATGGACAGCAATCCGTTCAGGATGCATCAGGATCAGTGAGTGTCAGTTCGCAGTGACAGGAGCTGGTTTGAAATCAAATGCGGTCACCGGGAGCAGGCAGTTCCGAGAACAGCCGCCGGGGGCCTCCATCGGGCTGTTTTCGGAACTGCCTGCTCCCGGTGAACGCTTACCTGTGCATCGCCGGACGGGTGAGTCTACCTTACTAAAGATGGCAGAATGCCGGATCCGGCATTTTTTCCCAATAAAATGCAATAATGCAGGCCCGAGTGTTCCGGCAAAACAGATCTGGCATTGCGGTCTCTGTATGCCTTAGGCCGCAAAAAATGTGAAAAAAATAAATGCCGGATCCGTTTTTCCGGGTGACACAGGAGAAACGCATCCGGCACTTCAATGCATTTGTCATACGGATCCGGATCCTGATCCGTCTGACAAATGCCATCAGTCTGCATGCGTTTTGACGGATCCGGCAGGCATTTCCGGTGACGGAACTGCCTGCTGGAATCCTCAAGTGTGAAAGTACCCTTACTCTAATTTCTGTCCTATATTATAGTGAGGATTACCCTTCAGATAAGATCTCCACCCACAGCAGCAGTAAACTGACAATGGATTACCTATCTACAATATCAGCCAAAACCTGGGACACAACTGTTCATTCTATGGTTCTTGTTTTTTTCTAATATTGTACTTTCATATTGAAGACATGGAAATCGTGAAGGAATTCATATGGAATTAAGTAGTAAATAGAAAGTGTTAAAAGAAAAGTGTTAAAGAAGAAAACAAAAACAAAAACAACGAGGGATATTTATCAAGATTGGCATTCCCAAGTGATCAGTTTTGATCCCTCTGTGCTTGAGTAAGATGCACCTAATTTATTAAGAGGCAGATGCCAGTCTATTGGGATAATTTTTCAAACAAATATGGTATATAGTAGAACTGACCTAGGTGCCCATAGCAACCAATCAGATTCCATGTTTCATTTTTCACAGCACATTTGGAAAATGGAAGGTGGAATCAGATTGGTTGCTATGGGCAACTAAGCCAGTTCTACTTTACACCAGCTTGATAAATGACCCTACATGTGTCTAATAGTCCATGTTCCAGAAACTGAAGTCTATGTCAACTAGGGGCTATAACTGGAGAATGTTATAGTAAATCGAGTGGGCCGTCGAAAGCCCTGCCCCTCGAGTCAAGCACCATACCTTTCCTCGTCACATTGGAAAAGTTTAGAATGCATAATCTTGGCTGGGTACAGAAATAGGAAGTGTTATATACAGGAGGAAAACGAACCAGAGTAATTTCTTTAGGCTACTTTCACACTTGTGTTGTGGTTTTCTGTTTAGTCCCTATGCATTCTGAATGGAAATAGATGCATTCAGGATGTCTTCCATTCCAGCAGTGCTCCATTTTGTGACCGGACACAAAACTGTTGCCAGAAGCGGTTTTGTGTCTGGTCTTAAAAATAAAAAATAAAATGCATCCGACACTGAAAACATTGTAGGTTATCGGTGATGGAGCCTAAAAAAATTGATCTGTCACCCATTGACTTTCAATGTATTTAGTGATGGATCTGTTTTTTTCCGTTTTGATTTTACTCAACTGCATCCTAACAAAGCGGATGCATTCTGATGTGCAAAATCTAAACGGATCCATTTATTTCTGGTATTAAGATACTCTGCCGGATCTCAATACCGGAATTAACAACGCAAGTGTGAAAGTAACCTTACATGGTGAGAACGGATTAGGGGAATACTAATTGAAAGGAAATATTTATATGAAAGATGAACATGAGGTAAGCAACTATATGATCATATCTGTTAAACACCATAGAAATCCTAGAAAACCCCTTTAATGAAAACATTTTTTCTGAATCTTATCCCTCAATCTGCTCAGCTCCTCTTGCTCAATAACACACTGCTGTGTTTCATGGTGATGGGTTCTTATTAACCTCTTCAGGACACATGACGTACCGGTACGTCATGTTGTCCTGGTGCTTAAGGACACATGACGTACCGGTACGCCATGTATGGTTCCGATCACCACCGCCTGGCGGGCGGTGATCGGAACCCGGTGCCTGCTCAAATCATTGAGCAGGCACCTTGGCTATATGCGCTGGGGGGTCCTGTGACCCCCCATGTCGTTGATCGCAGCAAACCGAATGTCAATTCAGACCTGCGGTGTGCTGCGCTTTCTGCAGTTTCTGATCCCCGCGGTCCCTGACCGTGGGGATCAGAAACTTTAAAATGCCGGAAATATAGATTTTTCACCCCCCTGCATCCCTGAATGATTATTATGCCGGCGGGTGGTGCAGGGGGGTTTGCAGGCGGTGCGGGCGGTGCAGGAGGCAGGCAGTGCGGCAGGTGGGATCGCGATCCCCCGCCCGCCTCCTCTTGAATATTCATTGCTGTCCAGTGGTTACACCAGAGTGTCAGCACATTGCTGACACTCTGGTATAAACGGCTGACATTTGTGCTGCGATGCCAGCCGTTTAACCCTTTCCATACCGCGGTCCGTACGGACGGCTGTTTGGAAAGGGTTAACAGTCAGGGAGCTCCCCTCCTTCCCCTTCCCCTTCCCAGTCTGGTCAGTTATGGCCAACGGGGAAGGTTCTCAGGCATCCTGCTGTCCATGTTGCTGAACAGATCTGTGCTAAAGGCATAGATCTGTTCAGACAAAGTGTATGTAAAATACAGCACAATACGCTATATAGTGTACTGTACTGTATTATAAAGACATCAGACTCACTGGATCTTCAAGAACCAAGTGGGTCTGGGTCAAAAAAAAGAAAAAAAAAAGTGAAAAAAGTTAAAATCAAAAAACACATTTATCACTGATTAAAAAAATAAAAAATAATTCCCTACACATGTTTGAAATCACCACGCCCATAACGACCTGATCTATAAAATGGTCATGTTACTTTACCCGAACGGTGAACGCCATAAAAATAAAAAATAAAAGACTATGATGAAATTGAAATTTTGCCCACCTTACTTCCCAAAAAAGGTAATAAAAGTGATCCAAAAAGTCGTATGTATGCCAAAATAGTAACAATCAAAACGTCACCTCATCCCGCAAAAAATTAGACCCTAACTAAGATAATCACCCAAAAACTGAAAAAAATATGGCTCTCAGAATATGGAAACACTAAAACTAGATTTTTTTGTTTTTGTTTCAAAAATGAAATAATTTTGCAAAACTTGCATAAATTAAAAAAAGTATACATATTAGGTATCGCCGCATCCCTAATAACCTGCTCTAAAAAGATATCACATGAACTAACCCCTCAGAAGAAAACCATAAAAAAAGCTATTTTTTGTCACCTTACATCACAAAAAGTGTAATAGCAAGCAATCAAAAAGTCATACGCACCCCAAAATAGTGCCAATCAAACCGTCATCTCATCCCGCAAAAGTTATACCCAAAAACTGAAAAAACAATGGCTCTCAGACTATGGAGACAAAAAAACTTGATTTTTTTTGTTTCAATAATGAAATCATTGTGTAAAACTTACATAAATAAAAAAAATTGTATACATATTAGGTATCGCCGCGTCTGTGACAACCTGCGCTATAAAAATATTACATGATCTAACCCCTCAGATGAACACCGTAAAAAAAAAAAAAAGGTGTAAAAAAAAGCCATTTTTTGTCACCTTACATGACAAAAAGTGTAATAGCAAGCGAACAAAAAGTCATACGCACCCCAAAATAGTGCCAATCAAACTGTCCTCTCATCCCGCAAAAATCATACCCTACCCAAGTTATTTGCCCAGAAACTGAAAAAACTATGGCTCTCAGACTATGGAGACACTGAAACATGATTTTATTTTTGTTTCAAAAATGAAATCATTGTGTAAAACTTACATAAAAAAATAGTAAAAATATTTGTTATTGCCGCGTCCATGACAACCTGCTCTATAAAAATATTACATGATCTAACCTGTCAGATGAATGTTGAAAATAACAAAAAATAAAAACGGTGCCAAAACAGCTATTTCTTGTTACCTTGCCTCACAAAAAGTGTAATATAGAGCAACCAAAAATCATATGTACCCTAAACTAGTACCAACAATACTGCTAGGCTATCCCGTAGTTTCTAAAATGGGGTCAATTTTTCGGAGTTTCTACTCTAGGGGTGCATCAGGGGGGCTTCAAATGGGACATTGTCTCAAAAAAAACGGTCAAGCAAAATCTGCCTTCCAAAACCGTATGGCATTCCTTTCCTTCTGCACCCTGCCGTGTGCCCGTACAGCGGTTTACAACCACATATGGGGTGTTTCTGTAAACTACAGAATCAGAGCCATACATTTTGAGTTTTGTTTGGCTGTTAACCCTTGCTTTGTAACTGGAAAAAAATTATTAAAATGGAAAATCTGCCAAAAAAGTTAAATTTTGAAATTGTATCTCTATTTTCCATTAAATCTTGTGGAACACCTAAAGGGTTAACAAAGTTTGTGAAATCAGTTTTGAATACCTTGAGGGGTGTAGTTTCTTAGATGGGGTCACTTTTATTGAGTTTCTACTCTAGGGGTGCATCAGGGGGGCTTCAAATGGGACATGGTGTCAAAAAAAACAGTCCAGCAAAATCTGCCTTCAAAAAACCATACGGCGCACCTTTCCCTCTACGCCCTACTGTGTGCCCGTACAGTAGTTTACAGCCACATATGGGGTGTTTCTGCAAACTACAGAATCGGGGCAAAAAATATAGCATTTTGTTTGGCTGTTAACCCTTGCTTTGTTTCTGAAAAAAAATGGATTAAAATGGAAAATCTGCCAAAAAAGTGAAATTTTGAAATTGTATCTCTATATTCCATTAAATCTTGTGGAACACCTAAAGGGTTAACAAAGTTTGTAAAATCAGTTTTGAATACCTTGAGGGGTGTAGTTTCTTAGATGGGTCACTTTTATGGAGTTTCTACTCTAGGGGTCTATCAGGGGGGCTTCAAATGGGACATGGTGTAAAAAAAAAACAGTCCAGCAAAATCTGCCTAACAAAAACAATACGGAGCACCTTTCCCTCTACGCCCTACTGTGTGCTTGTACAGTAGTTAACGGCCACATATGAGGTGTTTCTGCAAATTACAGAATTGGGCCGATAAATATAGCATTTTGTTTGGCTGTTAACCCTTGCTTTGTTATTGGAAAAAATTTATTAAAATGGAAAATTTTCCCCAAAAAACTAAATTCAGAAATTTTATCATCATTTGCCATTAACTCTTGTGGAACACCTAAAGGGTTAACGACGTTTGTAAAATCAGTTTTGAATACCTTGAGGGGTGTCGGTTCTAGAATGGGGTCATTTTTGGGAGGTTTCTATTATGTAAGCCTCAAAAAGTGACTTCGGACCTGAACTAGTCCCCTAAAAAGTGGGTTTTTGAAAATTTTGGAAAAATTTCAAGATTTGCTTCTAAACTTCTAAGCCTTGTAACATCCCCCAAAAATAAAATATCATTTACAAATTGATCCAAACATGAAGTAGACATATAGGGAATGTAAAGTAATAACAATTTTTTCTAGGTATTACTATGTATTATAGAAGTAGAGAAATTGAAACTTGTAAATTCGCTATTTTTTACAAATTTTGGGTAAATTTGGTATTTTTTATAAATAAAAATGATTATTTTTTACTTAATTTTACCAGTGTCATGAAATACAATATGTGACGAAAAAACTATCTCAGAATGGCCTGGATAAGTCAAAGTGTTTAAAAGTTATCAGCACTTAAAGTGACACTGGTCAGATTTGCAAAAAATGGCCTGGTCCTTAAGGTGAAATATGGCTGTGTCCAAAAGGGGTTAAAGGGATTCTCCAGGAATGATTTAAAATGGCTGCCAGTAACCTGTACTAGAATGTGAGGATGACTGGTTGTCTCCAGTTGCAGAGCTGTCTAGAGGGGTGAGAGTTTGGGGCTTCTCTGCACACTATGCTCTGGTACTTGCATATACTACATATTGGTGAGTGCTCCTGTCAGGCTGCTCAGCCATGGTGGCATGTCATAGGCAGGATCATATCATTACCATCTATTATAGAGCAGTGTAATGTGTAGTGAGGCCCCGCCCCCAGTCTACTCTTCAAGTGGAGCAAACCAGTCCTACTCACATTCTGGGACATGCTGCTGGCAGCCATTTTCAATCATTCCCAGAGAACTTCTTTAATGATGGATATTAAGTTATGTCTGAATGGCTAATGCTGATCTCTACTTACCTGTGACCCTTTTTCATTAATATGTGATAGAGGGGGATAAAATACCATTTATCAAAATCAAACTGTGAGACTAATTTACTTTTATGGTGATGTGATAAATCACCACACACATCAATGTCTACACATATATATACATTACGCTCAATATATTTACCATGTTTGGCACTATATCAACATACATTACACAGCTGAAAAATCATTGCAGGAGGGTGCCCATAAATGTGCCCTATAAACATTTTGTGGCCAGTGGAGACTAAGATCCTGCAGTAGGAACTGTATTGAAACATACACATTTGCCCTGGTTTTCTCAAGATACTGCACTTTCCTCCCAAACCTCAAAAGCATAATAGATAGGTTAATTTGCCTGTATCTAGGGAAAATCAGACTACAAACCCCACCGGAGACAGAAGTTGATGTGAGTGATGACAATCTCTGAACTGCAAGGTGCACTATGTATTGGCACTATGCAAGCAACAAAAATAAATGCATTAAGAGAGGACTCTACATTTGTGTTTAACCCCTTCCTTCCCTTTGCTCCATCAGCAGTGGTTGTCAACAGCTGACACCCTGCTGCTATGTTGAGGATTGAAGCTAGCTCTGATCCTGGCTGTTTAACCTTTTAGATGTCAGCATCTAAGGGATTTGACAGATGCACTGCCTCCCCGCCCGCCCACTGACACCGTGAGCACGATCGCAGGAGAGTGATGTATTATCAAGGCAGTGGGAGCCTTAAGACGTCTACAATCAAAGTCTAACAGGTGTCTTATAGGCCTTAGTGTGCCTAGCATTATATAGTTCAATTCAGTGATAAAGTATTGCAGCCTATTTTACTAATCATTGTGCCCGTTATTGTCTTGTAGTGGGATTACAAATATAAAAAAAGAGATAAAATGTAAACTGTAATATGTAAAATGTTATTTATCATGGAAAAAATGTACTTTTATTTCTCAAAAGTAGGGTGTTATTTATGTCTCCCAGATTTAAAATAAAATAAGCTAAGTTAAAATAAGTTATATATAGGTCCTTCGGAAAAAAATAGCATATTGTGATAAAGTTCATTATTTTCTGTAATGTACTGATAAACATTAGACTTTCATATATTTTAGATTCATTACACACCAACTGAAGTAGTTCAAGCCTTTTATTGTTTTAATATTGATGATTTTGGCATACAGCTCCTGAAAACCCAAATTTCCTATCTAAAAAAATTAGCATATTTCATCCGACCAATAAAAGAAAAGTGTTTTTAATACAAAAAAAGTCAACCTTCAAATAATTATGTTCAGTTATGCCCTCAATACTTGGTCGGGAATCCTTTTACAGAAATGACTGCTTCAATGCGGCGTGGCATGGAGGCAATCAGCCTGTGGCACTGCTGAGGTGTTATGGAGGCCCAGGATGCTTCGATAGCGGCCTTAAGCTCATCCAGAGTGTTGGGTCTTGCATCTCTCAACTTTCTCTTCCCAATATCCCACAGATTCTCTATGGGGTTCAGGTCAGGAGAGTTGGCAGGCCAATTGAGCACAGTAATACCATGGTCAGTAAACCATTTACCAGTGGTTTTGGCACTGTGAGCAGGTGCCAGGTCGTGCTGAAAAATGAAATCTTCATCTCCATAAAGCTTTTCAGCAGATGGAAGCATGAAGTGCTCCAAAATCTCCTGATAGCTAGCTGCATTGACCCTTCCCTTGATAAAACACAGTGGACCAACACCAGCAGCTGACACTGTGGGTACTTGACACTGGACTTCAGGCATTTTGGCATTTCCCTCTCCCCAGTCTTCCTCCAGACTCTGGCACCTTGATCTCCGAATGACATGCAAAATTTGCTTTCATCCGAAAAAAGTACTTTGGACCACTGAGCAACAGTCCAGTGCTGCTTCTCTGTAGCCCAGGTCATGCGCTTCTGCCGCTGTTTCTGGTTCAAAAGTGGCTTGACCTGGGGAATGCGGCACCTGTAGCCCTTTTCCTGCACACGCCTGTACACGGTGGCTGTGGATGTTTCTACTCCAGACTCAGTCCACTTCTTCCACAGGTCCCCCAAGGTCTGGAATCGGTCCTTCTCCAGAATCTTCCTCAGGGTCCGGTCACCTCTTCTCGTGCAGCGTTTTCTGCCACACTTTTTCCTTCCCACAGACTTCCCACTGAGGTGCCTTGATACAGTACTCTGGGAACAGCCTATTCGTTCAGTAATTTCTTTCTGTGTCTTACCCTCTTGCTTGAGGGTGTCAATGATGGCCTTCTGGACAGCAGTCAGGTCGGCAGTCTTACCCACGATTGCGGTTTTGAGTAATGAACCAGGCTGGGAGTTTTTAAAAGCCTCAGGAATCTTTTGCAGGTGTTTAGAGTTAATTAGTTGATTCAGATGATTAGGTTAATAGCTCGTTTAGAGAACCTTTTCATGATATGCTAATTTTTTTAGATAGGAATTTGGGGTTTTCATGAGCTGTATGCCAAAATCATCAATATTAAAACAATAAAAGGCTTGAACTACTTCAGTTGGTGTGTAATGAATCTAAAATATATGAAAGTCTAATGTGTATCAGTACATTACAGAAAATAATGAACTTTATCACATGTGCTAATTTTTTTAGAAGGACCTGTATATGGTTAAGGGGAGGTAGTTAATGTCTAATCTGCACAAGGATCCATGCCTGGTTCATTTTTATGAACGTCAGCTTGTCCACATTGGCTGTAGACAGGCGGCTGCGTTTGTCTGTAATGACGCCCCCTGCCGTGCTGAATACACGTTCAGACAATTTAGAGACCCAGAAGTTGAATGGGGCCGAACCATCAGTCAGTACGTGGAGGGGTGTGCACACGTACTGTTCCACCATGTTAGTGAAATGTTGCCTCCTGCTAACACGTTGCGTATCAGGTGGTGGTGCAGTTAGCTGTGGCGTGTTGACAAAACTTTTCCACATCTCTGCCATGCTAACCCTGCCCTCAGAGGAGCTGGCCGTGACACAGCTGCCTTGGCGACCTCTTGCTCCTCCTCTGCCTTGGCCTTGGGCTTCCACTTGTTCCCCTGTGACATTTGGGAATTCTCTCAGTAGCGCGTCTACCAACGTGCGCTTGTACTCGCGCATCTTCCTATCACGCTCCAGTGCAGGAAGTAAGGTGGGCACATTGTCTTTGTACCGTGGATCCAGCAGGGTGGCAACCCAGTAGTCCGCACACGTTAAAATGTGGGCAACTCTGCTGTCGCTGCGCAGGCACTGCAGCATGTAGTCGCTCATGTGTGCCAGGCTGCCCAGAGGTAAGGACAAGCTGTCCTCTGTGGGAGGCGTATCATCATCATCCTGCGTTTCCCCCCAGCCACGCACCAGTGATAGGCCCGAGCTGCGTTGGGTGCCACCCTGCTGTCACCATGCTTCATCCTCATCCTCCTCCACCTCATCCTCGTCCTCCAGTAGTGGGCCCTGGCTGGCCACATTTGTACCTGGCCTCTGCTGTTGCAAAAAACCTCCCTCTGAGTCACTTCGAAGAGACTGGCCTGAAAGTGCTAAAAATGACCCCTCTTCCTCCTCCTCCTCCTCCTCCTGGGCCACCTCCTCTTCCATCATTGCCCTAAGTGTTTTCTCAAGGAGAAATAGAAGTGGTATTGTAACGCTGATAACCGCGTCATCGCCACTGGCCATGTTGGTGGAGTACTCGAAACAGCGCAACAGGGCACACTGGTCTCGCATGGAGGCCCAGTCATTGGTGGTGAAGTGGTGCTGTTCTGCAGTGCGACTGACCCGTGCGTGCTGCAGCTGAAACTCCACTATGGCCTGCTGTCGCTTGCACAGTCTGTCCAGCATGTGCAAGGTGGAGTTCCACCTGGTGGGCACGTCGCATATGAGGCGGTGAGCGGGAAGGCCGAAGTTACGCTGTGCGGGCCGTCTGTTCGCCGGAAGCGCGAACAGACGGCCCGCACTTTATGCAGCAGCTCTGACATGTCGGGGTAGTTGTGAATAAACTTCTGCACCACCAAATTTATCACAATATGCTAATTTTTTGAGAAGGACCTGTATTGTGAGGCAGTGACAGGCCTCATAGCAGTTAGGGGAGATGTATGGCAGGAGTTTCCATGTCTTCCCCATCACTCATCAGACCTGAAGCAGGCCCAGGTGCCATAATCACCTGGGGATAAAAGAATCCTCAAAATGAGAAAGGGCAGAGAGTTTGAAACAGAGGCCTGCTGAGTGTGGTCTTAGCCGGGCTAGGCTGAGGGGCCACAAGGCTGGGAGATAGCCTGGAGTTTGGGAGACCAAGCGACACCTGCTTGGAAAGAGGAGCGTATGGCCAGATTCAGGTGGACTGCTGAGTCTAAGTTCCCCAGACATACTGACCTTGCTACAGCCTGGGGGCTGGTATACAATTGACTGAGGAAGCCGGACCTGATACTGTGTCTGAACAGTCCTTTATAGGTGAGTCAGAGAATATGTTATGTATTAGGTTGTGCCTAGCCAGGCAGGTGTTCATTTAAGTAGTTTTGTTTGTGATGACTGCCAAATAAGTGCACCGTTTGGACATTAAATCCGTTGTCCAGAAAGAAGTTTGTGATGGGGATCCACTGTAAAAAAGACGATCCCTTACAACATATATATTTCAATATAGAGCCAATTAAAAATAGAACTCATCCCTTGAAAAACAAAAAATACAGTAAATTAAAAAGTTATGGGCTTTGGAATGTGTTAATAAAAAAACTCAGTGTCTTTTACTCCACAATAGGCCATGTCCTTAAGGGGGTTAAAATGATTCATTTTGGTTTATTGAAATAAAAATACATTTTGGAGGTGTTGCAGTTAAGACTGCTAACATTTTAACTTCATCTCAGGCTGCTTATAAAATGCTATGTAAAGGATTTCTACCTGTCAGGTAAAGTAGTACAAAACATACCGTAATATAAAATAATTACAGGATGTACAAGACTTCAGTAGTTGCTGAGTATTGTATTAATGATTGTTATTAAAGTCTGGATACTGTACTATTATACTTTGTATTATACAGTAGGAAAACAGAATTACACAGCAATGCTGTGCGCTGGGTAACTATCTTATTAAAAAGTTGAAAAATGGTAATGGCAAAAAAAGAAGGTAAAAAGAAAAGTAAGGCCTTATTGCTCATCTCATTTCCTTGAGTCCTCCTGGTTATATGTTAGCAGCTTATGGGCTATTTAATGTCAGCCTACATGCATTTTATTTGCAGAATACAGCCTGGAATAAACAAAAGTCTATTTTGGTTGAAAATGCACAGCTATGCCTGATAAGAATTGTCCCAGATCCCCTTAATATTTTGGAATTGTTCTTGACAGCAGCAAATATGTAAATAATTTTACTTTGAGAAAAGTCTATTTCCAGGAGTTATAAGCAGGACTAAGCATCTGCCCTACCAGGCAAATGCCCTGTTGGCTGCGCCTTCTAATGCTTCAGCAGGCCACCAAACCCAGCGTCTTAGTCACTTTGCCAGTCACTCACTGCTGCTGTGGTTCTGGCGGCATGGCTCTGACTCCTGTAATGTAGTTACTCACAAACCCATGCCGTTAGACCAGATAAAGACCTCCTTCTCTCTTCTGTGCACAGCTTTCTTTCTTCTGTATTTGTGTCTGAAAACACACGATAAGGTACCTCTTTGGCGCACAGGGACGACCACAGTTTCAAGGTTTTTTGGTATAAATACTATTTATTGTTCAGTTGACAACGCGTTTCGGAGTTTATAACTCCTTTTTCAAGTCTTGGGCGCCAACAGCAAGGGGCAACAGGCAAAGGTGGCCGGGTGGCTGATGTGTGCTGCTGCTGTGTCTGGCGTCGCTTAATCACTCTTCTCGCCCCTAACATTCCCTAGGAGTTTTTGGCAACTCCATCCAAAGGGACTGAACGGGTACCGGCAGCATGGACCTCCCTCACCCCCCCAACCTTTTGTGTGTCTAACCTGTTGTGCGCTTACACCTGCACAACACTCAAAGGTGAGCACATTCAATCCATCACGTTTATCTGCTTATCATCGCTTACTACCCTATGAGCGCCTCTCCCTTTTCTCTCTTGCCATAATTTCTTCTGTATTTGTCGCCGGCAAACCACTAGACAGCATGGGGAAGAGCGATAGCATAATGATTGCTCCTCTCCATCCTGCCGAGGAGATCGCTACATGTAATATCAGCGGTCTCCTCCTCTAACGACCAGGCGAATGCCATGAGGGAATGCTTCCATCCCGACAATCGCTTCCTCAGTCAGCCTGTGTAATAAAAGATTGCAATGGTTGAATAACTAAATAATTCCCCCTTGCATTGTTTATACTCTTAGATCAAGGGATTACATGGCTCAGAATCGAGTTTTCTCTGATTCTGCCCCTTGCTATAGGTTTTTGACTGTTCCTCTGTGGGTGTTCATGATGTTTCTTGGTGCTCCTGATGGATATATACAGTATATCAGTCCAAAAGGGTTAAACCTAGAGATGAGCGAATTTCGTAAAGATCATGTAGGGTCTAATTTTCTCTCTTGCTCCCTCCCTCCATCTCTCTCTCTCTCTTCCTCTCTCCCTTCCACTCTCTCCCTCTCTCTTTCTCCCCCTCCCTCTTTGTCTCTTTCTCTCTCTTTGACCCACTCCCTTCCTCTCTCTCTTTCTCCACCCCCCCCCCCCTTCTCTTTGGAAAAATTCTTCCGAATCAAATCTCAAGAAATTCTGAAACTAATCAGATTTTTTTTTTTTGTAAAATTGGCTCCAATTTTGATGGTAAAGAATCAATTTGCTCATCTCTATTTAAAACAATATAACAATAAATACATTTGTTTCTAAATACGAACCAATATATTTGCTGATGTGTTTTTCTATATGAAATAAAAAAGGAAGTGGTTTTATTCAACCTACAAGTAATAAATATAGTGAGCACAGCAACTTTACAACTAATTCTCGCAGTGTTTCCTATCTGAGAAGCCAGTAACAGATCGTAATCACAGTATATAAAAATAACACTATAAATATCTCTAACTCATCTAGAGCAATGGACTTATTGATCTAGCTATTTATTGCACACCAAGGGACTCCAAGCTGACTCATGAAATCAAAAAAGAACAAAAAAGAAAGAAGAAACTCTGAAGATCTCCTAATAAAACCTCATGCTGAGATTCAAAATCCAGTAGCAGTTGATTACGCAAAATAATTCCCCCCCCCCCCCCCAAAAAATTTTTTATGAACCTAGCAGCACTGCTCTGGCAATTTTACAATTGCTATACGGATTATACAGAAGCCAAGACTTGCTTTTTAATTAATATGAATATATGTTATTAATAAAGCAGAGCCAACTTCTTTGCCAGCTAAAAAATATATTTTGTTATTACCTCATATATTTTCTATACATTCCAGAAATTTGTTTTCTGCCTAACAGATTTTCATAATATTCTTGTGGACAGAGTATTCTGCTGCAGAGGTTGAAATTCCCTTATTAACATGGACAAGTTTTTAATTTCATTTCAGGAATGAATATTTAAGCAGAGGCAATTTAATTTTATCTCCAGAAAGCAAACCTCTAATTATGGTTTCAGCTATTTAGTATACAGCCACTTAATTTATTACACAGGGAAAAGCATAATCAAACCAACCTTGGATTTTGTCAATTTGCACTTGTTATATTATTCAATGATATTCAAAAAAGCACATTTAAGCAAGTGCCGTTAACAGTTCATCGCAAATAGCTTAGGTTCTCAGCCTGGCGAGATGTCTGTAGGCAAGATTTTCTTGATCCATGCTTTTTCTTGGTGTAGTACAATTATGTAGTCTTAGAGGTGTTTTAATTTGAGTTGCAGGTACTTTATTTAGGGATAGTGAGAAACACTGGTATAAAGGATAGACCTGTGAAGATTTGAAGTGTAACTGTCATTCTGTTTTTATCTGTGCAATGTGTAGGGGCAGTGATACTGACCATTTTTGCATTATAATTTAATTACTGAAATCATACATTGCTATTAGAAAAATAGCTGTAGAGTATCCCATTTTGAGCCTTAGAAACGCTCCTCTGTATTCAGTTTACATAACAGTGGAGACTTGCTCAAAAACTTACTGTGTTATGTAAACAGAAGACAGAGGAGCGTTTATAAGGTCAAAATGGGCCACTTTAGAGCTATTTTTCTAATAGAAATGTATGATTTCAGTAATTAAAGTATATTACAAAAATGGTCAGCATCACTGCCCCTATACATTACACAAATAAAAACAGAATGGCAGTTACACTTTAACCACTTCAACCCCGCTAGCTAAAACCCCCTTCATGACCAGGCCACTTTTTACACTTCTGCACTACACTACTTTCACCGTTTATCGCTCGGTCATGCAACTTACCACCCAAATGAATTTTACCTCCTTTTCTTCTCACTAATAGAGCTTTCATTTGGTGGTATTTTATTGCTGCTGACATTTTTACTTTTTTGTTATTAATCGAAATTTAACGATTTTTTTGCAAAAAAATGACATTTTTCACTTTCAGCTGTAAAATTTTGCAAAAAAAACGACATCCATATATAAATTTTTCGCTAAATTTATTGTTCTACATGTCTTTGATAAAAAAAAAATGTTTGGGCAAAAAAAATAAATGGTTTGGGTAAAAGTTATAGCGTTTACAAACTATGGTACAAAAATGTGAATTTCCGCTTTTTGAAGCAGCTCTGACTTTCTGAGCACCTGTCATGTTTCCTGAGGTTCTACAATGCCCAGACAGTAGAAAACCCCCACAAATGACCCCATTTCGGAAAGTAGACACCCTAAGGTATTTGCTGATGGGCATAGTGAGTTCATAGAACTTTTTATTTTTTGTCACAAGTTAGCGGAAAATGATGATTTTTATTTTAATTTCTTTTTTTTCCTTCCAAAGTCTCATATTCCACTAACTTGCGACAAAAAATAAAAAATTCTAGGAACTCGCCGTGCCCCTCACGGAATACCTTGGGGTGTCTTCTTTCCAAAATGGGGTCACTTGTGGGGTAGTTATACTGCCCTGGCAATTTAGGGGCCCAAATGTGTGAGAAGAACTTTGCAATCAAAATGTGTAAAAAATGGCCTGCGAAATCCGAAAGGTGCACTTTGGAATATGTGCCCCTTTACCCACCTTGGCTGCAAAAAAGTGTCACACATCTGGTATCGCCGTACTCAGGAGAAGTTGGGGAATGTGTTTTGGGGTGTCATTTTACATATACCCATGCTGGGTGAGAGAAATATCTTGGCAAAAGACAACTTTTCCAATTTTTTTATACAAAGTTGTCTTTTGCCAAGATATTTCTCTCACCCAGCATGGGTATATGTAAAATGACACCCCAAAACACATTCCCCAACTTCTCCTGAGTACGGCGATACCAGATGTGTGACACTTTTTTGCAGCCAAGGTGGGCAGAGGGGCACATATTCCAAAGTGCACCTTTCGGATTTCGCAGGCCATTTTTTACACATTTTGATTGTAAAGTTCTTCTCACACATTTGGGCCCCTAAATTGCCAGGGCAGTATAACTACCCCACAAGTGACCCCATTTTGGAAAGAGGACACCCCAAGGTATTCCGTGAGGGGCATGGCGAGTTCCTAGAATTTTTTTTTTTGTCACAAGTTAGTGGAATATGAGACTTTGTAAGGAAAAAAGAAAAAAAAAGAAAAATCTTTTCCGCTAACTTGTGACAAAAAATAAAAAATTCTAGGAACTCGCCGTACCCCTCACGAAATACCTTGGGGTGTCTTCTTTCCAAAATGGGCTCACTTGTGGCGTAGTTATACTGCCCTGGCAATTTAGGGGCCCAAATGTGTGAGAAGTACCTTGCAATCAAAATGTGTAAAAAATGGCCTGCGAAATCCGAAAGGTGCTCTTTGTAATGTGTGCCCCTTTGCCCACCTAGGCTGCAAAAAAGTGTCACACATGTGGTATCGCCGTACTCAGGAGAAGATGGGGAATGTGTTTTGGGGTGTCATTTTACATATACCCATGCTGGGTGAGAGAAATATCTCATTTTCCCATTTTTTTATACAAAGTTGGCATTTGACCAAGATATTTTTCTCACCCAGCATGGGTATATGTAAAATGGCACCCGAAAACACATTCCCCAACTTCTCCTACGGCGATACCAGATGTGTCACACTTTTTTGCAGCCTAGATGCGCAAAGGAGCCCAAATTCCTTTTAGGAGGGCATTTTTAGACATTTGGATCCCAGACTTCTTCTCACACTTTTGGGCCCCTAAAAAGCCAGGGCAGTATAAATACCCCACATGTGACCCCACTTTGGAAAGAAGACACCCCAAGGTATTCAATGAGGGGCCTGGCAAGTTCATAGAATTTTTTATTTTTTTTGCATAAGTTAGCGGAAATTGATTTTTTTTTGTTTTTTTCTCACAAAGTCTCACTTTCCACTAATTTAGGACAAAAATTTCAATCTTTCATGGACTCAATATGCCCCTCACGGAATACCTTGGGGTGTCTTCTTTCCGAAATGGGGTCACATGTGGGGTATTTATACTGCCCTGGCTTTTTAGGGGCCCTAAAGAGTGAGAAGAAGTCTAGAATATAAATGTCTAAAAATGTTACGCATTTGGATTCCGTGAGGGGTATGGTGAGTTCATGTGAGATTTTATTTTTTGACACAAGTTAGTGGAATATGAGACTTAGTAAGAAAAAAACAAACAAAAAATATATATATATTTCCGCTAACTTGGGCCAAAAAAATGTCTGAATGGAGCCTGACAGGGGGGTGATCAATGACAGGGGGTGATCAGGGAGTGTATATGGGTGATCACCCCCCTGTCATTGATCACCCCCCTAGTAAGGCTCCATTCAGACGTCCGTATGATTTTTACGGATACATGGATCGGATCCGCAAAACACATGCGGACGTCTGAATGGAGCCTTACAGGGGGGTGATCAATGACGGGGTGATCAGGTAGTGTATATGGGTGATCACCCCCCTGTCATTGATCACCCCCCTGTAAGGCTCCATTCAGACGTCCGAATGATTTTTACGGATCCATGGATACATGGATCGGATCCGCAAAACACATGCGGACATCTGAATGGAGCCTTACAGGGGGGTGATCAATGACAGGGGGGTGATCAATGACAGGGGGTGATCAGGGAGTGTATATGGGTGATCACCCCTCTGTCATTGATCACCCCCCTGTAAGGCTCCATTCAGACGTCCGCATGTGTTTTGCGGATCCGATCCATGGATCCATGGATCCGTAAAAATCATACGGACGTCTAAATGGAGCCTTACAGGGGGGTGATCAATGACAGGGGGTGATCAGGGAGTCTATATGGGTGATCACGCCCCTGTCATTGATCACCCCCTGTAAGGCTCCATTCAGACGTCCGAATGATTTTTACGGATCCATGGATACATGGATCGGATCCGCAAAACACATGCGGACGTCTGAATGGAGCCTTACAGGGGGTGATCAATGACAGGGGGTGATCAGGGAGTGTATATGGGTGATCACCCGCCTGTCATTGATCACCCCCCTGTAAGGCTCCATTCAGACGTCCGCATGTGTTTTGCGGATCTGATCCATGTATCCATGGATCCGTAAAAATCATACGGACGTCTGAATGGAGCCTTACAGGGGGGTGATCAATGACAGGGGGTGATCAGGGAATCTATATGGGTGATTACCCGCCTGTCATTGATCACCCACCTGTAAGGCTCCATTCAGACGTCCGTATGCGTTTTGCGGATCCGATCCATGTATCCGTGGATCCGTAAAAATCATACGGACGTCTGAACGGAGCCTGACAGGGGGGTGATCAATGACAGGGGGGTGATCAGGGAGTTTATATGGGGTGATCATGGGTGATCAGGGGTTCATAAGGGGTTAATAAGTGACGGGGGGGTGTAGTGTGGTGTTTGATGCGACTGTACTGAGCTGCCTGTGTCCTCTGGTGGTCGATCCTAACAAAAGGGACCACCAGAGGACTAGGTAGCAGGTATATTAGACGCTGTTATCAAAACAGCGTCTAATATACCTGTTAGGGGTTAAAAAAATCAGATCTCCAGCCTGCCAGCGAGCGATCGCCGCTGGCAGGCTGGAGATCCACTCGCTTACCTTCTTTTCCTGTGAGCGCGCGCGCCTGTGTGCGCGCGTTCACAGGAAATCTCGCGTCTCGCGAGATGACGCGTATATGCGTCGCTCTGCGCAGGGCTGCCGCCTCCGGACCGCACATCTGCGTTAGGCGGTCCGGAGGCGGTTAAAACAAGCTATCAATACTTGATTGTAGGGGGCTTGACTTTCAAAACCCATCAATTAGTTGAATGAAGGGCCTGATGAACCTATACTGGTTTTCACTTCTAAATGAACGTCTCCACAAGTGATGGTAATGTCTACTACTGATTGTACATGTAGAGAAAATGCTGCCCTACAGTGACAATCAACATGGCTCCATTCTGATGTTCTCATATATTTGTCTATTTATTACTCTCTGGGTGGAATTTCAATGATAGATATTGACTACCAGGGGACAGGAGATGGTGAAAATGAGGCATATCAATAAGTTTTCAGTAGCATAACAAGATACTATAGAAAAGCACCCACTGTTTTTGTTATCCTATATAAAAGTGTAAAAGAGTGTAGACACCTTTGACATGGAAAAATTATTTTTATATATGATAGTAGTTGAGTACTTAAGTAAATAAAAAGTAGCACTAAATATAAGACTACAATCTTCATTTATTTCAGACTTCCTGATATCTAGTTTGCAACCTCCTCCTAATTTCAGACATTTCTCATATGGTCGTATCCCTCCCAATAATACATGCTGGAGGTGAGGTCTGAGTGTCTAGGATGATACTGTCTTCACTAGTTCTCATGTATCAACACAGTTTAATTCCTGTACTTTATTTCCCTATCTACAACTCATGAGGGATAACCTCTCACTTGTACATTAATTCTTGGAAGTGTATGTGATTCTACCTTCTGCAGAATTTACTGTGGGTACTATGCTTTCTCTTGAAACTTGAAAACAGCCTGTGATACTTTACCCTGAAACTGCCTTGTATGGTCTATCTAGGGCCGGTTTGAGCTGCCCTCTATGGTTTTCGCGCATGTTCCTCACTGTGATCTGCAGTGTACAACATCCTTGTCCTTGCTAAAAATAAGAAGAGGGACAAGAAACAGTGTTCTGATAGATTTATGTGCGATTCAGCAAAACCAGCAGCTAAGTGAAGTAGTTTCACATACTCTGCATAAGCAAGATTGTAGAAAATAAAAAAGTGGTATACAGTATTTTAAAGGTTGCTTGTCTTTGGATTTAGGAAGAAAATGAACAATAGCTATCAAGTCCCATAGCCATCAAGCTTTTGCACTCAGTTCATAAACTGTTTAGCAGTGAAGAACAACTCAAATGGTGTACATACTTTAGAAGCAAACCGTAATGTAGCTATATGGTACTTGGAGAGCAGGGACCCATTAAAAAATGGTTTTCTCTCCATTTTATTGGGCAACATCAGTCTGTACTGAGATGTACAAGAAAGTGGGAAATGCACTCAAGTCATTAAATAAACAATCTGGATTTATTTTTTATTGTTCATTGAAAGCTCTTAGCTGCCTCTTTATTTTGCATAAAATTACTCCAGTCTCGCCACTGCAGGATCACGTGACCCGCAGTCTGACCACTATGGTGATACAGCATCTGCTGTGTCAACCAGAAGTAAGATTCTCTATGCAGGCCTATCAGAGCCTCAACGTGAGTCTCATACACTTGCATAGGGATTTTTACTTCCGGCTGATACAGCAGATACTGTCTCAGCCTGGTAGAAAGACTGGGAGTCACATGATCCTGCATTACCAAGAGCAGAATAAGGAGGCCGTAAAGAGGTTTCACTGTACTACCCTAACCCTTATCAATGAACAAATGGAGGACTCAATAAAAATAAATAAATCTAGAGTGCTTATTTCAACCAAAGGATGCGTTAAAGAGACCTCCTACCCCAGTTTATTTGACGTGTGGTGGTATCAAGCAGAATCTGAAGGGCCTAATTACTATCTTTGCTCTACTATGCTCCCCATGCTGCCCTCTATGTATAACCCTGCACAGCTGTATCTGTGCCAGTATCTTGTGCAGCAAATCTATATGGCAAGAGCCTCTTGTCAACACAAATACTTCCTTGTGCTTACTGGATGTGTTACGTTCAATTTTCTTGTTTGCTTCTAGTATTTTATATGGTTTTTCCGGTTGGCAATCTTTTTGTGTTTGACATTGTTCATGTGTACACTACATAAGAGTCTTTCAGCATCAGCGCATGACATGGCATATCGCACAGTTAACCATCCTTCCTTGACTAAACAAATGGTATTTGCTTATTAGTTACAATGAATTTAAAAGCCTTCGGAGTGAGTTTTTGAACATTTGTGCTAAGGACAAATAAGCACAGTCAAATGTATTTTAATGACTGCAACCAGGCACGACGACAGCTCAGAGCATCTTAGCAGTAGCTTCAATGACTTTAATGTTCTGGCTTCGCTCTCGCTGCCTTTAGTTCATTCTGCTCTCCATTGCTTCTGGTATTTCTAGCTTTAGCTGCACAGTCAAAACACAGCACCTTCATATTCCACCAGGATTTGCTTAGCAAACACTCCGAATACAAATGTATGTAAATAGCAAGCTAGAACAGTTATGCACTCTGGAGGACACATTATGGATTTTGCAAAACAAAAATGATTCAGATATGCCACTTGAGCACAAAAGTGTACCAATCTATAAGAAGTAAATATATTTCTCAGGAGCTTCTTACAGACATGGTGTACAACAAATACATCAAATCCACCGTACTCAGATTCAGCTTCTCATTACCGCCCTCAAATCCAGGACCTTTTTAATATCAAATAGCTATCCATTCGTTCCTTCCTGACTGCCGAGGGAAACTAATAAAACATCCAGAGTTGCCTAATTCCTTATTGAACACCCAACAGACAACTTTAGAGGTCCTGATCACAGTAAAACTTTATTGCGTGTTACAGCCAAGTCTAATAAACCTAAACTGCAGTATAGATTTCAGTCTATTTCGAAGGAAGCAACCCTGCAGTTCAATAAGTCCTCTGCAGAGAACTGCTAAAGCCTACAGTACTTTATGATTAATATCGGCTACTTAGAGTGTATTTTCCTGTTCATCATTCATCACCAATGACTATATCAAGATGGCTCTAAATTAAGTATTAGTAGCTTTTAAAACAAACCATCCCGTAACTCCATATCTTAAAATCTCCTATGGTCATTAGAAATGGACTGCTGATTTCATATATTGGATATAAAGAACACATCACAGGCTCAAAGGGTTTTTCACTTGGCAAGACAGCATCGACTAATACTTTCCTTTGTGACTGACCACTGTACCGTAATCCAATGTGTAAGGTCAGCTCTTCTATTATATTAAATCTGTGAGCCGGAAAATGGAGCTCTGGAGTTAATGGGATAGCTTGTTGTCTGGCAGGTATTATACCAATTATGTTTTAAGTGCACACAGATTAATTGCTGTTTGCTTAAGTCTCCATTTCCTTTTTGGAGGACAGTGGTGATGGGCATTATCCCAAGTTGTTAACAGTTTAGTAACAATCCCTCCATTTTTATTGAACATGAACATAAATAATGCCATGGATAAAATACCTTCTTCGACCAGGCTAGTTTTAACAGACCAGATATAAAGTGCACTGCCGAATCCAGTATGCCAAGTTCCTTGTACTAATGAATATGCCTCATATTGTATTTCTATTCTCTTCTGGTTGAACATGTATGATCTGTTAATTTCATATGTTAACTTTCCAATAAAAGTTGCACTTGATAATTTTCTACAAAAATCAATTTGATTCTTCTTCGGATCTCTTCATTATATTTGTAGCAAACCAATTATAGTGGAAATACCTTCACCTTTCTACTTATTAAGAGGTGGTTTACAGCCTATAGATATTAATGACCTAGCACCAAGATATCAATATCAGATTATGTGGTTATCACACCCAGGACCCTGGTGTTTTCGGCAGCTACCAATACAAAATATTGGGTAGAATTGGAAGCAAAAAGCTCTGTTTATTGTGTAGAGGCCGTGCTGCATCTCAGCTCCCATTCTAGAATGGGTCATGAAATGCAGATAGCTAGAAAGAAATGGAGGTAATATGCATAATGCTAGCTTTAGTTATACTGGCAAAGGGTAAAGAAATTAGTCTTTAATCATTGCTGGCTCAGTCCACTGTTGTGTTGCAGTTCTGGAATCCTGGGTTTAAAGGCTATTGCAAACAACTGTAGCCTGTTTTGCAGTCCGCAAATTGTGGATACACAAAGCATAGATACCCGCCATGTGCATTTTGCAAAACGGAACGTCCTGCCCTCTATACAACAGTCCTATCCTTGTCTGTAAAATGGACAAGAATAGTACGTTCTATTTTTTTGCAGGTGGGGAGATGGCTGGAAGAAATTATCATAGTTTTTTTTTCGTATGAGCGCTGCCTTCTCTGATCTGTTTACCTGCTTACCACTGCAATTACATAGTAACTTAGTTTGGGCTGAAAAAAAGACATCTGTCCATCCAGTTCGGCCTGTTATCCTGCAAGTTGATCCAGAGAAATGCAAAAATAAACTCCTGTGAGGTAGAAGCCAATTTTCCTAACTTTAGGGGAATTGCCCTTCTCTGGACCCTCTCCAGCTCTGCTATGTCTGCCTTGTTCACAGGAGCCCAGAACTGTACACAGTACTCATGTGTGATCTGACTAGTGATTTATAAAGTGGTAGGACTATGTTCTCATCACGGGCATCTATGCCCCTTTTAATGCAACCCATTATCTTATTGGCCTTGGAAGTTACCCAGTGGTTTACCATTTAGTATGTACGGGTGACTTGCATTACTCCTTCCCATGTGCATAACATTACATTTGTCAGTGTTAAACCTCATCTGCCACTTATCTGCCCAAGCCTCTAATTTATCCAGATCCATCTGTAGTAGTATACTGTCCTCTTCTGTGTTAATTACTTTACACAGTTTAGTGTCATCTGCAAAAACTGATATTTTACTGTGCAAGCCGTCTACAAGTTCATTAATAAATTTATTGAAGAGAATAGGGCCAAATACTGACCCCTGTGGTACCCAACTTTAATGTGGTACAGTATCAAATGCTTTGGAGAAGTCCAGATATATGACATCCATTGATTAGCCATGTAAAGTCTCTAACTCCTCATAGAAACTGATTAAATTAGTATGACATGACCGATCCCTCATAAAGCCATGCTGATATGGTGTTATTCGCTTATTTTCATTGAGGTACTCCAAAATAGCATCTCTTAGAAAACCTTTAACAGTTTACCCATGACAGATGTTAAACTTACAGGCCTATAGTTTCCGGGCTCTGTTTTTGCACCCTTTTGCTAAGCGCCAATCCTATGGAATATAGAGTCCTTAAATATCAGAAATAAGCATCTAGCTATAACATTACTTAATTCTCTTAGGATATAGGGATGTATGCCTTCTGGTTTCGGAGATTTGTCTATTTTAATCTTTTTAAGACGCCACTCTGCTTTTTCCTGGGTCAGACAGGGCACTTTTAATGGGGAATTTACTTTTACCCTGGGTTCACACCTGAGCGTTTTACAGCGCGTTCAAACGCGCTGTAAAACGCTCAAGACATGAAATCCAATGCTTCCCTATGGGAATGGTTCACACCTGGGCGTTTTACAGCGCGTACGAACGCGCTGTAAAACGCCCGACGCTCAAACAAGTACTTGAGCTTCTTTGGGGCGTTTTGACGCGCGTTTGTGGCCATAGGACACTGCAGTCAATGACACAAACGCGCGTCAAACGCGCGTTCACTATTACAAAAACGCGCGTCAGAAACGCGCGTCAAAAACGCGCGTTTGACGAGCGTTTGGGAAACGCTCAGGTGTGAACCCAGGGTTACATTCTGCATTTCATCTGATCTGAGTTTATTTTCTTTGGTGAATACAGTGGAGACAAATACATTTTATAGCTTTGCTTTCTCCTCTTAGCTGTCTGCAACTCCCCCTTCATAACTTTGTAAAGGGCTGACACCTTCAGATTTATACTTTTTACCATTTATATAATTTGGCAATGAATATCTCTCTGTCTCTATTTCCTTGGAGTTTTTCAATACTTCCTTGCTACCCTCCTGTTTTTGTGATTTAAATGTTTTCTTTTTGTTATTTAGTTGGCTTAATTTTTCTTTTTTGAAGTTTGGTATTTTTGTTCCTTCCTGAAGAAACACTCTTTTCAGTGACAATTGGAAGCTTATCATTTTATGGTCACTATTTCCCAGATGTCCCCCACCTGCACATTTGTTGTTTTGTCAGGTCTATTGATTAGTACTAAATCCAGTATGGCCGTCCCTCTAGTCTGGTCCTGAACCAGTTAGGAAAGGTAATTGTCTTTGGTTATTGCCAAGAACCTGTTTCCTTTATGAGATCTGCAGGTTTAAAGGGACACTGACAGGCCCAAAAAGCATATTTAGGGGTATATATGACAGTATAAGTCTTATAAAGGGTATTAGAATCATCTAAGTATCCCCCCTGTCCACCTCATAAATACAGTAAAAATAAGTTTTATAACCTGCTTTCCTGGCGTTCAATCTGCTTCATATCAATTTGCGCCCAGCCAGCCTCGCCACAACTGCCGTTTGAAGCGCCGCCCAGCTCATCAATATTCACTGAGCTGGGCGGCTACTCTGAAGCGCTGTACTAGTGTCCCCAGCCATCTTCAGCGCATGCGCCCGGCACCCTCACTGGCCGGGATCGCATCGCGCGTCTGCTTTATGCGCATGCGCCGGGCACAGCGCATGCGCATAAAGCAGACGCGCAATGTGATCCCGGCCAGTGAGGGTGCCGGGCGCATGCGCTGAAGATGGCCGGGGACACTAGTACAGCGCTTTAGAGTAGCCGCCCAGCTCAGTGAATATTGATGAGCTGGGCGGCGCTTCAAACGGCAGTTGTGGCGAGGCTGGCTGGGCGCAAATTGATATGAAGCACCGCCCCTTGGGCAGATTGAACGCCAGGAAAGCAGGTTATAAAACTTCAGATTACTGTATTTATGAGGTGGACAGGGGGGATACTTAGATGATTCTAATACCCTTTATAAGACCTATACTGTCATATATACCCCTAAATATGCTTTTTGGGCCTGTCAGTGTCCCTTTAAGTTTCTAAGTCTATATCTGGGTAGTTGAAGTCCCCCATAATAACGACCTCAAGATCTGATGCCTCATCTAATTGCTGCGATGAGCAGGTAAACAGAGCAGAGAAAGCAGTTCTCATATGAGCGCTGCCTTCTCTTCAAACAGCTGAAGGGTGGGGGTGCCAGGTGTCAGACCTCCATTGATCTGTTATTGATGACCTATCCTAAGGATAGGTCATCAGTAGTAAAAAGAGGACAAACCTTTAATAGTAGGACTGGAGGGAATGGGTTAGGTTGAGAATTCGGCATGGGGGGTCATTTCAGTTTTGACCTCAGGCAGCAGAAAGGTTAGGTGCACCCTTGCCCCTTGCCACAAAGCATTGAGGGAAGGGCGGAGGGAAGGGGGCAAGAAGAACCGCTGCACCAGGGCCAGTGGTGTCGCTACAGGTGGGCAAGGGGGGGCATTGCCCCCCTAGGTTATTCCTTGCCCCCCCCCCCCACTGATTCCCCAAGGCAGCTGTGCTGCCTATTGAGCCCCGCTGGCCGGCGAATACTAATAAAGTGCTTCCATTTTAGAAGCGCTCATTCGTACCGGAGGACCAGGAAGTGGTAAACGCTCTGTACTTTCCTGGTCCTCGACTGTTGGCTGTGCAAGGCTGCGCACAACGTGAGGTGCTTTGTGACATCACGCTGTGCGTGCTAGTTCAGAGCACAGCCGACAGCAGAAGGAAGAAGAAGAGGTGGCGTCCAGAAGCAGGAAGGTAAGTGTTTTTTTTATTTTATAAAAAATGAGACTGCTGGGGGGATAATGAGAGACATAATAAGGCATATGGGGGCTAAGGCATATGAAGGCTAATGAGAGGCATAATGGGGGCTAATGAAGCATAATGGGGGCTAATGAGAGGCATAATGGGGGCTAATGAGGCATATTGGGGCTAATGAGGCATAAGGGATGATAATGGGGGCTAATGAGGCATAAGGGCTGATATGGGGGCTAATGAGAGGCATAATGGGGGCTAATGAGAAGCATAATGGGTGCTAATGAGGCATAAGGGCTGATATGGGGGCTAATGAGGCATAAGGGCTGATGAGAGGCATAATGGGAACTAATGAGAGGCATGGGGGCTCATATGGGGGTGATGAGAGGCATAATGGGGCTAATAAGAGGCATAATGGGGGCTGCTAATGAGAGGCATAATAACAGTCTCATCCACAGATCCCCCATAACAGTGTCATCATCCACAGATGCCCTATAACAGTGTGTCATCCACAGATCCCCATAACAGTGCGCCTGCGCACTGAGGGAAGACAGAAAGGAGGGGAATGAATCCACGGAAGCAAGCAGAGGAGGGCACAGCAGGCGACTGAATAGCTTCTTTTGTAAGTAAATTGCTTTATTATAAATGTATCCCTGCATACCGCAATTCTCTCATATTTTGTAATCTTATTTATGTATATTTATTTAGTTTTTTTCAGTAGTATGATTAAGTTGTGAAAATTATTAGTGCCCCCCCATTTTTGACTGTGGTATCTTATGTGCCCCCCTCTATATATTGTTCCTAGAGTCGCCACTGACCAGGGCCCATGAGCCTTTAGCTATGCCCCTTTAGATGCCTGTACTAAATATGGAAATGTGTCTGGTCAGGATGAATGGAGGAGTAAATGGCCAGGTCTTGAACTGATTAATTCATGAACATCAATGGGGAAAGGGAGTGATGACAATGTCTGTACAGTGCTGCGGAATATGTAAGTGCTATATAAATGATGGCACTGTCTGACATTATTATCAGCCATGTAGGCAAAAATGCCCGCTATGCCGTCCAGAAGCGGCTTGTTTCACTGCAGATTTTTTTCCTATGTTCTGGTTGATTAGCTTTTTAGATTGAAAGAGCATACAGGGAACAGATACGCCATTTATCAGTGTGAAGTTGTGTTTAGTAACACAACAGATTAGATTCAGTTATTGTTAGATAGTGCCTGGGATTTCTGTAATTGAGTAATTGGTAGCGAGGTCATGAAGATCACTGTTCTATGTGTCGTCAAGGAAATAGAAAAGGCCAAATGAGGTTTTCAGCATTTTCATAAAGTGTGTTCCATCGGTAATGTAGAACAGTCTACCTTTCTTGATTTTTCTCGATGAATGAAATAAAACATGCAGCTGATATTTTATTGCAATCATTTACCTGAGAACAGCTCAACTCCCTCAGCAATTGGCAATTATCGTCTAACTGCCATGCTGCAAAATCGTGTTATACCCGCATATCATATCATATTCAGCTTACTGGTGAGGGGAGAAAAAAACGCTAATGATTGTCTTATTTTCTTAACTAGTCTGAATGCTTATTTTTTTATCTTAAAATCTCTGCTAATGTTACAAAAAGCCGAACCCTGCAAGGAACTGTACTATATATTTAGCTTCATATTTTGACTCACTGTGAAATGTTGCAAACCAAGTCAATGTCTTTTATCTCATAGTTCAAATCTGAATGTTAGACTGCACACAAAAAACATAATAATTTTGACAGCAACTTGAAAAATGTCTAAATAGAGAATGGCATTCTTAAGAATGGATGAGATAACCTTATAAGTACGGACATTGACCAGATTTAGCATCAAGCACTGTGTAAAACTAGTCTCCTCTTCGAGTACTGCACTAGTAAGTTTTTTATTTGTGCAAAAAAAAAATAAAAATATTACATTGCCTCTACTAGCTTGGTCTGTCTTAGATATAGATAGCAGCCCTTTACTGCCCAAATCTACAGCTGACCAGACACATTAAATCAGCAAAATGATAAATAATGATGGCACTGCTATCTCAGTGGGTCCAATTAAAGGAATGAATAAAGAGGCTTGTATAGATCAGGTGGTGTTCAACACATAGTCCATTGTAATAGCATCCAAAACATACAAAGATATGGGACTTGCCTATGATTAAAAGCTTGGCTCTCTATTTGCGATCCATAAAACAGAGGGTCAGAATAGAAGCAAGTATATATTGGAAAATTGCATGCTGCTTGGACCTGCTGTTTTATGGATCGAAACAGAGAGCCAAGTTTATAATTGTTAGTGAGTGCCCACATCAATATATGTTGGCCAGGCATATTAGATGTGTAGCAGCAGAACCCACCAATTTCAATGCATCTCTGTTGACTATCTAATGTGTATGGGAACTTCCAAAAGCTGATGTTGGATAAACAAGAAACAGGCACTTTGGATTCAATTGCCCAATCTGTTTGTTAGTGGACAGATGATCTGCTGTCAGAAGAGCCTGGCAGTGACTTTATCCCCTCTGCCACAGCACCGATCAGATAGACAAGAAATCAGAGAATCTTTAGAGGTTTCCTGAAACCAGGGGGAAATTCACATGAAAACTGGTTCCCTTGAAACCCATTCATGAGTTTGTCTACTACTCAGTGTGCTTACACTAAAATGACTTTGGAGCTTTCCCAATTCGTGTCCTATAGTAGAGTGATGTGCTATGCAGGATACAGCCACTTTTTAAGGCTACTAGAATTCCATTACTTACTTTAGTTGGATTATTGTCTTGAAGGTAAACAAGGAGATATCTCAACAGGTCTGAACTTTTTAAAATCTTACATTTTCAGCCTTCGATATGTACTGTACACTAGGCTTGGCCAAGTCTAATCATGCTTTCTAGCTAGACAGCTTGCACAGTTAAAAAGATTTGGCAACTAAATATGCCAGTGGACATAAGTTTCAAAACAGAAATCGTCACCTGAATACATTTTGGTACCTACAGATGGACAGTTCAAAATCACCTTAAGGCTTCACTAATGAAAAATAAGTTCACACTGCTTAAAATGTAAAATTCTGGAAGTAAAGCACCTGGCAATGAGCAGATATACTGAGCAAGTGCCAGGAGACAAAGCCACATGGCAAAGAGCCAAGTACTTTAAAGGACAGCAAGGCACGGAATCAAAATACAGGCAAACAAAGCAACTGTTACACAAACACAACACAAAGGAACTGTCATCACAAATCTACAAACTTCAATAAATAATATATACAGTGAGGAACAGAAGTATTTGAACACCCTGCAATTTTGCAAGTTCTCCCACTTAGAAATCATGGAGGGGTCTTAAATTCACATTGTAGGTGCATTCCCACTCTGAGAGACAGAATAAAAGAAAAGAAATTTAGGAAATCACATTGTATGATTTTTTAAGAATTTATTTGGCTTGTACTGCTGAACATAAGTATTTGAACACCTGAGAAAATCAGTGTTAATATTTGGTACAGAAACCTTTGTTTGCAATTACTGAGGTCAAATGTTTCCTGTAGTTCTTGACCAGGTTTGCAAACACTGCAACAGAGATTTTGGCCCACTCCTCCACACAGATCTCCTCTAGATATGTCAGGTTTTGGGTCTGTCGCTGAGCAACCCGGAGTTTCAGCTCCCTCCAAAGATGTTCTATTGGATTTAGGTCTGGAGACTGGCTAGGCCACTCCAGAACCTTGATATGCTTCTTACGGAGCCACTCCTTGGTTATCCTGACTGTGTGCTTTGAGTTGTTGTCATGTTGGAAGACCCAGCCACGACCCATCTTCAATGCTCTGACTGAGGGACAGAGGTTGTTGCTCAAAATCTCACAATAAATGGCCCCATTCATCCTCTCCTTAATACAGTGCAGTCGTCCTGTCCCCTTTGCATAAAAGCACCCCCAAAGCATGATGTTACCACCCCCATGCTTCACAGTAGAGATGATGTTCTTGGGATGCAACTCATCCTTCTTTTCCTCCAAACACAACGGAGTGACGTTTAGACCAAAAAGTTCTACTTTGGTCTCATCTGACCACATGACTTTCTCCCATGCCTCCTCTGGACCTTCCGCGCAATGCATGATTTGAAACCATGTTGGCGTAGTGTTCTACCGACAGTGACCTTTGAAACTGTGGTCCCAGCTCTCTTCATGTCATTGACCAGCTCCTCCCTTGTAGTTCTGGGCTGATTCCTCACCTTTCTTATCATCAGTGATACCCCACGAGGTGAGATCTTGCATGGAGCCCCAGTCCAAGGGAGACTGACAGTAGTCTTTAGCCTCTTCCATTTTCTAACAATTGTTCCAACAGTTGATCTATTTTCACCAAGCTGCTTGGCAATTGCCCTGTAGCCCTTACCAGCCTTGCGGAGGTCCTTACTGACGGTGGGGTGGACTAGTGTCTTTAAAGAGCTCAGACAGGTGCTACTAAGTTATATTAATGAGTGGAGTAGAGGTGGACTTTTTAAATGCACAGTAACAGGTCTTTGGGAGTCAGAATTCTTGCTGTTTCTCAGGTGTTTTAAAATACTTATATCCAGCAGTGCAAGACAAATACATTCTTTAAAAATCATACAATGTGATTTCCTGAAAAACAAAAAAGATTTTGTCTATCAGAGTGGGAATGCACCTACAATGTGAATTTCAGACCCCTCCATGATTTCTAAGTGGGAGAACTTGTAAAAATACAACTCCCACAATGCCCTGCTGTAGACTGATAGCTGTAAGCTGTCGAAGCATGCTGGGAGTTGTAGTTTTGCAACATCTGGAGGGCTGCAGGTTGGGCATTCCTGATATATAACAAGCAGTGTATTCACAATATAATGCATTTTTGTGAATCATGTGCTATTATAAAAAATATAATTTGGATTTATGATTACTCAATTTCGAAACAAACCCTGGTATTTATATCTTTATCTGCAATTTCTCATTTTTACACCCCTTAAAAAATATATATAAAGATGCACCTAACCCTTATCATTCTGTGAATGTACAAACCGGATTCCGAAAAGTTGGGACACTAAACAAATTGTGAATAAAAACTGAATGCAATGATGTGGAGATGGCAAATGTCAATATTTTATTTGTAATAGAACGTAGATGACAGATCAAACGTTTAATCCGAGTAAATATATCATTTTAAAGGAAAAATCTGTTGATTCAAATTTTCACGGTGTCAACAAATCCCAAAAAAGTTGGGACAAGTAGCAATAAGAGACTGGAAAAAGTATATTTGAGCATAACGAAGAGCTGGAAGACCAATTAACACTAATTAGGTCAATTGGCAACATGATTGGGTATAAAAAGAGCTTCTCAGAGTGGCAGTGTCTCTCAGAAGCCAAGATGGGTAGAGGATCATCAATTCCCACAATGTTGTGCAGAAAGATAGTGGAGCAATATCAGAAAGGTGTTACCCAGCGAAAAAATTGCAAAGACTTTGCATCTATCATCGTCAACTGTGCATAACATCATCTGAAGATTCAGAGAAGCTGGAACAATCTCTGTGCGTAAGGGTCAAGGCCGTAAAACCATACTGGATGCCCATGATCTCCGGGCCCTTAAACGACACTGCACCACAAACGGGAATGCTACTGTAAAGGAAATCACAGAATGGGCTCAGGAACACTTCCAGAAACCATTGTCAGTGAACACAATCCACCGTGCCATCCGCCGTTGCCAGCTGAAACTCTAGAGTGCAAGGAAGAAGCCATTTCTAAGCAAGATCCATAAGCTCAGGCGTTTTCACTGGGCCAGGGATCATTTAAAATGGAGTGTGGCAAAATGGAAGACTGTTCTGTGGTCAGACGAGTCACGATTCAAAGTTCTTTTTGGAAATCTGGGACGCCATGTCATCCGGACCAAAGAGGACAAGGACAACCCAAGTTGTTATCAACGCTCAGTTCAGAAGCCTGTATCTCTGATGGTATGGGGTTGCATGAGTGCGTGTGGCATGGGCAGCTTGCATGTCTGGAAAGGCACCATCAATGCAGAAAAATATATTCAGGTTCTAGAACAACATATGCTCCCATCCAGACGTCATCTCTTTCAGGGAAGACCCTGCATTTTTCAACAAGATAATGCCAGACCACATTCTGCATCAATCACAACATCATGGCTGCGTAGGAGAAGGATCCGGGTACTGAAATGGCCAGTCTGCAGTCCAGATCTTTCACCTATAGAGAACATTTGGCACATCATAAAGAGGAAGGTGCAACAAAGAAGGCCCAAGACGATTGAACAGTTAGAGGCCTGTATTAGACAAGAATGGGAGAGCATTCCTATTTCTAAACTTGAGAAACTGGTCTCCTCGGTCCCCAGACGTCTGTTGAGTGTTGTAAGAAGAAGGGGAGATGCCACACAGTGGTGAAAATGGCCTTGTCCCAACTTTTTGGGGATTTGTTGACACCATGAAATTCTGATTCAACATATTTTTCCCTTAAAATGGTACATTTTCTCAGTTTAAACTTTTGTTCCGTGATTTATGTTCTATTCTGAATTAAATATTAGAAGTTGGCACCTCCACATCATTGCATTCAGTTTTTATTCACGATTTGTATAGTGTCCCAACTTTTTGGGAATCCGGTTTGTAATTAAGGATTGTTTGGACAGCGATTATGATGTAAATTTTTCATTAGACATACTCAATAGATTATTTTACTCTAGACAGAGTAAAATATGGCAACATGTAAATGTGGGATGCAATATGTGGGAAAAATTATCCAAGAATTTCGGAGACGGATCGGCGAGCACTTAAGCGACATTCGGAATGGTGCAGATACCCCAATTGCACGGCATGTTGCCTCAGCCCACTATAATGAGTTGGACTCAATTCATTTTCAGGGGATTGAGACAGTGAGAAGATCTGTGAGAGGCAGTGAGTTTGATAGAAAAGTATTGCAAAAGGAGGCACAATGGACCTTCAGGTTACGGACGGTGCGTCCTGAAGGTCTAAATGAATTTATCTATTTTGCTTGTCTTATTTAAGATGGTTCTATCAGACCGATTGTGATGGATTTACAATATGGGGCCACAATATCCATTTTTATTGATCCCGTGCAATTTCCTACAATCCATTAACCCCATGAAATATCAATTAGTCTGTCCAAGGTTTAATTTATCTTTAGTGCACACATTTCTAACATCAGGGTCTTCCCACTATTGTATAGGATGTGGGTGTCTTGGTGTTAGCATCTTAATATGGAACCTGCAAACATTAATGGGTTCATGAAATGACACTAACAACGGTTCATCCCTGGAGTGGGCGGCTGATATGGGGGCAGTGGTTTACTGAGGTAACCGCATGTCTAGCTCCGCTATTGGCCATCCAGGGGTTTAATTCCGCCCCTGGTAGGAGTGGCCTAGGTGATTTAATCAGGTGTTCTCGGCACCCGCGTCACAGCCATCCTAGCGCCGACGTTGCCTCCTCCACATGTGAGAGGGGCAGCGCTGTTTGTTTGTCAGTGTTGCTTGCCTATGCCCTGAGCTCCTGATGATTTGTTACAAAGAAACAGGTTGAGAGCATAACAGGCGATACTTAGACACATACAAACTGAAGCTGCTAGGTGTAGGGCGTTGTGCTGTCCCAGGCACTTTATTTCTACTAGGGCGACATTACTAGGGGAGTTAATAGGATGATTCCGGGGTAAAGTCATAGCTTACACAGTGTGAGTGCAAGTTAACACTTATATAGAACACTGTACACACCATATCTGCCCTTTCCTCTCCCTGTACGTAGCTCTGTCTTCCTAGTGCCCGGGCTTTATTTGTAGACGCACCACATCATAAACACAGTATTGGTGGATGCCCTACAATTGATAGGGGTTTATTACCTTGTAAGCTATACATTTTGGCAGAGATATCTCCTCCTTACACCCCGCAGCAAGTGAGGGGGTATATTTCTTAGGAGGATTTTCTGACCAATATCTGGTGCCATTTAGTTGCATTTATAGCTGAACAAGGGATAGTCCTTATTGTGATTATAATTTTGTATAGTGATTCACTCTTGTTCCAATTTTTTTATGTGTATCAATAAAGTTTAACATTTTAAGATATACACACATACAAACGTTCTATTTTTCAGTGAAAGCGTTTAGAGGTGAACGTAATCCAATTATATCTCAATCAGTGAATTGTTACTCCAGACAGAGTATCACAAAATACAGTTTTTTTTTATATGTTGAAAATGAATATGAGCCAAGAGGACAGGAAAGGAAGGATACATAAGGGTAAGCTAGGGTAGAAGTAAGCTGTTCCATAAACCTCAAAAATATTATTAAATCCCACTATTTTTATACATTTCAGAGAACTACTAGCCTTGGTGATTGTTTAGCTTACTCCATCACATCCCTACAAGGAAACCCAACCCTGACCATATCAAAGTCTAAGAGTAGCCCAAAAAATATATATTACCAACCCACTACTTCTGGGGAGATAAGTTTAAACAAAAAAAAAATTGATAGTCTAAAAAATAAAAAAGAAGCATTACTTACCTCCACTTATTCCCCACCTGCTGTTCTGACACTGCTCCCATCCCCACTGCTCTCCACTTCCAAGTGCCAGCAAAACACACTGAAGATGCCAGAAAAGGTCTGCTCAGTCAATCACTTGCAGTGGGGAGTGTGAGAACAACAGTGGTAGGGGATCGGTGAGGGTAAGCAATGCTTCTTTTCGGCTCTCTCGGCTGCTTTAAAAAAAATGACTGTATCTCCCTAAAAAAAACACCTTTATTGAAACTGCATTCAATGGAAAATAATTGCCAGAGGAACCTGGAGTCGATTGACATTTTTAAATTTAAATTTTAAGATATATAGTAAATGGAAACTTAAAAAAAATTCTAGTCCAGCCTTACCTCCAGTATATGGAATAAATGCACTACAATTTTTGTGTTTCAAGTCACTTTTAAGATATTCTTTTGCTGTCAGTAAACGGCAATAACACCAAACTCGTACATAGCTAGTCCTGCTCTTAGCTGAGAAATGGGTACATACCTTGTCTAGAAAATACTATGTGAGCTAAATAAATCAGCAGCAGGATATATTTCTCCAATAGTTTTCTGGAATCCAGACTGTTTAGCTCCTAGAACATTGCTGATGGCTAACCTGCGCTGTGGTAAAACTACGACTCCCAGCATGCTCCATTCATTTCTATGGAGTTCTGAGAACAGCCAAGCAAGTGTGTATCTTGGGAATCTTAGTTTTACCACAGCTGGAGTGCCGGTGGTTATCCATCACAGACCTAGGCCATGTTCATACATTTAGGATTCTGCAGCTAAGCAAGTAAATGGGATATTTTATACCCCCATTGCCTGACATTGTCAAAGCCTATACTTTTTCCAAGACCTTTGGTATTATTTGGGGATCCTAAATGATGGCTCCAGATCTCTGTTGGGGCAGGTTTCCTAATGCAGTTTTGTAAGCCAAAACTAGGAGTGAATTAAAAAAAGAAGAGAAGTCGTGTCTGTCCTTTATACTTTCTCTCCTTTTATGATCCACTCCCTGATTTCGGATTCCAAAACTACGCCAGGAAACCTGTCCAGATGGCCGTACCCTTGAATCAGTTATGAAATATGGACATCTATTATCTTTGATGTGTCACAGACCATATTAAAAATCACCACGTTGTGTCTGCATGAGTCGAAGTGCGCATATAAGTTCCCTAATGTTGTGGTATACACGGTATCTGCTGATAACTACCGATGTCGCACTGAGCGTACACACGATATTTACACTAAATGAGACAGGCATAACATTGAGCTGTGCATATAATGGCAAGACCTCTGATAGGAACAATGGAGAATACCTATTAAGCAGGAGTGTCACTGTTCATATATTATTTGAATACGGTCTGTTGCTATGACAACCAGCGCATAGCTGTTTGCTTTTGCACCGCAGTTCATCACTCTTTGATAGAGGAAATTGGATTTTAATATATTTTTCCAGTTTTCCTCCACAATATCAGTTGGCTGACTGCAAAGTTGCTTGAGTCACGAGAATAAAGGAGAATCATCTTGTTAAATAATGGCATTTCAGAATTGGATACTCGGCTTGTAAAGTTTTCTAGCATATCAAATGATGGAGACATGCCTGGCAGCGGCTCCCAATCCTAATAGGAGACAGGCAATGCCCTGAGGTATCTCGGAATAAATAGCTATATACAGCTGTGCAATTTGAAACGCCAAATAGATTGCCGTGCGTTATGTGACGCCCTTCAAAACACCCCAGATTTATGCCTCAATCAACACACAGCGTTTTCTAAAATGGGGCTGTAAAATAAGCCGTAGCTGCTTATCCTGTGCTGAAGAAAGGGAAAGAGGTAATAGAGAGGCCATGATGACAAAAACAATGTTTAGGACTGTATATCATCTGGCATTTGGCTAGAAATATAGTGAAAGCAAGACACATCTTGTTAGGGAAATGTTACTGAAGGAGTAAACTGGATAGAGAAAGGGACAATCGAGGTATATAAAATAATGTGATGCTTATTTGACGTGATAAACCAATGACTAGATGGAACATGCCCTGCAAATTTATATTAACTCCCTACTGGGGTTCTCCGGGCCATATATGCATTTTTATGTGCCAGTTACCGCAAATATTGAATCGTTGGTCTCCCAAATGCTTTTTGTCAAGTTCTGCACTGAATCCCCATATTCACTAACATCACCATTGGACCAGATGTTTTGGAGCACAACTTCCTGTCTTACCAGTTTCTACTGTGTTTGCTAAGCAAACCCTGTATGCCTTGCACACTCCCTTATTACAGTATGTGTTGAGCCACATGTTGATGCTTGATACCACGCTGAGAAAAAGGAGACCTGTCTGCAATGTACTGTATGTGACGGTGATTATGGCTGTGCATTGCAGTAGGTCGGAAGCCAAAAGAGTAGATGACTGGCTGGTCAGCGTAAGTGCCAAAATCCAGACTAAGCCAGTCATCTGACCACAGTGCAGAGGGATGAAACAACAGTTCTTGAGATAGTGATTTTAAAAACCAATTCCTTCCATGGGTTCAATTCATGCTGTAATTTGGGCCCTGAGCACACCCTTAACGGCCTTAAAAGGATTGTCTGTCTTTTTAGAACTCCTGTTCTGATGTTTACCAGGTCCTTGCTAGTCTCTACTTCCTGGAAACTTTTGACACCCGGCCAATCACCACAGCGACGAGTGATTCCTTGAGTGGGTCTTTCCTGTGTGTTGAGAGGAAACAGAAAGCACAGGCTATAGATGATAAGTGTTAGAACAGGAGCTGCGGGGATTAGTGAGGTACGGTACAGTATCATTTTTTTTCTCTATTATGCAATTCTAACTATGTAAAAAAATATTGGCAGGACAAACCCTTTAAGGACCAGGAACTGTTTTTCATTGTTGCATTCTAAAATTGCAATTCTAGCATAGTTGTGTTTTTAGGATTTGTTTATTCATGTTATTTATGCGGAATTTAATAGTTTTGGCTGTTGCAGAAGAGCAGAATAGTAAATAAAAAAAATGGATCCTTTAAAAAAAATGGATCCTGTGCATCAGTTGCACATTTGGCCTCTGTTTGAGCTAATTCAATCGGAGATCCATTATCCTGCATGCAGGTCTTTTTTTTTTTACTTAAAAAAAAAAGAATTTCAGACGGAAATGGCTCAAACGGAGGCCAAATGAGCAACTGATGCAAAGGATCTGTTTTTTTCAGGATCTGTTTTTTTTTTTTTTCTAACGAAACAGAAGAACGGAAAAATGTGAACTCTCCTTAAAGGGGGTTCTCATGAATTTTAATATTGATGGTTATCCTTCGGATAAGTCATCAATATGATATCGGTGGGGATCCGATGCCCAGCACCTCACCATTTAGTTGTTTTGGAGACTACGGCGCTAGTGGGAGTACCGTTGCCTCCTTGCAGCTTATAAAGCACAGCATTGTCCATTGTATAGCAACTGTGCCTGTGCTTGGCATCGCAGCTTAGCTCCACTGACTTGAATAGGACTGAGCTGTGCCTGGGCCATGAGATCGATGAACCTGACGTCACTGTATACTGTAGGGTGTTGCACACTATAAGGGGCTGGGGGCTTTATACTCTACATGTCGTATAGTTTTCTTTAATATTTACCAGGAAAAAATAATAGTAATAATATAGGGCAGAACGTGAAAGGGAGGATTTTCAGGGCAAATGGAGGGAGAGGGCCTTTTTTTTTTTTTTTGTATGTTTTTAACTAACCAAATGTAAGGGGTTTACAATTCACTTACATCATCTGCAGTGGCTCCTTTCTCAGAGTTCACTGAGGGTCACATGACCTGTGATGTCAGCTTCTCCCCCTGCTCTGATGATGTTTTGTGCAGAAGCCTGAGGGAGCAGGAAGAGAAGGTCTGTTTCTGTGCACAGAATGCCACTATGAAGGTCATGCCCCCTGAACTGGCTGAGCTGTTGCTGTCTGCCCTGTGTCTCCCTTCCACTGGATTCTTTAGCAAAGTTTAACCCCCTTTCTACCATCAGCAGCACAGACTCAGGGCTGGAGGCTTTGAAGACCAGCTGCAGGGCTTCCTCTTCTCCAGGCAGTGAAGAGACAAATGCAGGGCACAGGATCTTTCCTCCTTACCCTGAAAAACTGATCTGATACACTGGAGGATTTCTGCAGATCATTGCACAAGAACAGTTACGGGGCGTGTCACTGTACTGTACAGCTGGGACTTGCAGTCTTACACATACAACATGAGTATCCTAGCAGTCAGACATTTCACAGTGTTGTAGAGGTAGAGCACCGCACCGTTATTGCTAGTGCCAGCAAGGACTTGTAAGTCGTAGCCAAATAATAGAGAATTGCGGCACACGGCTTCTTTTGTCTGCAGTTTATAGCATTTATTAGTGTTACATCACATTGGATTTATGATCCAGTTACATTTCAGAAGAAAATTAGTCGCATACACTAGATTAGGCGACCGGACATTTCGGCCTATCAAGGCCTTCCTCAGCGGTCTACTATCTTAGTGTGACTGCTTGTATTCAATGGTGATCCAGCACCATTGAATACAAGCAGTCACACTAAGATAATAGACTGAGGAAGGCCTTGATATGCCGAAACGTATGGTCGCCTAATCTAGTGTATGTGACTAATTTAGTGTAGTGTATGTGACATTTCAGAATTTTCTTCTGAAATGTAACTGGATCATAAATCCCATGTCATGTAACACTAATAAATGCTATAAACTGCAGACAAAAGAAGCCGGGTGCCGCAATTCTCTATTATTAGACATTTCACTTAGGGCAGCAATTTTATTCACTCCTTTTGCAGAGCAGCCGTTCCTGATGCCCACAATAATTCATGAGGAAAACCTCAGAGATTGTTGTTATTGAGAACTAGTAAAATTAGGAAAAATATTATTATTATTTTGCCTAAAACTTGCTTAGCTTATGTATATATTGCTGACCATCAGATTTACAGTACTGTTTTTATTTATTTTTTACATAACTTACAATGACAGACAAGTAAAGTAAACAGCACTTGCTGATCTCTGTCCCACACTCCTATTTGGGGGCTGCCTGTAGAGAACATGCACAATGAGCAAACAATTGTCAATCATTTCTTAAGTGCTGCGGAAACAATAATGTCTGCTCCTGACCTTTGTCCTGATGACAGCTTTCCCTGAAGCAAAATATTAGAAAAGCTTCAAGGTGAGAGCTATATTATAAGGAAGCTCTCTTTTAGGTAGATTTAGTAAGATTTCCCCCACTATGACTCACGCCTGTTAGCAGTTTACATCCCTGTCTATGAAATCAGTGAAATTAATTAAGAGGGATTAATGTTTCGCCCCTAACTTGCTGCAAACAGATTCTATTTTTCTGTTGCATTAAGCAGCTCAGAATACTCCACATCATTCATCTGATATGGGCAGATTCCGACTCCCAGTGTGACTAGATGTTCAGGCTGACCTTTTTAGTGCAATGAATTACTATAAAACCTGACAGTTTATGAACTGTATATGGCTTTCTGCATTCAGTTCACCACAGTCAATGGTAAATGTATTATTATTTTATATATTTTTGCAGATAATTGTATTTGAAACATTCTAACAATTCTCATTACAGTAGATCTGGACAGCTGTTATTGAGATGCATTATAACATTGCATGGCGTAAACCTGGATTTGTGAGTGATATTATTGTTGCATCTTATTGGAATCCTTTTTGCTATTATCTACTTCTATTTCTATTGTATTTTGATCAGATGAGAACTTGTACTGTTTTTCTTGAAGGGATTCATCCAGCCATTCTTTCCATTTCTTATCTTCACTAAATGTATGTGCATTTGACTCATTCTGGTAGTACTGTATGCCAACGGCTGAACTGGCGGGTCCTGGTTATGTGGTTCAGACTATATATATATATATATATATATAGCCACCCGCCTTTATATATATATATATATATATATAATATTCACAGGTCGGCACTGCTTGCTGAAGTCGCGGTGCACGTGTCTATGGAATGGCGTTCCCAATAAAACACTGAAGAAAAGACCAGCACTCGCTGTAGATGAAATCTTGCTTCTTAGATTTCATCTACAGCAAGTGCCGGTCTTTTCTTCAGTATATATATATAGTGTGTGTATATATATACTGTACATACACATACATTTTTTATTTATATATTTATACACCTGTACACTACTCACAAAAAGTTAGGGATAATAAAAGTTCACGCTACAGTGATATTATATCATGAAAGTAGGACATTTAAGTAGAAGCATGCAATGGTGATCTCAAAAAAGATTCTTGGTGAATACATTTTGTACACAATTATTTGTGCCTGTCAGCCAGCATCAAGGCGATCTCTCTAGGACAGGAACCTAACACTCAATACTACCGGTTGTGTCACACTGCCCACCACAAAATATAGGGAATGCATGTCCCATATGTATGCTGGGTCCACTCTGTCTTTTGCCGCTTTTAGTGCCATAATGGCCTCCATTAAATCCAAGGAATACAGGTCTAACATGCATGCTGAGCCAGCTCTAAACCTTTCCTGAAACCAGAGGGCTTCTAACGAATACAAGGAGAGCAGGATACAGCTTTATACTTGCACTTAAAGGTTTTCTGTCATCAGAAAAATCGTTATGTAGCTGGCTGACATTATCAATGTGTTATTGTCAGCAGAACATACAGACGTGGACAAAATTGTTGGTACCCTTTGGTCAATGAAAGAAAAAGTCACAATGGTCACAGAAATAACTTTAATCTGACAAAAGTAATAATAAATTAAAATTCTATAAATGTTAACCAATGAAAGTCAGACATTGTTTTTCAACCATGCTTCAACAGAATTATGTAAAAAAATAAACTCATGAAACAGGCATGGACAAAAATGATGGTACCCCTAGAAAACACAGAACATAATGTGACCAAAGGGACATGTTAATTCAAGGTGTGTCCACTAATTAGCATCACAGGTGTCTACAACCTTGTAATCAGCCATTGGGCCTATATATATGGCTCCAGGTAATCACTGTGTTGTTTGGTGATATGGTGTGTACCACACTCGACATGGACCAGAGGAAGCAAAGGAAAGAGCTGTCTCAAGAGATCAGAAAGAAAATTATAGACAAGCATGTTAAAGGTAAAGGCTATAAGACCATCTCCAAGCAACTAGATGTTCCTGTGAGTACAGTTGCACATATTATTCATAAGTTTAAGATCCATGGGACTGTAGCCAACCTCCCTGGACGTGGCCGCAGGAGGAAAATTGATGACAAATCTAAGAGACGGATAATCCGAATGGTAACAAAAGAGCCTAGAAAGACTTCTAAAGAGATTCAAGGTGAACTTCATGCTCAAGGAACATCAGTGTCAGATCGCACCATCCGTCGTTGTTTGAGCCAAAGTGGACTACATGGGAGACGACCAAGGAGGACACCATTGTTGAAAACGAATCATAAAAAAGCAAGACTGGAATATGCCAAACTACATGTTGACAAGCCACAAAGCTTCTGGGAGAATGTCCTGTGGACAGATGAGACAAAAATCGAAGTTTTTGCCAAGGCACATCAGCTGTATGTTCACAGACGAAAAAATGAAGCATATCAAGAAAAGAACACTGTCCCTACTGTGAAACATGGAGGAGGCTCTGTTATGTTCTGGGGCTGCTTTGCTGCGTCTGGCACAGGGTGTCTTGAATCTGTGCAGGGTACAATGAAATCTCAAGACTATCAAGGAATTCTAGAGAGAAATGTACTAGCCAGTGTCAGAAAGCTTGGTCTCAGTCGCAGGTCATGGGTCTTGCAACAGGACAATGACCCAAAACACACCGCTAAAAACACCCAAGAATGGCTAAGAGGAAAAAATTGGACTATTCTAAAGTGGCCTTCTATGAGCCCTGACCTCAATCCTATTGAGCATCTTTGGAAGGAGCTGAAACATGCAGTCTGGAAAAGGCACCCTTCAAACCGGACACAACTGGAGCAGTTTGCTCATGAGGAGTGGGCCAAAATACCTGCTGAGAGGTGCAGATGTCTCATTGACAGTTACAGGAAGCGTTTGATTGCAGTGATTGCCTCAAAAGGTTGCGCAACAAAATATTAAGTTAGGGGTACCATCATTTTTGTCCATGCCTGTTTCATGAGTTTATTTTTTTACATAATTCTGTTGAAGCATGGTTGAAAAACAATGTCTGACTTTCATTGGTTAACATTTATAGAATTTTAATTTATTATTACTTTTGTCAGATTAAAGTTATTTCTGTGACCATTGTGACTTTTTCTTTCATTGACCAAAGGGTACCAACAATTTTGTCCACGTCTGTAGCTGTATGACTTATATCTGCCTGCCGCCGTTCGCGCTAAATAATGACTTTTATAATCGGCTAATGAGCCTCTAGGTGCTAGTGGGGCGTTGCTGCAGCACCTAGAGGCTCTGTTCTCTCCTCGTTTGGCACGCCCTTGTAAAGGAGATTGACATCCTCCGTGCCCCACAAATCTCGTGCCTGCGCCATCCATTTTAGGATTAGGCGCAGGCGCAGTGAGTGAAGGACGCTCGCCTGATGCCGTCTGGTATTACAGCTCTGCTTGACTGAAGTGAATAGTTGCTGCTAAATCATACACAACTTGTGGGTAAGGGTGACACTGTTGCTGGAAGAATGCAGCCATGTTTTTGGCTGGATGGACAACCCCATTAATTTACCCACATGGTAACAACTGAATGCAGCCAGTGGGCTTTAAACCCCTTTACGATGAGCCAAGTAGTGACTATTAACCAATGGTCACTCCTGAAAACTCCTGAAAACTCATGTCACTCCTGAAAACATTCATGTACGTGTTATGTAGTAGTGGCACACCCAGCATGGAGGCAGACCACACATGGGGTCTGGGAACCTAGCGCTGAACTCTTCATCCTGCTTCTCAACATACAAATTCACAACCTTTTCCTGCAGTCACCATTAGGGGGAGCCCAATGGCAAGATATCTTACAGCTGCCATTGAGTTCAACGGTAGAAGTCAGGGAAAGTGGGTAAGGCATAGTGTGATTCATTTATTTTCATAAAAACAATGGTTCTCCACCAAAAAATTTAAAATTTATCAGAAATCCCACCAGGAGAGGTGTGTGTGTGTGTGTGTGTGGGGGGGGGGGGGGGGGGTGCTATATCTGTATATACCCCAATGTTATCTTCATGTTTTCTTGCATTTTCTACACAATCTCTCTCAGAGGATTTAATACTCTCAAAATATAGAAGTGTTTTTATGTTTTTAACTTGACTATTTCCATGTATTAAATAAAGGCATTTTCTATATTTTCATCGGTGCTGGATTCTGTGTTTCCCAGTCTTACACACAAGGATCCACAATTTTAAGCATAACTAAAATAGAACCCATGAATTCCTTAGGGTTTTCTCTAAGTTCTACCTTATAAATACATACGTCCAGCCATCAGCTCCACTGGGTCACTGAGTCACCTCTCCCAACACCAATGTGTTTAGGGAGGAATTGTACATGTCAGGGTAATTTACTTGTCAAGGAAACCACTGCAGTACAGTGTCAAATGCTCCAGTAAGACACGGCTCCTTCATTATCACTGTAGTGTAGTGTACTGCTAGCCCTCAATCTAAAACCAAATCTAAGGAGCCAGACACAAGGAGATTTGCAGACTGCCAGGGGGGAGGATTAATCGAAGGTTTCCTCGAGCTTTGACCTTGGTCATAAAGATTGCTTGTTATAACAATGTGACCTGTACCAAAGGCTATGCAGGTTCCACAATGCCTCCCGCATCCCAAATGCCATCGATTATTAAAGTCTGCCCAGCTTTAGCAATCATACTAACGATATTTCACCTCTATGCGCATAATTAGTTTAAAGTATGAGATAAAAAGTGAGAATAAGGGAACTGATGAATAGTTCTATTTATTTGCAGCAATGAAATTTAAGACGCCTAAAATAAAACAAAAGGTTTATAAATGCGGGCTAGAGAAATAATGCTTTGCCATTACTGCGTGAAAATGCTCATATATTGTAATCGGAAATTAGGAATTAGTTTTATAATATAGGGGCAGGCTGCCATCTAGTGTCTAAGAGCAGGTAGTACACATCACTATCAGCAGTATGGAGAATAATGGGAACGTCATTTCACCAGTAAGTTTGTTCTTCTGTTTCAAGCTGCAAGAACTCCCCTTTAAGCAGTCATACATAGAAATAACAGGATATCATTGCCTTAGATAAAGAAATCATCCAAAAGGAACAGTGAGACTTTATTTGCAAGGAAAAGGTGCTTGCTGTGCCTTATTTACTTTCATGTATACGGGGACTATTCCCCATAATATTTGTTAAAGGGAATCAGTCACCAGTTTTATGGTGTTCTGACTAACTAATCTCCTTAGCAAATGGCTGGGTCATTTTCTTTAGTTGACCCAACCGTTTTGCCAAAATCTTCTATTGAACAGCTCTAGTGCATCCCAATGGGTCCCCATATTCATGGGCTCCTGGCTTTCCTGGCAGGGAAAGCCGTGAGCTCATGAATATGGGGACTCTTCGGCATGCAAACCTTTACTATCATTAACTACCAGGGAATTATCTATTAACACTTTCAGTGCCCTAGAACACCAAGGTATCATGGACCACCAGGGGATTTACTATTAACACTTTCACTGCCCTAGAACACCAAGGCCATGATGCCCTTTACTATCCAGGCATTGCATTACAATATTAATTGGACATGGAACTTTTTTTTCTAAGCATCTAATTTTGGCATTGTGAGGGAAATGGGTAGCAGTGTTATGTAGGCACCACGTGGTAGTATTATTCAGATACTGTATGGAGGTATTATTTAGATATTAAATTAGTTGTGTTTTATACTCTATCTAATCTAAAGAGAATAAGTGGGGTCTTACATGCCGTATACTCAACCATTAAAACACTTCACCATTCCAGCGCCACAAATGTCCAAATCCCATACTGGTCCCCGGTTTTCGCAGGATTGTGTTGTCCACATAGCCCTTACAGATGATGAGAAGTCCATTCACCCCCATGTTTCATTATGTCAGAACCATCTTCCTTATCTTATATGACTGTTCTAGAATAAAACCTTTCTGTTCCCTATGATAGAGTTGTGTTTCAGACATCTTTCAGATGTTGGGTACACACTGCAATTCATTTCCTGCACTTGAATTCAGTATTCTGGCACATGAGGCAAATTTCAATCAGATCAGTTAGTTGCTTAGAGCCCAAGTAACATGGGTGGATATAAAGGTCAATAATTGGGAACAAACCATTCATTGCCGATCATTGACAGCTCTTTACATTTACATGCAGCAATTATCCAAATTACATGTGAAGGTTCTTATACAATTGCAGATCTACTTGTTTAAGGTCCTTTAAGGTCCTTCCCTGGAAGGTAATTGAAATCTGCCTGTGTAAAAGGACTCGTATGTCTCCTGCACATGATCGTATCCTTTTTGCGGTCCCCAAATTGCAGATCTGCGACATATGCATGTGGTTCTTGTGCATCTCGCAATTTTTGGCGGGACGCACTGTAAAAACTATCTATTCTTTCTAATGTCTTCATCCTTTGTACTACAATACACTACAACTCCTTATGCTAGTTCTGTACACTGGTACTTAAGTGCAGTTCATGTTGTTTTTTTGTTTTTTTTGTGTATTGTCCGTTAACTCTTGTTACAGACGACTTGGGTATTGTATACCTAATCAGTTTCTCAATTTTGAAGCATGTGGCCACCTCCCTGTGTAACGAGAGCACAACAAATAATGTAAAAATGCCATGGAAATATCTATAGCATCTTTTAATGTTAAGGGCCTCTACAGCCCTTACAAGCGCAGCATGGTCTGGAGAGAAGCCAAATCTCTCGGCTGTGATATTCTTTTTCTCACAAGAGACTCACTTTCACAAAGATAAGCCTCCTAAATTTACTAACAAATCATTCCCACATATCTTCTTATCATCATGCCCTGCGAAACACAGGGGAGTGGCCAATTGGCCATAGCAATTAAGAATACAGTTGCTTTCACTTTGCGTAACACTATCACAAATCCTCATGGACACTACTTAGGACTAGTTTGTGATGTTAACAATGTAACTTATACATTCATTCACGTGTACTTTCCTAATAGACACCAAATGTGGTTCTGGACAGCTCTGTTGCCCAAGATAAGGTTGGTGAGTGAGGGGAATATGGTACTGGAAGGAGACTTTAACACGATCCTTGATGCCCATTTAGACACCACTGCCCCTGGGAGACGTATACCACCGCTAGTTTCCGCTCTGGCCATGGAGGGGTTATATGATGTATGGCGCTGTCAACATGGAGGTGAGAGAGATTATACGTTCTTCTCCCCCCCCCCCCCCCCGCGTCAATCATACTCCAGAATTTATTTTTTTGTAGTCAACAAAACCTCGCTGCTACAGGCGAGCTCCACAAGTATTAAAACAATCATATGGTCGGATCACGCTCCGGTCATGCTCACAATGTCAGAAAATAGTTTGTTTCCCCTCCCGTCTCAATGGCGCTTAAATGACTCTATAATGCACCACCCTGATCACGCAAACAAACTGAAGTCGGAACTAACATCATATTTTGAATTAAATGACACCCCAAACATTGACCTGCAAATTCTATGGAATGCACACAAAGCAGTTATGAGGGGATTCTTTATACAATGCTCCACCCAAGCGAAAAAGAAACGTAATAAAAAAAGGTCACGGATCTAATCACTTCCATTCAGCGTCTGCAATCTTTAAACAAATCAGCTGTCTCCCACTTACATTCTACAACTTTAGGAGATCTCAGACACAGTTTACAAGCACTACTTGCGACTCAACATGAATAAAAAATAAATAAATGCAATGCTATTTGCAAAAAACAAGGCTGGAGCCTTCCTAGCTAAAAAACTTAAGCAAATCTCAGCTTCCTCCCATGTTGAGGAAAATATTAGATCCCAGGAAAATTGCAAACTAATTCAGAACATACTACGAATCCCTATATAATCTGAAAGATGATGAACAAACCCCACATCCTACCAAAGAAGCCATAGAGTCTTTCCTAAACTCTATTCAGTGACCCAAATTGTCTCGGGAACAATTAGAATCTTTATCTATTCCCATCTCAGCTACAGAGGTCACAGCTGCAATAAAATCCCTCCCGCTAAACAAAGCGCCAGGCCCTGACGGATACTCTAATGCATATTATAAACACTATTCCTCCCTCTTAATCCCAACATTAGTCAAGGTGTTTAACAAAGTCGCAGGGGAAGGGAGTTTCCCAACTGAAATGCTGATGGCACACGTAGTTACTCTGCCAAAACCAGGCAAGGATCCAGTCCATCCCGCGAATTTCCGTCCCATTTCACAATTGAATACTGACGTTAAAATCTACGCCAAGATTCTTTCAACACGTTTGTTAAAAATCATCACACTACTAATACATCCTGACCAAGTAGGGTTTGTGGCGGGCAGGCAGGCCCCTGACGGGACGAGAAGGTTTATCAATCTGATCCAGATTGCTGAAAAGTCCCAGACGCCTTCTCTGTTTCTGGCTCTGGATGCAGAGAAGGTGTTTGACAGGGTATACTGGGGTTACCTTTCTGCCACGCTGGATAAATTTGGTTTTCAGGGCTTCATCAAATCAGCCATCCTTGCCCTCTTCTCATCACCAGCGTATACACATCAGGTTTCTTATCAGACAAGTTAACTATAACCAATGGGAGCAGACAGAGGTGTCCACTATCCCCTATCATCTTTGCCTTTGTGATGGAACCCCTCGCAGAAACTATCCGCAACTCATCTGATATATCAGGGGTTGAGGTGAAGGACACAACTCATGTTCTGGGCCTTTACAGCGACTACATTATAATATATTTTGCGAAGCCTCAGTCCTCTCTTATAGGAGTTCAAAGAGTGATAGACACATTCCAAAACATATCCTACTATAAACTGAACCTATCGAAAACCCAGGCCTTTACAGTAGGAATGGACTCCACACGGAGGACGAAGCTAGTTTCTAAATATCCCTTTAGTTGGCGAGACAAAAGCTTCACATATTTGGGAATAGCCCTTACGAATAATAGTAAAGATCTATATACAGCAAATTACCAATCATTGTTGACTAAAACCTCCTCAAAATGTTGATACTACCGACTATCTTGTATGTTTTTTCGAACAGTGGTGATCCCGGCCCCGACAGCATACTTCCAGTCTCTGAAAAACTGCTCACCGACTTTGTCTGGGCGGGGAGAAGACCTAGAATTCGCTTCTCCACAATGTCTAGAGCTTGGGCGAAGGGGGGAATGAGCATTCCCAATGTTAAAAAATATTACTGGGCAACTATTCTCACACAAATGAAAGATTGGTGGTTAAATAATACAGATAAAAGATGGGTCGCCCTGGAACAATTAACTAGTAACTGCCCTCTCATTTCAGCATTTGAGTGGTGTCCTCATTATTGAGTGTTAAGGCATCATGCATGACCTGGAAAAATGCATTACAGTATTTTATAGATCTTCCCAAAGCTACAATAGAGAAGCTCCCTATACTATATCTTAATGTCTGGATTCTAGACTTACATCTCGATAACTGGGTAATGGCTAGTGATGAGCGGCAGGGGCAATATTCGAATTCGCAATATTTCGCTAATATTGGGGCGAATATTCGCCATGTATTCGAGAATTATTCGTAATCTCCAGACATTATTTTCTTGATTGTGAAAATTCGCATAAAATTTGCATACAAATTTTCGCATAAACTGGTATTTTCAAAAAAACGAATATTCGCAATTACGAATATATTTAGGGATATTCTAAATATTTGCGAATTCTCAAAGTGCCGATATTCGCAATTCGAATATTCGTGATCAACACTAGTAACGGCGGGCCTACACCACATTAAGCAACTGTATGAAGGATCAATTTTACGTACCTTTGAAAATATATCCCAAAACTTTTCCATATCACAGAAAGACTTTTACAAATTCCTGAGAATTAGACACGCATTATCCAGTCAGGAAATTTCCACTTTTTGCTTTCCGTCCCAAATTCAGGATTTCCTCTCTGCCACTACGACTTCAATCAAAGGTATTTCCTTCTTTTACAATATATTATCCTCCCCAAATACGTCTGAAAAACCACCTTTTTTGATGAAATGGGAAAAAAAGCTGGAAGCCACACATTCTGTAGAAGAATAGTATGCAGCATTCCCTATAGTGAAACAGGTATCCAGGGGCGCTACCCATTGGGAAACAGCTTTTAAAATTCTCCTCCGATGGTACCTAACCCCTGCACATATACATAAAATTAACCCCTCATACTCACCTTTATGCTGGAGACTATACGCTATTAGAACACACTCATGGAATAAAGTGGCCCCAAAATGGGAACCATGAATTCAGTTTTCAAATTCTCAACCATCTTTAGATAGAAGATTATAAATAACCACTCAGATCGTGCAAACATATGATGCTAAACTACTTGGTTTTTGTAAAACACCACATGTCATTATGCCCAAGTCTGCCATGTTTTTTTCTTAATGCTCTAAATGATATGGTTATTTAGTTATTTACTTAATGTATTTACTTAAGTATACTATGTCATGTATCCCTGCGTGGATTATACTAAGTCATGGACTTTCTATGTATCTCATCTGTTATGATGAACATTGACAAGTATTAATAAAACTTAAATGTAAAAAAAAATAAAAAATCTATTCTTGTCCACAAAATGGACAAGAATAAGACAGGTTCTATAATGATGCAGACAGCACATGGATGACATTTTTTGCTGATCCATAGAAATTAATGGGTCAATTTATGATCCGCAAAATATGGTCGTGTGCATGAGGCTTAGATTGATATTGGTCTGAGGATCCTGAACAAGAGACCTTCCTGTAGTGGGGTAAAACAAAATAGGTAATAGGTTTCTTTAAAGGGGTATTCTGGTTACTTAAAGTAAAACTTATACTATATTTTTGCCCAAAATAATAAGAAGTCTAAGGGTTTGTTCACACGGCAGATTGAGAAAACACTGACAGGAGCGTGCACATAAATGCTCTCTTGTGTTACTGTATTTGTGAGAGTGAGAGCTCATCCCCAAGCTGCGGACATTCGATGATATATGGGCCACTAGACAAGCGCTTTCCAATCTAATACTATGGTAAGCGTACAGAAACAAAATAATGAATTATTCTATTACTCTCAATACTTCTGACGTTAAAGAGCTTGAAACTGATATTACTTGCACTATAGTGATCAGAATTCTGGACCAATGTTATATTTGGTCATGTCACATATACTGGGTAATGGTTCCATCCATAGAAAGTCTGGTTAGTACACTGTATAAATAAAACATTGTATGACCATCATGGAGCCTGTCACAATGCTGATGCCAACCAATAAAGGAGTCTTAATTCACATTCAGGCTCACAAAGGCAATCCAGTGAACCAGGGGGTTGTGGGAATTGTAGTTTTCAGCATATAAATTTGCTCACGTGGGTCAAGTGCAGCCAATGGTGTACATGGAAAAATGGAGCAATGAAGGGTCAGACTAGTTCCTGAAAAAGGTACTAGAAATGTGTATAAATGTCAAAATCATAAGTTTAGGTAGTGTCAGTATTGATGGGTAGTCTATTCAACAATTAGGCTGGGTAACCTGAATATCCCTTTAAAAATGGTTTTCATTCATAAACTTCCACTGATCAGATGTTATGAGGGGTGCACCTAGCCTTTCTGCTGCCTGAGGCGAAAACTGAATCGGCGCCCCAACCCCCCAATGCCAATTTCTTAACCTAACCCCTTTGCCACAATAAGGCGCCAGCCTCTACATAACTTTGGTGGATCCACCACTGCTTCTAAATGTAAGACAGCTTCCTAGCTCCCTTATATTTAGACCATTTTCTACACTTGAAACAAGTGTAGAAAATGGTGAATGAGAAGGGACTGCCGGACGATCCCTTTCTCCGCCCACGTCCCCTTTTTTAGACCTGGCGTGAGCGTAGAGAAGTCACAACCTGTGCCAGAAATACAGCTAATTTAGGTGTATTTCTGTTTAATAAATGACCCCTTAGTCTAAAAGGCCTTGCAACTACTACTGTGCAGTTTCCAGGCTGTGTTCACATCACCTTTTTCTTCTACATTTAATGTATACAGATGACGTATACATGGACATATATGTTTTTGCTGGACTCTGCAGGATGGAAAAGCGTAGTGTATTATGCTTTTGCATCCTATTTTTTTCCCCAAAATAAATTTGTAATGTGGGACACTAATACTAAACTAAATACTAAAGTATACTAAAGTATAGAGGCAAAGATTAGTTTGTAAATCAAAAACTTCAGTGTTTTATTCACACTTATGGCAACAAAACAGTACGACAGTCCATTTGCGGTTTTGGTGTTCGTTCACACCTAGACAGTTCATACAGCAAAACAGTCACCTGTTATCCTAGGTGTTAATTCACACCTGTTCAGCATTGCTCAGGACAGAGCAGACCTCCCAAACTCAGGCCTCTAACCTAGCACACGGCTTAGATCCCAATCCACTGATTGCCTGAGCTCCTTTGTTACAGAGAGAGGTAATTATATAGGCCAGTCAAGACCCGGTCTGGAACGTGGGGAGTAGTCACCCACCCAGCACTTTCACTATTACAGCTATACTAAATAGCAAGGTGTCAAACAGCAACTGCTGCTGACACATGAAAACTGTCTTTTACTCCACCGAGGCCAGGAACCTCAGTGACACATACCTTCCATCAACGACGGTCCCTTGCGCCTTCCTACACTACAAACAAGTATATAAAAATGGATAATATTTACAGTATAATAAGTAAAAAGAGACACTTCTTAATTGACTCCACAGCCTGAAAGCTGTCTGAATAATTTGGGAATATATTAGATTAGGCAGAATCCACCTGAACTGGGCTTTGTAGAATGGCACAGGAGGAAATTTATCATTCCTCTTATGCCTCTTTTTGGCATAGAAAAGTTGCAAAACCATTTTATGCAGCCCTCGTCAAGTCTACGAAAAGGGGGCATGGTGAGGGCCTTACGAGTGTGAAACTATCAGCCCTGGCTAATTCATCATTATCTATGCCAGAAACTGGCATAAGTAATGACTGAAATATATGGCAGCTTTCAAGCTACAGTTGATTTCATTCTGGTGCATGGACAGCTGGAGGAGGCAGGTAATTACTTGCCTCCTCCGGCAGCACAGGCCCTGTCAAGGCTGGAGTAAGACACGCCATCCTAGAAAAATCAGGGCCATAGTGCCTTAGAGGCAGATTGCATATGTAAATGTCCATCACCGAAATAAGGAATAAAGTAAGGAGATGCAGTTTACTAGTTCACAAGCATTCAAATGGTCTCTGGGCATTTATTGGTTTGACAGAGACCGTGCAGCCTGGCTACTCTAACTTGAACTTTATTCTAACATTAAATGAATATGAAGTAAGAAGGTACCTGGAATTATCATGGATGGAAGGTATGTGTCAAGAACTGTGTACTTTGCCTCTATACTGAATCTGCTAGTCCTAACTACTAGAGCGAATGCCCACAATTGGTGGAGGATGCGGGCAAGCACAGTGAGGCTGGCGTGAACGCTGATATATTTTTGGGTTTGCATTTTTGGACACAGATGCATGTCGTTGCCCATTGCCCCACAACAAAATGGAGGCTATTGTGAAGGCCCTCATGGAGGCTAATTTGCAGCAGCGCGAGATCAACCTGCACCAATAGGAGGCTATTGAGCAGCAGCAAGAGACCAACCAGTTGCTGCTACAACACATGATGGCTTTGCAGACAGCAGGAGCAAACCCAAGCGTCGTAGTTATACTGCCCTGGCAATTTAGGGGCCCATATGTGTGAGAAGTACTTTGCAATCAAAATGTGTAAAAAATGACCTGCGAAATCCGAAAGGTGCACTTTGGAATGTGGGCCCCTTTGCCCACCTTGGCTGCAATAAAGTGTCACACATCTGGTATCGCCGTACTCAGGAGAAGTTGGGGAATGTGTTTTGGGGTGTCATTTTACATATACCCATGCTGGGTGAGAGAAATATCTTGGCAAAAGACAACTTTTCCCATTTTTTTATACAAAGTTGGCATTTGACCAAGATATTTCTCTCACCCAGCATGGGTATATGTAAAATGACACCCCAAAACACATTCCCCAACTTCTCCTGAGTAAGGCGATACCACATGTGTGACACTTTTTTGCAGCCTAGATGCGCAAAGGTGCCCAAATTCCTTTTAGGAGGGCATTTTTAGACATTTGGATCCCAGACTTCTTCTCACGCTTTCGGGCCCCTAAAAAGCCAGGGCAGTATAAATACCCCACATGTGACCCCATTTTGGAAAGAAGACACCCCAAGGTATTCAATGAGGGGCATGGCAAGTTCCTAGAATTTTTTTTTTTTTGGCACAAGTTAGCGGAAATTGTTTTTTTTTGTATTTTCTCACAAAGTCTCCCTTTCCGCTAACTTGGGACAAAAATTTCAATCTTTCATGGACTCAATATGCCCCTCACGGAATACCTTGGGGTGTCTTCTTTCCGAAATGGGGTCACATGTGGGGTATTTATACTGCCCTGGCATTTTAGGGCCCTAAAGCGTGAGAAGAAGTCTGGAATATAAATGTCTAAAAAATTTTACGCATTTGGATTCCGTGAGGGGTATGGTGAGTTCATGTGAGATTTTATTTTTTGACACAAGTTAGTGGAATATGAGACTTAGTAAGAAAAAACAAAAACAAACAAAAAATTTCCGCTAACTTGGGCCCAAAAAAATGTCTGAATGGAGCCTTACAGGGGGTGGTCAATGACAGGGGGGTGATCAGGGAGTCTATATGGGTGATCACCACCCTGTCATTGATCACCCCCCTGTAATGCTCCATTCAGACGTCCGTATGATTTTTACGGATCCACTGATACATGGATCGGATCCGCAAAACACATGCGGACCTCAGAATGGAGCCTTACAGGGGGGTGATCAATGACAGAGGAAATCTCTGGAAATCTCGCGTCTCGCGATAGGACGCGTATATGTGTCCAGGAGGAGTAAAGCAACCACCTCCCAGACGCATATGTGCGTACAGCGGTCGGGAGGTGGTTAAAGGGGCAACTGCTGTGGAAGTCACTGTTAAGGCAGCCGGGTACTGGGGAGGTCACTGTTAAGGAGGCAGGCCCCTGAGGAGGTCACTGTCAAGAGAGTATGGTGCTTTGAAACTCACTGTTAAAGGGGCGGGTTGCTGTGAAGGTCAAAATTAAGGGGATGGGCTGCTGTGGAGGTCCCATTTTAAAGTGGCCGGGCACTGTGGGGGTCAGTGTTAAGGGGTGGGGAACTGTGGAGTTTACTGTTAAAGGGGTGGGGTGCTGTAGAGGTCACTGAGGACACACAGAAACATGGTGTGGATCATGGTCAGGCAACTGACAACTACCGAGGAGTAATATTTTATTATCTTTGGTTGGTTAAAAAAAAATGCAAGACAGTCAATGTATCCCTCATTCGTCCTCTTGTAAGCTAAGGATTAAAATGATATGGCATATTTACTCCAGTTTGTATATTTCTGTTAGGCTTAGCTTAAATGGGTTATCCAGGAATTTGATATTGATAACCTTTCATCAGGATAGGTCATCTATATCAGATTGGCAAGGATCCAACTCCTGAGACCCTCCCTGATCAGCTGTTAGAAGAGGTCTGACACTCTGCGAGTGTTGCCACCATACATCTGTCACAAGGCCTAGACTCAGCTCAGTACATTTCAAGTGAATACAGCTGAGATGCAATACCAAGCACTGCCACTATACAATGTATGTTTGCCTGGTAAGCTGTGAAGAGTGGCCTCTCCCAACAGCTGATTGGCAGGGTGCCCTCCACCGATCTCATATTGATGGCGTATACTGAGAATAGGTTATTGATATCAAATTCCCAGAGAACTTCCTTAAACTATTTCAGCATATACAACTCATAGGATTCAAGCACATTTGTAGCATGTTTTTTTTTTCCCTTAGTCTTGCTTCAGTTTTTTCTGTGTATTTGTTAAATTCTTGGATTTTTTCTGTGCAGATGTCAACAGTTTTTATGAGTTTTTCACATGCTTGAAAGAAAAAAATTATGAAGAACACACAGCACATTTTAGCTACCATCAGACTGTCCATCAGTGTGGTTTGGAATTCTTTTCATAGACCCATTGACTTGAAGGGACAAAATCCTGTGTAAAAAACACAATGCTTGTGTCTGCGTGAAAAATGCAAAAGATAGAACATTCAGTATTTTTTTTCATGTAGACCCATCTTGCATGAAAAAAATCACTGAAGTGGAAATCGCTCATGTTCATACAGGTTAACCAATGTCCTCATTTGGTTCAGAGGCACAGTTCGGAGCCTTTGCTTCAGAATACATCAGATTTGATGAGATTGTGCTGCAAAATGGACACCACGCCAGGAGCCGAAACCTGACAAACCTCTTTGTAAGTTCATGGGCGCCATTGGGCATTATTATCATCTGCACACCTCAGACCACATGGGCCCTACAGACCAACCACCTCACCGAGGTTTCCATTCTACAGTAAAGTGAAACCACAATGCAGAGCCTCAATGTGCCGAAAGTCACATTTCTAAGCTATAGGTATATATAGCCCGTTTTATTTTGTGGATTTTTAAAATGACTTGGAAATGTTTTCTATGGAAAGGTGCAAGTTGAATATTACTTTTTATGCATTTGGAAGGGGTGTTAATTATTTCGGGCTGTTTCAGCTTGCATAACCATTAACACAAATGCAAACACTCAGAAACATGTAGCATTAAAAAGAAAACCATGCTGTGCCTTATAGGCTGACTTCAATGTAATCTGACTACATGCATTTTTTATTGCAAAGCTCCAGTCAAATTGGATTACAAAACATCTGTCTGCCCAAGGCCTAAAAGGATCTAATAGCAGCTTAACAGCCATCTACACATAGATTCATATATATCTAGACCTAATGGTGTTACACAGAGGTGAGGCTTAAGCAAATGTTTAACGTCTGAAGGGAAAAAAGAAAACATTACGATGCTTTAAATACTGTGCTATTGAGAATTCTCACTATTCTAAATGTCTATTTAGGGGTAAATTTATTATCATGGTGTAAACGTAGTAGAGGACAGAGAAATACAAGTGTGTCCTTCCTTACTTTTGTTCTTGGACAAAAGTATTGGAACACATACCTACACATTAGACCTACAAGAGCTTTTATAACATCTCATTCTAAAACCATTAAAATCAGTGGCGTAAGTAGAAATGACTGGGCCCCACAGAACATTTTTGAATGCCCCCCAAAAAACTTCTTCGCAACCCCTCCTTCTTGTGCCACCCCGACTCCTGTGGCTAGTCAAGATCTGTTTCTTAGACGAGGCCCAGCATCCGCTCTGTCCGTTTCCTACAGTGTCGCTGTATGTAATGTCATTGTATAATACTGTTGAGAGGGCCCAGACAATAAAATCTATTACTCCTCCTCCTGGATAAGCCCTTTCTGAGTCCAGGCCTCAAAGCAGCCATTTCCCCTGCTTCCCTTATAGCTATGCTCCTGATTAGTATGAAGTCGGTACCTCGTTTGCTGCTAAACCAACTTCTACTCTCCTGGGAAGGTTTTCTACATTTTGGCATGTGTCCCTGGGAATGTCTGCCAATTCAACCAGAAGAGTATTTGTGAGGTCAGACACTGATATTGGATGAGGTATCTGTTCTCATTCATCCCAAAGGTGTTCAGTGGGGTTGAGGTCAGTGCTCTGTGTGGGCAATCAAGTTCTTCCACAGCAAACCCAACAAGCCATGCCTTTATGGACTTTGCTTTGTGCGTTGGAGCACAGTAATGCTGGAATAGAAAAAGGCCTTCCCCAAACTGCCACCGAAAAGTTGGAAGCAAACTACTGACCTACTTTGTACAGTTGGAACTGTGCTATAATGGATGAACTACTACTCCCATCTTGCACTTGAATAAAGAGAGACGTTTATTCTTCTACCCCTGGCCTCTTTTTCTGACTCATGCACCATACATCCGCCACTGCACTCTACACACCCTGCCTTTCACCGGTGCAAACACGTAACATCACGGGCACCCCCAAGGCCCGAGACCAGGGTGTTCCCCGAGGAAAAAAGGGTCCTAGGGAGCAACAGTGTGAGGAAAGCCACTGTGATTGACTATAGCAACCAGAGCCACTACTAGTCCCATACAGGATGTTATTATCAGCACCTGCTATTATTCTGTACATATATATATATATATATATATACAGTACAGACCAAAAGTTTGGACACACCTTCTCATTCAAAGAGTTTTCTTTATTTTCATGACTATGAAAATTGTAGATTCACACTGAAGGCATCAAAACTACGAATTAACACATGTGGAATTATATACATAACAAAAAAGTGTGAAACAACTGAAGATATGTCATATTCTAGGTTCTTCAAAGTAGCCACCTTTTCTTTGATTACTGCTTTGCACACTCTTGGCATTCTCTTGATGAGCTTCAAGAGGTAGTCACCTGAAATGGTCTTCCAACAGTCTTGAAGGAGATCCCAGAGATGCTTAGCACTTGTTGGCCCTTTTGCCTTCACTCTGCGGTCCAGCTCACCCCAAACCATCTCGATTGGGTTCAGGTCCGGTGAATGCGGAGGCCAGGTCATCTGGCGCAGCACCCCATCACTCTCCTTCATGGTCAAATAGCCCTTACACAGCCTGGAGGTGTGTTTGGGGTCATTGTCCTGTTGAAAAATAAATGATGGTCTAACTAAACGCAAACCGGATGGAATAGCATGCCGCTGCAAGATGCTGTGGTAGCCATGCTGGTTCAGTATGCCTTCAATTTTGAATAAATCCCCAACAGTGTCACCAGCAAAGCACCCCCACACCATCACACCTCCTCCTCCATGCTTCACGGTGGGAACCAGGCATGTAGAGTCCATCCGTTTACCTTTTCTACGTCGCACAAAGACACGGTGGTTGGAACCAAAGATCTGAAATTTGGACTCATCAGACCAAAGCACAGATTTCCACTGGTCTAATGTCCATTCCTTGTGTTCTTTAGCCCAAACAAGTCTCTTCTGCTTGTTGCCTGTCCTTAGAAGTGGTTTCCTAGCAGATATTCTACCATGAAGGCCTGATTCACACAGTCTCCTGTTAACAGTTGTTCTAGAGATGTGTCTGCTGCTAGAACTCTGTATGGCATTGACCTGGTCTCTAATCTGAGCTGCTGTTAACCTGCGATTTCTGAGGCTGGTGACTTGGATGAACTTATCCTCCGCAGCAGAGGTGACTCTTGGTCTTCCTTTCCTGGGGTGGTCCACATGTGAGCCAGTTTCTTTGTAGCGCTTGATCGTTTTTGTGATTGCACTTGAGGACACTTTTAAAGTTTTCCCAATTTTTCAGACTGACTGACCTTCATTTCTTAAAGTAATGATGGCCACTCGTTTTTCTTTACTTAGCTGCTTTTTTCTTGCCATAATACAAATTCTAACAGTCTATTCAGTAGGACTATCAGCTGTGTATCCACCTGACTTCTCCACAACGCAACTCATGGTCCCAACCCCATTTATAAGGCAAGAAATATTACTTATTAAACCTGACAGGGCACACCTGTGAAGTGAAAACCATTTCAGGTGACTACCTCTTGAAGCTCATCAAGAGAATGCCAAGAGTGTGCAAAGCAGTAATCAAAGCAAAAGGTGGCTACTTTGAAGAACCTAGAATATGACATATTTTCAGTTGTTTCACACTTTTTTCGTTTTGTATATAATTCCACATGTGTTAATTCATAGTTTTGATGCCTTCAGTGTGAATCTACAATTTTCATAGTCATGAAAATAAAGAAAAAACTCATTGAATGAGAAGGTGTGTCCAAACTTTTGGTCTGTACTGTATATATATATATATATATATATATATATGTATGTATAGACACAGCACAGTACCAGGTCTCCTGTCCTGTATACTGGGTGTAATTCTCAGTATCTGCTCTTATTCTGTACATATGGACACGGCACAGTACCAGTTCTCCTATCCTGTATCCTGGGTGTAATCCTCTGTATCTGCTCTTATATTCTGTATATATGGACAATGTACAGTACAATTTCTCTTGTCTTGTATGCTGGGTGGGTGCAATCCTCAGTATATGCTCCTATTCTGTATATATGCACACTGTACAGTACCATTTCTCTTGTCTTGTATGCTGGGTGTAATTATCAGTATCTGTTCTTATTCTGTATATATATGGACACTGCACAGTACCACTTCTCCTGTCCTGTATACTGGGTGTAATTCTCAGTATCTGCTCTTATTCTGTATATATATGGACACTGCACAGTACCACTTCTCCTGTCCTGTATACTGGGTGTAATTCTCAGTATCTACTCTTATTCTGTATATATATGGACACTGTACAGTACCACTTCTCCTGTCCTGTATATTGGGTGTAATTCTCAGTATATGCTCCTATTCTGTATATATGGACAATGGACAGTACCACTTCTCCTGTCCTGTATACTGGGTGTAATACTCAGTATTAGCTCCTATTCTGTATATGGTATATATGGACGCTGCACTGTATTTATTCTCTTGTATACTGGGTGTAATTCTCTGTATCTGCTCTTATTCTGTATATATGGACACTGCACATTACCACTTCTCCTGTCCTGTATACTGGGTGTAATCCTCAGTATTAGCTCCTATTCTGTATATATATGGATGGTGCACTGTATCAATTCTCTTGTCTTGTATACTGGGTGTAATTCTCAGTATCTGCTCTTATTCTGTATATATGGACACTGCACAGTACCACTTCTCCTGTCCTGTATACTGGGTGTAATCCTTAGTGTGCAGGAGCCAGTCGACGGGTGTGGTTGTGTCTGGAGGAGCTCCTGCTAATTGCTGACAAGCTACCAGGGATTTTTCCATCTATCCCAGCCCAGGCCCTGCCTCTCCCCAGGGAGGTGGTGGGGTCCTGGGCAATGAAGCGACTGAAGACCCAGGATCCTGCTTCCCGGGGTAGGCCGGCGGGAGGTAGGGGAGGTGAGCTACCGGCCTCAGTTCCATCTTCCGCCCCGAGGGTCAGAAGATCCAGCAGGAGTCGTGGTGCAGCGGCCCCTGCAGCCCCCGGAGGTGAAGCCGTGTCCATCGCCGACAGTTCCAGGAGGGCGGACAGTAGCCCTCCAAGAGGTACGCAGAGTGCTCCTGGGGGTAGGCCGGGCTCGGTTGAGGCTGACTGGGGCAACATGAAGCCCCAGGAACTAATCGCCGTTTACAGCTCCCGAATCATGGCCTACCTCCGGGAGTACGAGGAGGCGAATAGGACCCTCAAGATGGTGAGGGAGAAACTAAAGCTTGAGAGGGGGAAGGTGGATAAAGCAGCCAAAAAAAACAGGCCGGAAATATCAAGGAAAATAAAAGGCTTAAAAGAAATTGTTAAAGAGCTGCAGGAAAGAATGGGGGCCATTCTGGAAAACAGTGGTCCCTTTAAGGTAAAGCTAAATAATGACAAAAGGTTCAATGAAATGGCTGGAAACTGAGAACAGCAGGAAGATGACTCCTCTAGTGAGGAGGAAGAGTCGGACATGGGGGGGCAACCTGCGGAAACTGGCATCACCGCAGAGCAGGTATGCCTGCCCTCACTAGTTCCGATGAGGAAGGAGACTACAGTGAAAGCAGCGGAGTTGGGGGGCAGCTTATGGCTGTGGGTGGGGGGGTGCAGCTGCGGGTACAGCGGCGGGTACAGCGGCGTCCCGATCCGGAGTTGCAGGGGGAGGGTGCGAGGTGGCTGCCTCCGCCCCTCCCAAGTTGTATGCCCAAATCCTTGCCGGGGTTCCAGTCTCCTCTGCCCTGGTCTGCTCCACTTCAGTCCCGTCCGCTGGTATTGTTGTGGCGGCGGGGAGTGGATGCGCAGTGGGAGTGGTCAGGGGTGGAGGGGGTGGGGCTTCGGATATCCACAAAGGAGCTCAGAGCTGTGTGTGTGTAGGCAGAGAGGGAGGGAGCGGTCCTGATGCGAGTGTGGTGCGCACCGCCCCTCCCTCCTGCACTGTCCATCAAGTGGATAAGGCCGGCGTGGCTGGGACCAGTGGTTCTACAGCCCGCCGGCCTGAAAAATCAGGAAAGACTGTTAAAAATGTGTCCAGCAAGGAAATGCTGGACAAAACGAATAATGTGACCTCTGTCCCCTCTGGCCCAGCAGTGTGTGTGGGGGGAGGGGAGAGTGCGGTAGTGGCCACTGAAGAAGTGGTCACTTGTGTAAATACAGTTTATGTTAGTGGTGTTGCCCCGGGCCCTGATGGAGGGGTGAATGTTGGAGGTCGGCCGGCCACTGTACAAGTGACTGGTGTGCCTCATGTAGCCCCTTCAGAGGGGTCTGGAGTGACACCTGTTGTAGATAGGTCTGAGGGGATGGGGGTGGGCCCGGTCCGGCTGCCCCTCCTGCGTCGGTTATGCCTGGCAGAAGTTATGCTGGTGTGGTCGCCGGCGCAGGGGGGGAGGGGTGGTCCCCATTGTCCTCCCCATTACCAATGTCTGGTGATGGTAACTTGCAGCGGCAACTTCTAGAGGCTCTTAGGAGAGGGGAGAATTCCATTACAGTAGGGGGGCAGCAGGTGGATCTATCCTTCTGGAGAGACAGGCATGGCCTGCGTGCCTTCCAAGAGCAAGGCGGGGGCGAGACCACCTGGTCCTCACCCACAACCGGCCCTGGGTCAGCCAGACGGAATGTCGTCTGTCTGAAATGTAGAGGCAATGAAGCGTGCCCTACCAGGAAGAGGGTGACAGAGCTTCTCTTTCAGATGGGCATCAGGGCATGTGACATCTTTGCCCTGATACATTCGTATGGCACCCGGGAGTTTGATGTCAGTTTTGCCCGGCCAGGGGGTCTTGAACTTTTCTGGTCTGGGTATGAACTGGCAAAAGACCAGCCGGACTGGCAGGGTTTTTTTGTGCAAGCAATAACCCGCCAGAATGAGGTCAAGAAAGTGACCGTTCTGACCCGTAATGAGTCACTTTCTTGTGTTGACATCTTAACCTGGTTGAGCAGATACGGGGACGTCCAGGGTCTTCCTAGCAAGAACCTGGATGATTTTGGCATCTGGTCGGGTGCCTGGACGTTTCTGATTAAGTTGAAACATTCAGGGGGGTCGGTTTCCCACATACCGTCATCTGCTTTCCTTGGTCGGGATAGGATCATGGTGTTCTACAGGGGGCAGCCTAAGCTGTGTTACAAGTGCGGCAGCCCTTCGCACTTCAGCGCCAGCTGCCGAGTGCAGAGGTGCGCGTTGTGCGGGGGTGAAGGCCATCTAGCTGTATCTTGTGGGCAGATTAGATGCAACCTGTGTGGTGAGCTAGGGCACCTGTTCAGTCGTTGCCCTCGCTCTGTCGCCAATGTGGCTCGTGCACGCGCGGAGGCGAGCCGGGAGGCCCCCACTGCCGAGGCGAGTGCTGGCGAAGGCGACAGGGCAGTGGGGTCGATGAAGAGAAAAGAAAGCCCGTCCCAGCAGAGACGGAGGGAGAGGCGTCAAATGGAGAGGGGGCAGGTGGAACCCCCTCCTGGGGTGATGCCTGTGCCCTCCCAACAGAATGCCTCTCCTAGAGCTGCGACCCTGGGGGATATCGAGGTGAATGAGGAACTCAGGAGACTAGACCGTTCCGAGGTGACTCTGTCCTCTTGCTACGAGAGTGCAACAGAGGAGAGTGAGACAGAGTCTAAAAGAACAAGAAGGAAACGTCTGACCAAAAAAAGATCTAGCGCGACTAGAGTGCCTGTGGAAGGCAAAGCCAGCTCCCCCCTGGACCTCTCTAATCCTGACTCTCTTCCCCTGGATCTTTCCAACTGGTACCTCACCTTGGATGTGATCTCCGCCTCCTCTTCTTCCAGGGAGGAGGTTGAAGGTGGGGAGCCGGAGGGGCAAGAGAAGGAGCCTCTGGAAGGGCCCGCGCCTCCCTCCGGTGAGGATGCAAGGTCCTCGGGAGGTGGGGCGGGTCCAGACACTGGGAATGGGAATGACAAGGGTGGTGCGAAGGGGGAGGCAGTGGTGACTAATGAGATGGACACCACTGTCTCTCTCAAAAGAGATCATGCCACCTTAGGGGGTAGCCCCAAGAGGGGTAAGAAGAAGAACAAGAAGGGGAAGGGAAGGAAGAAGGCCGTCTAATTTAATCACTCTATATGGCGGAACTCTCTCCGTTGACACTGGCGACCATTAATGTTGCCAGTATTAAATCGGATGCGGCTAGGTTTGCAGCCTTTGATTTTCTCAGCCGGGTTGAAGCTGACATTTTATTTTTGCAAGAGACCAGGCTGCCAGATTTGGCGGCTGTGTATAAAGCAAAAAAGGAGTGGAGGCGTGGTCCATCATATTGGTCTCTTGCGGCTGAGCCGTATAGCGGAGTGGCGGTTCTTTTTACCGCACCAGTAGAAAGCCGACGAGTGATTGAGTTAGAAATGGGGAGGTGTTTGATTTTAGATGCCCTCATGAAGGGTCAAGAGCTTCGCCTGATAAACATCTATGGTCCCCAAACCAGGTGGGATCGGAAGCGTCTCTTTATGAGGATCAAACCTTTCCTTTTTACGAGTCGGCAGGTGGTCTTTGGCGGGGACTTTAATACAGTCACAAGGTCCCAAGACCGGGGAGGCGCCAGAAACTGGCTGGCTTATGATAGTGTATCCCTGAATAGCATAGCTAGCGAGGCTCGCCTGGTGGATGTCCACATTAGGCACACCCCAGGCCACGGTGGTTTCACTTATTATAGAGGTAGTCAGATTAGGTCTAGAATAGACAGGTTTTATTTAAAGGAGGAGACTACTTTTTCACCTTTAGAGGTGGTAGAGGTGGAATTCTCTGATCACTGTCTAATTATGTTCTCTTTGAATGTTGCAGAATCCCCCCAAATGGGAAGAGGCTATTGGAAGCTAAATTCGGCCCTCCTGGAGGAAGCAGAGGTGAGACAATCCTTTAAGGACTTCCTTCAGAGTCAGGTAGAGTTGCTGGATCTTTGTGATACTAAGTCTGAGTGGTGGGAGATATTCAAAGATCAGGTGGCAAAATTCTTCCGCCAGCTCTCGAGCCTCAGGTCCCTGGACAAGTACCGCTTGTATCAGGGTCTGAGGAGGAAACTCGAACAACTGGTCTTGACTGGAGGTAGCCGAGAGGATATCTCCAGGGTGAAATCTTTGCTTAAGAGGTGCCAGTACGATAGGCACGCATCTTTGGTTTTTGAGAAGGATTTCAGGAAGTACCGCTCGCCCTGACCCTTACAGAAACTGTAAGATGTCAGTGAAAAGTAAGTTGGTGACAGGACTGGTCGATGGTACGGGATCTCTGGATAGGTCCAGATCAGGGATCTTGGAAATCGTCAAGTCCTTCTACTCGTGCCTCTTGAGGAAGAAGGATCTGAATCGGGACAGGATTTCGGCTTTCCTGGCTGAAACCATCCCTGAGTCAAGAGTAGACCACTCTCTTGGCGTTTTGATAGAAGAAATCAGAGAAGAGGAAGTCAGCCTGGCGATCGAAGGGCTTGCCCTAAAGAAGTCGCCAGGCCCGGATGGCTTAACATCCGAGTTTTATAAGACCTTTAAGGACTCCTTGGTTCCCCTCTTGACTAAGGTATTCAATGAGTGCCTTTCCTCGGGTGCTCTGCCAAAGTCAATGAGGAGGTCAGCTCTGATCCTTATATCAAAGGGTAAAGATCCGAGCCGTATTGAGAATTGGCGTCCCATAGCGCTTCTCAATACGGACAGAAAGATCCTGGCCAAGATACTGTTTAATCGGTTGGTGCAGTTTGCGCCCCGGCTCCTTTCGGAGACCCAACATTGCTCAGTTCCAGGCCGAAGCACGTTTAGTGCTGTGCTCGGTGTCCGAGAGGCAGTGGAGCAGAGTAGGGCGGGTAACTGGAAGGGGTACATGCTGGCTTTAGATCAGGCAAAGGCTTTTGATCGGGTTGACCACGAGTACCTCTGGGCAGTCCTTCTGAAATATGGCCTGCCGGGGGGGTTTGTCGATTGGTTAAAGATCTTGTATGCAGGGGCAGAGAGTTTCCCGCTGGTGAACGGTTGGTCTGGCAGCCCTTTTGAGGTCGGGTCTGGAGTCCGCCAGGGTTGTCCATTGAGCCCGCTCTTATACGTGTTTGCGATTGATCCTTTTATTAGGAGGATTGATCGAGGACCGTTGGCGGGAGTCAGGATGAGTCTGGAGGAGCCAGAAGCCACTCTGAGGGTGGTGGCGTATGCCGATGATGTCACTGTTTTCGTGTCCTCGGGAGGGGAGGCGGAATACGTGATGTCGGAGGTAGAACGCTACTCGGAAGTCTCCGGGTCCGTGATTAACCGGGATAAGTGTGAGAGTCTCTGGCTGGGAGGGGGTGATCCATCTTTCGGTCTCCCGGACACCCTCCCAGAGCCCCAGTCGTCAGCCAAAGTCCTAGGCGTTCAATTCGGCCATGGGGATTATCCCACCCAAAATTGGGACAGCAGGCTCACGATCGCCGCTCAGAAGGTTGACCAGTGGAAGGGTTGGTCTTTGACCCTCAGGGAAAGGGTGAACCTGATCAAGACTTACCTTCTCCCTTTGCTTATCTATTTGGCCAGTGTATGTGTCTTGCCAGAACCTCTCTGGACTCAGGTTTACAGTCTGTTCTTTCAACTGTTATGGGGGAATAGGCTGAACCTAGTCAAGAGAGAGGTGACATACTGTACGAGGAGATTAGGGGTGTTGGGTATGGTCAACCCAGTGGTGTTTCTTGTGAACACCTTTGTTAAGATCAACCTGGCAAACCTCTGGAAAGAGAGGGCTCCTCCGTGGGTAGTCTCTTGCAGGGGTTGGTTTCGGCCTTTCTTCCAGGAGTGGGAGACAGGAGGGCAAGTGAAGGATTTGCGTACACCTCACGGATATCTTCCGGCTTATGTCACCCCGATTCTGAAGGTGATCCGCCGGTGGGGTTTGGGAGTGAGGGAAATCAAGACCCAGTCAAGGAGATCCCTTGACGAGAAGGTCTTGTTGACCCACTTCCAAAAGCCCCTGGCCCTTAAGGATTGCCCAAGCCGGGATCTAGACAGGGGTTTACAGTTGTTAAATTCGGCAAGGATCCCCTTGAAGTTTTGGGACTTGGCTTGGCGCTGCTTTCACGGGAAGCTGTATGTAAGGGGCAACTTGAGGTATAGGAACTCTGATGAAAGGGGTTGTCCCCGGGAGGAGTGTGGCGACATACTGGAAAGTATGGAGCACTTCCTGATTCAGTGTCCCTTTAATACAGAGGTATACAAACGGGTGGGCGCATCCATTGGCTGGCCTAGGCTAGCCAACCTCTCCTATGCGGAATGGGCTTATGGAGCATTCAAAGGTTTGGGAAGAAGGGACCCATGCACAGCTTTTGTAGTTAGCATAGTGGTCAGGTACTTCACATGGAACGCACAGTGTTTAGTTTCAACCCAGCAGAAAGTCCTCCCTGTGGAAGAGGTGTGTAGGAACATTCTAGGTGACCTGGCGAAGGTTCGCTCTCTTGAGTGCGAGAAGGTGGGTACGGATGGGGTCTCTTACCTCTGGAGAGGCTTCACCTTTGATGTGCCTTAGCCTCAGTAGCACTTTTCCTGGTGTTGGGCTGAGGCTTTCACATTAGGTTTTTGTTTTGTATTTAAGATGAGTTTTTGAAGAAAGGTTTGCAAATGACTGAACTTGGGCCTTCGGGTGGATTTTAATATTGGTTTGTATAGATTGATATGGTTGTTATAAGATGTATATATTGTATGATAGGGTAAGTGGGGTGTAGTTAGGTTGGGTGGGATAGGGTGGGGGGGGGTTCATATTTTTTTTCGTGTGGGGAGGCCTGCATCCAGCCCTGGACTATGCGGACATAGGAGGACATGAGGCGAGGGGCTGGGTGTGGGTGGTGGAGGAAGGGCTGGCCTCATGGAGGGACAAGAGGCGGAGGTTGGCCCTGGGTGAAGGTGATGGGATAGATAGATTGGTAGGGTTAGTATAGGTTTGTTTTTTGTTTTCTCATATGTGTGTGTATACCAAAAAAATTAAAATAAAATGTATATATAAATAAATAAATACAAAATAAAAAAATACAAAAAAAAGTATAATAATAAAAAAAATTGGTTATTATTTATTGTGAACAAGTTGTCATTTATTTCTGTTAGAAACAATTTGTGTAAATTTGTATAAATTTGTCTATAGTCGGGGTTCAGCCGGATCGGATGTTTACGTTAGGCTAGGTTTATTTTCTCTTTTTAGTAGGTATGAATGAGATAGTATGCATGTAGCTGGGCCAGTAGGGTAAGCATATATACTTGTTTTATATCTTGTTTGGAAATTTTATGGCAAAGTTTTTGTATTTTTGTATAAAATTAAAAAGAGTTCCTCAGTATTAGCTCCTATTCTGTATATATATGGATGGTGCACTGTATCAATTCTCTTGTCTTGTATACTGGGTGTAATTCTCAGTATCTGCTCTTATTCTGTATATATGGACACTGCACAGTACCACTTCTCTTCTTCTGTATATACTGGGTGTAATTCTCAGTATCTGCTCTTATTCTGTATATATGGACACTGCACAGTACCACTTCTCTTCTTCTGTATATACTGGGTGTAATTCTCAGTATCTGCTCTTATTCTGTATATATGGACACTGCACAGTACCACTTCTCTTCTTCTGTATATACTGTGTGTAATTCTCAGTATCTGCTCTTATTCTGTATATATGGACACTGCACAGTACCACTTCTCTTGTCCATTATTGTTGAACATGTCCTATTATTGTTGGCATTACAGACAAGCAGGGGCGTACATACAATTCATTGGGCCCCATAGCAGGAATCTGAATTGGACCCCAATGGTCCTTTCCAAGCCCCGCCCTCACCCATGAATTGTAGGTACATTGGTGCTACATTCATATTACTACTGTTTTTATGAAACAACATGTACACAAGGGGTGACATTAGTAGGTATATTGTACTATATAGCACTACCGTCCAAGCCTGCGTTCACATTACTGTTAGTGTTCTGTTCTTCTGATCCGTCAGAAGAAAAATAAATAAGCAATAAAACATATCCTGTATTTTAAGCATCCATTATGCTCATTTATGCACATTTTGTATCAATTTTAGCCATTCCTTCTGAGATACGTTGTTTTAGACGGTAAGAAAGAAAATACTTTGTGCCGAACTTTTCTTTACATAAAAAAGCAGATATCAGACGAAAATTGCTATAGAGGATGCAAAATGTGTGTAACTGAGCATAACGGATGCTTAAAATACAGGATCTGTTTTTGTTTATTTATCTCTACTTCTGACGGATCAGAAGAACGGAAAAAAGGAACAGTGATGTGAACCCCGCCTAAGGCTTCATTCATATCTCAGGTGACCGAATCCGGCAGGCTGTTCCGACAGAGAACATCCTGCCAGCGTTCACTGGATCCAGCATTGCTAGATTGTGCCATCCACCAGAGATACCAAACCAGCAACCTCCAGCTAGCACCCTCCAGTGGGCTAGTGTAAGCACGGATCCGGCAGGCTGTTCCCCCGCCGGAGCTAGCGCAAGTGTGAAAGTAAGCTTACACATATATGGATATCCTGCACTTAATTCAGTCATAAACAAGACACATGCAGCGCACACCAATAACTCATTGGACACATGTGGCACACAAGACTTATATATGGGTGACATGCCACTGATGCATATGTCACATGCTGCACATACACCACTGATACATAGATCATATATAGCACACACCAATACATGTCATGCCCAACCCTATTAAATGGAGCACACTTAAAGGGGTTGTCTCACTTCAACAAATGACTTTTATCATGTAGAGAAAGTTAATACAAGGCACTTACTAATGTATTCTGATTCTCCATATTGGCTCTTTTCCATCACATTATACACAGCTCATATTTATGGTTTTGACCGTGCTTGCACACTATAGGTAAAAGTGTTGGCCTTTGCGTACTTCTTGCCTTTCCCTATAGTGGATAATCATGGCCATCGCTGCTGGATTACACGGTGGTAATAACCGCGGATACATGCTGTGTATAATGTGATGGAAAAGAGGTAATATGGAGAATCACAATGCATTAGTAAGTGCCTTGTATTAACTGTAGGATAAATGCCATTTACTGAAGTGAGAAAAACCCTTTAACCCCTTTATGCACAAATGTCTGGTATTAAATTTATCAAATTTATCAAATCCTCCTCAGATTGCACATAATCTACAGTATATTTAAAAGGGTTGTCTTACCATAATGACCTATTGCCTACCTACAGGATAGGTGATAAATATCAGATTGCTGGAATACCCACTGATCATGAAAAAAGGGGTCCTGACACATTCAATTACATTACCGCCAATCTATGTACACAAGGGTCTTAAGACCACATTCCCTTGCTCATGGGGGTCCCAGCAGTCAGACCCCACCAATCAGACACTTATCACCTGTCATGTCAAAACCGTTTCACCTTTTCACATCTCTTATCCTTAAATGTTTTTGTTCGGTGTGAAAAATAAAATACAATTAAAATTCGGGCCCAAAATATGTGTCAAACTAAAATAGAAATGATTGCATGTTAAAGGGACTGTGTCCACTTTTCTAGTTATCCTCTAGCCACAGAATCGGGGATAACTAAGTGATCCGTGGGGGTCTGAACGCTGGAGCCACCACTGATCCCCTTTCTTGATTGCGTGGCAGGTCGAGTATATACCCTGCCTCTCCATCCATTCTCTATGGGGTCACTGGAGATGGCAGAGTACAGCGCTGTATATTTCCAGTGGTCCTAAAGAAAATAACTGGAGCAGCAGGGCGTATGTGTAGCCTGCCATGCCATCAAAAAGGGGATCAGTGGGGGTTGCAGAATCAGACCACACTATTCATATAGTTATGCCCTATGGTGTGGAGTGGATAACTTTAAAACTTGGACAACCCCTTTAAATGCTCCACCACTCCACCACCAGTATCTCTTTACATGGCAGCAGTGATGCCTGTAAACACAGAATATCATCACTGCCGCCATGTAAACCATACGTGTCAATACTGGAGAATGTGACGCACTGTGCAGAATTTTTTTGTCATAAGTCCAACCCCCTTTGCAGGTCACAACCTTTAACAAAGCCCAAGCAAAGGTGCTAGAGGAGCAACATGAGCAAAGGGCACAAACGGAGGGTCATAACTGAAACAGAGGCATTAGGGTCACCTGAGGCAGGGTAATAGTAGGGATCCTGGAACAGGGGTAACTGGTGAAGAGGCAATATTAGGGGTGCATTTAGAGTGGGCGCATCTGGAGCTGGGGCACTTATGGGGGTGCACCTAAAGTAGAGGCATTAGGGTCACCTGAGGCAGGGTAATAGTGGGGATCTTGGATCAGGAGTATTAGGGGGGCAACTGGAGAAGAGGCAATATTAGGGGTTCATTTAGAGTGGGGGCATCTGGAGCTGTTGCACTAATGGGGGTAAACCTAAAGCAGAAGCATTGGGGGTGACCTAGGGCAGAGTCCCCCCAATGCCACTCTGAACTCTGCAGAGAGCAGCACACATACACAGATCTGAGTCTGCTATAAACAAATCCCCTATTTCTCCCTTACAGTCTCCTACAGCTCACTACTGTAACACACCTGAGAAATCAGCCCAGCACCACAGAGAAGTCCTTCTCTCCAACAACCACAGTTTTTTGACAGCAGGGAGGGCAGGAGGATGGGCAGACATGTTCTCTCCTGAGTCCTCCTTCACTGCCAGTAGCCAGGGAGGTTTAGAAGATATTGTGGGGCCAAATGTACAATTCACACCAGTAGGAGGCTGCACCACTATGCGATACGGCAATCTAGTGGCTACATTAGTTATCTCTCCTGAGAAAGGAGAAATCATTTCTCTTCCATTTTAACTCCGGGTGGAGGAGACTGGGGGCCCACCGAGGAATCCCCCGCCTCCCCGGTGGGCCAGTCCGAGCCTATACACAAGTTGGATAGCATTGACAGCGCAGTTACAGCTGAAATAAACAGCAGTTTCTGAAATCACGTGTGGTCATCGAAAGTCATGTCATGAAGTGCAAGGCGTAAAAGACAATGACTGCGGGCTCAGGAATAAATGATTTGCAATGCATTATGCAGTATGCAAATGGTTAGACGGCGAAGCCAAGTTAAAATCCTTCCAACTTCATATTATCATGACAAACAATACCCCTTTTTATAGCAGTCTGTGGCTGCAAGGAAGAAGGAAGATGGTGAAGGCAGAAACTGTATTTTAGTGTTTTTTGTCTTTGCAAGTGTTTATTCATATTGCTAGGATATGTCATCACTACTGCATGCCCTTTAAAATGTTCTAGCAAGGTCTCATTCACTTTATCCTCGGGATCAATGGGAGTCTAGCTGCCCTAGCATTATGCCACCACTTTCTTAGATGGAAAAACCCTTTTAGGCATATGACAGTCCCGACAAGATGTCACATAATTGAGAAGAGTAAAAAACTTAAGATGAAATTGGAAATAATAAAAATTAGAAGCAAGATCAGAGGCTAAGTCAATTCGTAATTGACCTTAGGGCTATGTTTTTATAATTAATGATTTACGCTTTTTGAAGTTATTAGAGGATATTGAAAAAAGAATTTTCTAAACTACCCCTTTTAATAGACTCTAAGCTCTTTTCTACATTTCTTAACACTTTCCGCATGCGTTTATTGTTTTCAGCACATAACAACTGAGACATTATTTCCATGAAGCAAAACTTGAGGTGATAGACCATGAATGTCCCTGTTCCTGATGAAATTAGAAAAATATTTCTGTACATCCGTACATGTGTCTATTTTCCAATGAAATTAATCGCATTCTCATAAGGTGGCAGTTTGACTAATAAGCAAAGGTATTTGCTGTAGGCAGCACATTTTTCCCATTAGTAATGCTTTTGCTCATCCCAATTATTCTCGGGAGCTCTGTGACACGCTATTTAATCATGTGAGGAGAGATAAAGAGAATATAAAATGAAGCAGAAAATGAAGAAATAATAAAGGTTCCTTAACTAAGCTATCTGCGTTCTTAAGAATTGTCAAGACCTTTCTTTGCAGCCGTGAGCTAATGCACTCAGTGGAGAATAATATGTTCCTTAAACTAGCTGAACGGCAAACAGCTTGACAAATTCACTGCTGCAGGACATTCAAACACTTCTGTAAAACCATTGCCATCTTACGCAGCAGTATTTTTATGGTTTGTCCTGTTTAAAACAATACAGTTTTCATTGTCATTCTCGCCAGAGGCATCTTGGGATGAAAATTTTATGTGGAAATGTATTTCCTGGAGTGCTGAACAGACACTTGATCACCTTGTTGTTTACCAAAGATTCATTTTATGAAGGCGAAATAAGTTAGGATAACTTAACATAAGTAAGGTCAGACTGGAATGTAAAACTGCACATACATCAAAAACAAAAAAAACATGTAAAAAAAATCATAAATAATGCCCAGCTGCTAACCAATATACTGTTTCGGTTCAGTATTAGAATATTCAGGGTTAATACAGCATGATTGTTGTGTAGCATCTAGCTCAGCATCAAAAAACTCGATCTCTAATCAAATTTCTTCACCTATATGCCTTTACTTCTACCTCCACTTAATTTACCATGTGACAGTTTCAAGTTTACCTAGAATAATTTTATTTTTAGAAAGGTTATATGCAGAGCACTAGGCACTAGTAGTGTGTTCTGCATTTTATGTAGAGTAAGTTAAAGGTTAACTATAGCTTAATGTATGTTCTTGAAAATGGTTATATGTATATATATATATATATATATATATATATATATATTTATATATCTTAGAATGAGGCCTATCTTTGATAGTTATGTGTTATAGGAATGCTAGGCTCCATCAGGCTAAAAATCCATGGCCTAAGGATATGAGGAGCAAAAGTACCATGTTTAGACAGGTTATTGCCAAATTAGTGCCCTATTTCTGACGATGTTCATCTGTAATATATTTAGTCATTTATATTACTATGAAAATGGTATAACGTCAGGCTTGGACTGGCCCACTAGAGTACCAGAGGATCCTCCCTTGGGCCCAGTCTCCTATTGTGGGTCCCAGAGGTCTAGGAGAAAAAATTTAAAAAAACTTTAGAGCTAATCACTTGCTACTAGGTTTTATTTCTTTGATTCAGAACCTATGAGACTCCATGGATGACATAGGAGTTGGGCCCCAAGAATAATTTGCTTGGGTGGGCCCAAGGAACCTCAGTCCGATGCTGTATAACATCTGTAACGCCTATAGGTAGGGACAGACATGGACAGTGATTCCTGACCTGGAACCCAGCCAGCTTTCCTACCAACAAGCTCTAGGTAGCAAGACAGCAACTGGTCACTAGCCCTGGTGCTACTTGCTTGCAGAAAGAGACAATTGCAAAGAGACAATGAAACTCAAAACCAGGGTCAAAACCAGTAAATGGGTAAGAACCAGACAGAATATGCAGCACCAAACGAGAGACAGAGTGGTTAGAAGACAAGCCAATATCACGAACCAGAGGGTAGTTCACACTTTTAGCCCATTGGGCATCCTCTTTCAATGACACATAATCATAGTCTCATTGAAACAAACTGTGCTCTAGCATTCACTATAAGTATTCTACTCTCCATTTCCCTATGATTTGTGTGGCCACTCTCCCCTACATTGAGGCTGTCTAATTCTTACAATGTTCTATCCCTGTCTTTCATTCTTACTCACTAAGCTGTTATCTCTTCTCAGCTCTCCGTTCATTTATGATGTTAAATGGAGTCTCACCATGAAATTCATTTTTAAACCAGACACAATACCTTGTAGGGCTAACTCAGCCTAATATAAGGATACCTTTCACTTACTGATCCCTTGCTTCATTCTTGAAAATAAGTACTTTTAATCCATATGCAAATGACAGTTAAAGAGGTATTCCCATATTGATGATCATAGTTAAACTATTTCCTAAATTATAAACTTTTACTTTTTTTCCTGAATTGTTTGCTAGGTATTCTTCTCCTTCCCCTTCTATGTTTATCTTCTGTTTCCATTACTTATGGCCACCACTGCACTACTGCTACAGTGGTGGCCGCACTTGCACAAATGCCTCTGTTTGTCTCTATGTGGCTGGCCAGACCGACAGGACCGCGCATAGCTTTCTCATGTGCACTAGCTCCCAGGCCGGCCACTGTGCTGTAGAAGTGAACAGCCGTCGTTTAGTCCCTAAACTGTGAAGCGACTCTGTATTGATCCTCTGCTGCCTCCAGCATCATGCACAGAGCAGGGACCCGCTATCAGAGCCTTCATGCCGCTCCTCTGCAACTTTCTTACTGGAGCGTCAGTGCTTATTGAGGTGAGCAGCAGAGGAGACACAGCATATGAGCAGCGGGGCACAGCAATGCTGTACTCCACAATCATGTTCTGTAGGATGGGAGAGAGTGCACTGCAGATGTGTCTGGTATGAACAGGGGTTGGGGAGAAGAGACAAGACTGCTCAGCACACAGTAATGGAAACCTGAGAGCAGCTCCGAGATAACAGTCTGAAGTATTCCTACTGCTCAGGTCTCCTGAGCTGTCACATCCATAAGCACTGAAACTGATGCTGCCTGGGCGGCAGATAACACTGGTGATGTGCAGTGCCACTTCTCCAACCTCCTCCTAACTACACACACACACACAAAGTTCTTCTTTTCATAACATTATCAAGGGTTACGAGAAGCAGCATCTCCTAAAGCACTGCTATTACTAGTTACTGTAGGAGCATCGAGAGCATGCACATGTCATGGGATAAAAGGGGAAGAGTACCGCCCACATAGCTTCAGAGCTAGGGAACAAGGATGAGTAGCAGGAAATGAAAGTGGTGAGATGGGAATACCCCTTTAAATGCACCAATGGTGAATCCAAGCCACTCTGTGCACCATTGCTCCTCCTGCTTCCTCTTGAAATCCTTATGTTTACTTCTTGATTGACAGAGGCAGGTGAGATGACTATGCAAGAACCTGGGATGTCACCCAAGAAGGCAAGGAAAAGGCTGTCAGAGGAAGCAGAAAGAGCAAGGATGCACATGAGTGTATTGGGCCCACTGTTGTTGCACTTAACTGCGAATTTGCAAGTACTTTCCTCTAGAGTTGAGCAACTGGTGGCTAAGTAAAAAAAAAAAAGTTGAGTCTCTAACTACTGGGAGACCAAGAATCCCTTGACTCCCATTTGCAGTCACTTTGCACACAGTCTTTAATGGATAGGTAGGTGGGTGAACTTGCATTTTGTACTCTTCAGTTAAGTCTTTAGAAAGAAAGATGTAAAGCAGCTCTCAGATCTCAATAGGAGAATATACAAATAGAGCCGAACGCTAATTGAGTCCAATATAACTGATGAGTATTCGGCATAGATAAAAAGGGGGATAGGAAGTATATAAAGTGTAACAAGAAACCAAAAGTGTACACCAGTATAACAAGAAATGCATAAGCATGGTTTGCTTGTATGGGTCCTTTGGATTTTACCACTATTGGTGAGAGAACATTCTTTATCCCGTAGACTGAGCCCACTTGCCACAGGCTTCATCCAGACTCTCCCCTCTATTCATCTGCCAAGGGGCCATTCTTTTTTGTCTTTTTTTTACTGGCCAAATATATGCCTTTGTGCTATATGACATCATAGGTCTCTATTAGACATCCCTTAAGATTCCCAGCTTGCAGGATGAAACATGTCATTTGGGAGTGCTGTGAGGGGCATTTCTAGGGATATGGCCATTTGAAGGTCCGGTTCCAGATGGTGTCGCCCCAACTGAGGCAGGTGCACTTTGTTTCATAGGCAGGGTGGTATGGGGCACCACACCCTACTCTTTATAGGGTATAATAGGGACAGCAACACGACATTTTATTCACCTTTCAGCATCACTCGATTTTCCATCTCTGTCTTGGACCGTATGGAAAGTATCCAACCACATCATGGCATTTTTATCTTACCAAGGATAAAAAATATTGAGGTGACCAGAGTGGTAAGACCCATCTATGTTGGATATTTATCGTTTTTCAACTATTGTTTTGCCAGCATTGGTTTTGGTCAGGCCTTTCCATGGCCTTTGATGCTGCCACTGTCTATCCTTTACAGTAAACTTTCTGGCATAAGAAACCTGAATTATTTTCCAATTATATAATAATCCCATCAATGTAAGTAGGTCCAAATAGAATATTTCCTTCGATTTAGTCATTCATTAACATTCCACTACTAATATTTGCTAAAGTGGACTCCTAAGACGCCATGTTAATGTCCATATTCTGTCTTCAGTGTCAATACAGTGTCCCATTGTCTGTTTAGTGTTTGCTATAACACATAACATCTTTAGAGTAGTTTTACATGGGTTGATGCTTGGCCTTAAACAAGCACCGATCAATAAGTTGATCACCGATCATTTAAAGATCATTCACACTAAGTAATAGATAATGCAATGGGAAATGAATGCTTGTTAAAACAGTATTTTGTCCCCTCTCCCCATACAGTTTGCATTATGTTGGCAGCATATCCCCTGTTTATACTGGTACATATGCTGCTGACCAGCAAACATTTTTCTGCTTGCATAATCATCTAATCTGCCAATAAGCAAGAATTTGCTCATTTATCATCAGATCAATTCCCTCTTTACATAAGACAATGACTGGGAACAAGAACAAGAAATCATGTGTATGTAGACAGGTTACTAATTAATCAATTTTTTTTATTTTTTTTTAATTTTGCAACTTCTGTATTAAAATCAATATTTCAATAGAGAGTTTGTATTTTATTTAGGATACTTATGGAGGCCTAGTGAAGGGTCTGGGGTCCATAGTGCATGACAATGTATATTTTATGTACAAAACATACACCGATCAGCAATAACACTGAAATCACATGCCCATTACTACACAATGTAAGTCTCCCTTCATGCCACCAAAATAAACCTGGACTATTTTTATGAAGATTTTTTATGGTGCCCTGTGATATTAGCTGCATATCTTTTAACTCTTGCAAGTTGTCAGGTGGACTTCCATGGATCTGACTTTATGTCGACCGCATACTGTGCCAATAATACTTCATCAGATTGAGATCTGGTAAATTTGGAGGCCACTTCAACAGCTTGAATTCTTTTTTATGTTCCCCTAACCCTTTTTTAAAAATATGATTTGATTTAATTTTCAAATGTCCATTCCTGAAGAATGTTTGCAGTGTGGCAGGGAGCATTATTCTTCTGAAAGAGTCCACTGCCGTTAGTACATGATTCATTGTACCTGGTCTATACAATGTCTAGGTAGTTGGCATATATCTAAATAAGAGCCACATGAATGTGAGGACTTAAGGTTCCACTGCAGAACATTGCCCAGTGCATTGCACTGCCTCAGCTGACTTTCTTTTTTCACATAGCATATCCTGATGTCACCTCTTCTCCATCACTAACATAATGGTCCATTGCCCAGAGCTTACTTATCCAATTTAAGCACTTTTAGGGGCAAACAAGGGTTAGCCATATTGAGTATTACGCAATGTCGCTCCCCTGAAATGGCAAATCCTACAGTGTTGTGAAGAAGTATCACTTGTTTACGAAGACTGGACTAAACGTTTAACCAGTTGCATCCGGCAGAATAGTGGAAACATAGACAAGCTCATGTAAAGTACTTATAGGAAATTATGACCTTGCTTAAGTCATAAACATGTAAAGTTAGGTCTGAGTAAATTCTAGCCAAGCCTGATATAAATATCATACGACCAACTTCCTATAAAAAAAAAACTGGGCTGAATTAAATATGGTATATTTCAAAATGGCTGCTAAAAATGTTTTTTTCCTCCACCACATAATATAGGCTTCACCACAAGGTGCAAACCATTAATCAGCCTCAAAAATAGAAAGGCCAGATTAGACTTTGCCCCCAAAAAATCTAAAGAAGCCAGCCAGTTCTGAAACAGCATTCTTTGGACAGATGAAAGTAAGATCAACGTGAGCCAGAATGATGGGAAGTAGAAAGTATGAAGAAGGCTTGGAATGCCTTATAATAAGCTGTAAGCTATCCAGGCATGCTGGGAGTTGTAGTTTTGCAACAGCTGGAGGGCCGCAGTTTGGACATGCCTGCCTTATGATGAATGATGGCATGGACATGCTTGGCTTCCAATGCAACTGGGTCACTAGTGTTTAATGATTATGTGACTGAAAACAGAAGTTGGCAACTAAATTCTGAAGTGTACAGGGTTATAATTTCTTCTCAAATTCAACCAAAGTAGCAGGGTTGATTGGACAGAGCTTAATAGTACAGGTGGACAATGACTCAAAACATAGTGTGAAAGCAACCCAGGAGTTTTTTAAGAAAGAAGTGGAATATTCTGTAATGGCCGAATCAATCACCAGATCTGAACCAGAATGAGCATGGATTTCACTTGCTTAAAGAGGACCTTTCATCGGTCCAAACATTGTAAGATAACTATCAGGGTATGTAGAGCGGCGCCCTGGGATCTCATTGCTCTTACTTTTATTCCAGGGCGCCGCTCCGTTCTCCCGCTATGTCCTCCGGTATCTTCAGGGACTTGGTTATACTTGGAAGAGTCTGCCCTGTTTCTCCCTTGACTTTCTATCTCCCTGGCTGTAGCGCTGTCCAGCCAGGGAGAAAAAAAAACTCCCAGGCTGTGAGCTCAACAGGGCTAGAGCCTGGGAGAAGGAACGCCCAGGAAAAAAAGGGCAGGCTCCTCCCAGCGTTACCAAGTCAGCGAAAATACCGGTGAACATATCGGGAGAACGGAGCAGCACCCCGGAATAATAGTAAGTGCAGTGAGATCCCGGAGTGCCGCACTACACAGCCTGATAGTTATCTTACAATGTTTAGACGGATGAAAGGTCCTCTTTAAGACAAAGCGTAAGGCAGAAAGACCCACAAACAAGACACAACTGAAGAAACTGCAGTAAAGCCCTGGCAAAGCACCACAAAGGAGAAAGCCCAGTGTTTGGTTATGTCCATGGGCTCCAGACCTCAGGCAGTCATTGCCTGCAAAGGATTCTCTACAAAGTATTAAAAATTTATATTTTATTTATGGTAATGTTAATTTGTCCAATTACTTTTAAAGGGAACCTGTCACCATGATTTTGCGCATAGAGCTGGGGACATGGGCTGCTAGATGGCCACTAGCACATCTGCAGTAACCAGGTCCCATAGCTCTCTGCGCTTTTATTGAGTTAAAAAACACTTTTGAGTGATATGCTAATTACCTAATATGTGTCCTGTAGCCTGAGATGAGTCAACCGGAAAGGAGCCCAGCACCGCCCCGCGTCCTCCAATTCTCCTCCCTGCTGGGTGACGTCGCATAGCCGGAGCGCCGAAATCTCGCAATGCGCGAGCTAGCGCATGCGCAGTTCGTTCCCTGTGCTGATGCCAGCACAGGGAATGAACATGATGCCGACACTGCGCATGCGCTAGCTCGCGTATCGCGAGATTTCGGCGCTCCGGCTATGCGACGTCACCCAGCAGGGAGGAGAATTGGAGGACGCGGGGCGGTGCTGGGCTCCTTTCCGGTTGACTCATCTCGGGCTACAGGACACATATTAGGTAATTAGCATATCACTCAAAAGTGTTTTTTAACTCAATAAAAGCGCAGAGAGCTATGGGACCTGGGTACTGCAGATGTGCTAGTGGCCATCTAGCAGCCCATGTCCCCAGCTCTATGCGCAAAATCATGGTGACAGGTTTCCTTTAAGCTCCTGAAATGAGGAGGTTTTGTAGAAAAATGGTTGCAATTCCTAAACGTTTCACAGGATATTTTTGTTCAACCCCTTGAATTAAACCTGAAAGTTTACACTTCAATTGCATCTCAGTTGCTTTATTTCAAATCCAATGTGGTGGAATGCAGAGCCCAAATCGTGAATATTGTGTCACTGTCCAAATATTTTTGGACCTAGTATATTAAAAGACATTCCAGTTCCACTAGTATGTATTAAAATTAGTTTTTTGCTGAATACATAATTGTGTTATAATGTAACTGTAAAAGAGCTACATTTACCTTCTTTAATAATACAACACAACAGAGATATAAGAGGTTTAGCAACAATTGTCTGCTAAAAATATAGCAAATGATTAAACCTAATTTTTGCAGATATTAAGCTACTGCTATAAATGACTTCCTCATGTGCCACATTTTCAGAACTTTGTGTAATCTATTTTGTTTCTCACTTTGCCAGATCAAAGAAACAAGACTTGTTTTATTGAACAATGCATTGTGATTTCTATTGGAATCCTATAATTAAAATAGAGTTAAGGGAGCAAAAATGGCCTAAAATATTTTTAGACATTTCTATATTTAATTAATTTCTATTGTGAGGGCAAATAATGCACATTTCACATAGATTTCTGAAGGAATGAACAAGCTTACTGTTGATGAGACACAGAGGAGAATTGTATCTACTACACAAAGGCTCAGGAGGTAGAGTGTCTTTTTACCATTGTGGTTCCAAAATTTGGTCGTATGCTATCACGGGGTAGCCAACATCTTCAAGATTCGACAAGAACAATGTTAGGAAAGATTGTCTGTAGAACAGAAGTAAAGGTTTGTGTTGGAGAGAAGCAATACAATGAATCATTTGCTTGACTCTAGCCACAGTGAATGCTGATGCAGCTCTGGGGAATGCTGATTCAGCTCTACCTTGCCAGCACATGTAAGGGCACCATTTGCCATTAAAGTTTTCATAGTAATAACATGCTACCAACATCATGTTAAAAATGTGTAACACCTATAATAGAAAAAGCAGGCAGTGGCATAGGTACAGGGGTCGCAGGAGTGGAAACACCTGAGGGTCCACAGGCACAACTACCACAACAAGTGCTTTGGTTATACCTACTCTGCTCAGGAAAAGATGGCTGTTGATTCCTAAATAGTGATGAGCGGCAAAGGCTATATTCGAATTTGCTATATTTCACAAATATTTGGTAGAATATTCGTCATATATTTGCGAATTCGAGATTATTTACTTGATCGCGAAAAATCAGCAATGTAATATTTGCGCAATGCACGCAAAATACAGGCGTGGGTCACTATAGCTAGATTTTTTCCTGAGACTGGAGAAAATGGTTGGCACGGCAGAAAATTACAATGGCTTTATATGCAGATAGAGCACTCACGATGCAAATATTTTGGCGCAATACGCGCAACTTCACATTTTAACAGGTCTGACTACTTATTAGTGATTGGTGCACTAATTATTGTTGTGAACTTGAACACTGCTTTCTCTCTCAGATCTGCAAAGTACTGCATACAAGGGCTGCTGGGGAGTTTCTTATATAGTAAGGGGTAGGCAACTTTCCTATTGGTTGCTAAAGATGTTCCTAAGCTCAGACAAAGACATTGCAGCCTTCTCATTGGCCTACAAGCAAGAAGGGAGGTTACTGAGGAAAACTGAAATCTAGAATATTCAAAATTATGAAAATAAATCACTATATTCTAAATATTTGCGAATTCTCGAAGTGCTGATATTCCCGATTAATATTCGCTATTCGAATATTCTCGCCCAACACTATTCCTAAACAATCCCACTTCAAGTTAAAGATTTTATGCAAAGCCTGCACTTTAACAATTTGTGTCATACAGCGCAGCAGAATATGATCCCTTACACTGTCTGTTCCACTCTGTTGGCGGTAATGGACACATGAAAGTAACAAACGGCTGTGGATAAAAGGTGGTGGAGGACTTTATATAAATGTAGAAGTAAGTGCAGCTTTGACCGGGGAATTATTTAGTCTCCAGGGTGGTTTGTGCAGTAACCAAAAATCGAACCCCAACAGCTGCCCCCAGTAGTCAAACATATCACAAAGCTGGTGAGATACGAGAGTAGAATTGATTTATATATGGTGCATGATTTATTATCTACACCCATGGGTCGTTTTATACATGGAAGATGTATGGAAGGAATGAGTCCTAGTAACTGGCCAAACACCCAGAGAACAATTAGCAAACTGAAAATATAAGTGAAACGGAAGAGTTTAGATGACTAAATCAGTAAATCGGTGAGGACATGTGGGGACATGAATGCAGTGACTCTGGTGGTGGGGTCCAAGCTGAACTCCTACTCCAACATCTATGGGCAGCTAACTACACCAGAAGCTTAACTTGTAGTGCGTGGGTCCCAAAGTAAAATCCATAAACTTCCCTACTTACCATGTGCAAGTTATAATATTGGTGCCTTATACAGTAGAAGAGCCCTGGCTTCTGGGTATCATTTACGTAAACAAGGTAAGGAGATGAGAGCTGATGTAAGGAGCATAATTTTTAAAGGATCTTCTGTGTTAAGAAGCCTAAATATTAGTTTCAAGCAGATTATTAAAACTTCCAGGGGTGAAATAAGAAGACAATTTTATATGAGAAACAAAAAGGCTTTACAAAAAGGGTCTCCCGTCGATCTGAGAACTGTAGGGAGTTGAAGATTTATTGCCACACACTGACTATTAGCTAGTTTCAGATCAGACTATGTGATTCTTACAAAAAAAGGAATAGAATTCTTCCAGGCTGTCATCTAAAGATAAGCTCAAACATGTATACATGCTTTGACGATTCCACAGAAAAATTCAAATTAAATTGATTTTAAAGTCTAGACAATCCTGTATATCACAGACACTTCCTGTGCTCACACCATGGAAATATGCAAATATGGTGAAAAGTTTGTGAAATACTTTGTAAGAAAAGCAATGGCAGTCTTCTGGACATCCTCCTGAACAACTGTTCTAATATGACAACCTAGTCTTAAAGGGAATGTGTCATCAGAAAATGAACTAATGTTAACTTCACTTTTTTATGTTTAACATATCTTTAAAATAATTTTTGATGATGTTATTTTTTTATTTTCCATGTCACTTTTTAAATTTAAACTGAAACAAAAAAATCCTGCAGTTTTGACACTGGCCACTATGTCTAATAATTGGTGTCAATTACTTCTTGGTCTCTACAGATCACTTTACTGCAGTTGACTAATTCTAAACCTGCCTTTAATGATAAGGTGAGATCACCTATGTGTATAGAGACGACAGGATCCACCATGCACAACAGGTGATTGTCAAAGCTTATCTGTTCTTCCCTTGTTCAATGACCTCTGCACAGGTCAAACACAGAATGATTTATTACATCTGTACATATTCAAGCTTATTACTTGGCTATTAGGGTGAAAGAATGAGCATGGCATAACTAGAGATTAACAAATTCCTTAAAGGGATTTTCCCATTACAGACAATGGGGGGGAATATCGCTAGAATATGCCCTCATTGTCTGATAGGTGCGAGGCCCACCTCTGGGACCCACACCTACAACGAGAATGGAGCGGGGAGAGTTGTGGCCACCAACATGCGCTGCTCCAATACAAGTGAATGGGAGCGCTCCCATATTTCTAATAATATAGTAGCTGAGCCAGAGCTCAGCTATTTTGGGCGGCCCCATAGAAATGAATGGAGGGCGGCTGCACATGCCCAGAGCGCCCTTCATTGTCTTCTATTATCTCGACATAGCTGCCTGAAATAGCGAGAATTGTGGGAGACCAACATCAAGTATCACTGTATGCTGAAACAAAACTTGAGAAAAACTTCTTAAATGTAATCTCTAAGGTTAAAGATTTATTATAAAAACTAGCCTTCCCCACTCCACATAAATGTCATAACCAATTCAACTCTTGCTCTGAAATTAACTATAAAATAAAGACTCCAGTCACAATGACATCATGACATCATCACATGACATGACAGTTGGTGTAGAGTGTTTAAATTTTTAAGCCTGAAAGAATTTCTGCCAATAGAACTGAGTGGCTGACAGAGACCACAAGGGACACATGACCGTTTGGGGGCTTCTATTGGTCTTTTTACATCATACCTATTTTCTGTGGCCGATCCACTTAATATGCTTCTCCCTGAATTTGGCACATCAATCTGGCAGTGTAAGACACAGAAAAGGTAACATAGCAGCATAAGGTAATAGGCTTGATTTACATGACATCAGTAAACCATGGTAGTAAGTAGAACTCCTTGTGTTTAACTATAATATTTGAAATAATCAAGATATTAAAGAGGTTTTCCAGTACTTAGATATTGATGATCTATCCTTACCTCCCTCCTACACCCCAAATTCTCACTATCAGTGGATTGGGCATCGGCATTAGCTCCAATACCAGTTACTGTAGGTGGGTGTCAGCTGTATTACACAGCTGGTATCTTCTGCTCATAAGCTAAGCCTATTCCATATACGCCTAACACTCCTTGGAGATACAGGTATGTTCAGGTGCACAAACGGGTTAACAGATTTATTTATATTTTTTTCATGGCCACTCATGGCCACCATGGTGACATTACAGACACCTGACATCATCACATGACATAATAATCAGGTTTCCATTAAGAATATTTCTGTACTCAATTCAACCCTTTTCCTCAACCCTGAGCAGTCTAGTCTCCCTGTCCAAGCCACTGAAAAACAACCAAAGAGCATGATGCTACCACCACCATGCTTTACTATATGGATAGGGCAAGTGATGAGCAGTGCCTGGTTTCCTCTAGGCATGCCACTTAGAATTCAGGCCAAAAAGTTCAATCCTAGCACTATAGGTGTCTTTTTGCTTTGCCAACTCCAGGTGGGCTTACATATGTGTTTTACTGAGGTAAGGTCAGGCTCTGCCATAAAGTGTAGATTGGTGGAATGCTGGAGTGATTATTAACCTTCTGAAAGTTTATCCTATCTGCTAACAGGATCTTTGGAACTCAGCCAGAGTGACTGTTGGGTTCTTGGTCACCTCTTATCAAGGCCCTTTCCCCCTGATTACTTAGACTGGCGGTTAGGCCAGCTCTAGAAAGAGTCATGGTGGTTCCATACTTTTTCCATTTAAGAATTATCGATGCAACTGTGTTCTTTGGAACTTTCAGTGCAGTAGAAATTTCTTTCTACCCTTTGCCAGATCTGTGCCACCATACAATCCTGTATCTGAGCTCTACAGGCAGTTCATTCCTCCTCATGGCTTGGTTTTTACTCTGATATGCATTGTCAGCTGTGAGAACTTATGTAGACAAGGTTCTTTCTGTTCAAATCTTGTCCAATCAAGTGAATTTACCATAGGTGGACTCCAATTGAGGTGTAGAAACATGTCAAAGATGAACAAAAGAAAGGAAAAGCCCTCAGAGCTAAATTTCAGGTGTCATAGCAAAGGGTCTGAATATGTATGTCCATGCACATTTTTTGTTTTTCTTTTTTAATAAGTTTATAGACATAAAAAAAAAAAATCTTTCACTTTTTCATTATGGGTTATTGAGTGAAGACTTTTTATTTTAGCACAGGTTCACAACATAACAAAATGTGAAAACATGAAAGGGTCTGAAGACTTTCTGAATGTACTGTAATATAAATAGAAATTGTCCTTGTAATGTTTCATGTTTCAGTGATATTGAGAAATGAGAAGCATCTTAGTGCCTGCATTTATCAGCAACATTTTCTACAGTAGTTTATCACTTTTATGTTTAGTTAACAGAGCAAGAATAGAACTTGGGTATTCTTGTTACAGGTAAGCTAAGCAGCAGTACTCAGTGTCAGGCAGCAGCTGCAAAAGTTAGGGATGAATAAAAAAAGAGATACAAATCTGTGAACCCAATACAATATGTCATAAATCTCTCAAAACGCCACATCTATACATCTATATAATATACAAGATATAGGAGAGCTAGAAAGGGTTCAGAGATTGGCAATCAGATAGAAGGTGTCTCCCATAATAAGAGGTTTAAAAATTGGGTTTGTTTAGCTTGAAAAAGATGTCTTAGAGGTGATCTCATTTACGTGTATAAATACACGTGTAGTCAATACAAAGAACAGGTACAGATGTAGCAGAGTTAACACACAAACTCTTAACTCAAATTTCTTAACTCATCGCGTTATCTTGAAACAAAAGCCATTGAAAAGCAATTGAAGGTGTTTGCTTAACGCATTTAGTTTAGATAACACGTCTCATAAAACTCTACTACATCTTGTACATGATTTGTTCATTCCATGGACTTTACAAAGGATCGGGGGACATTCATTACATATGGGGGAAAGGGGATTCAGACATCAATACAGGAAAGGATTCTTTACACCTAGAGTGGTCAAACTGTGTAGTGCCCTACCTCACGAGGTAGTAATGACAGACATTATGTCAGTATCTCATAAAAAATTGCATAATTAAGCTAGAAAGGTTCTATAATTGGTCTGAAAAAGGTTGAACCTGATAGACCTTTTCCTTTTTTCAAACTGTGTAACTATATTAAGTGTACTTCTTTGCAGAACATAAAAGATCATCATAAAGATATAGCTGAACTGGTTTCGCAATGTCCCAATTTCTACGTGATGCAGTGCTCCATCGAACAAAAGGCGAAGCACTACAATATAATGATAAGATGTAGTAGTTAACAAACTTGTGTCTAACACAGTGACGAGCTCAGCACTGTATAGTATGTAGTTCATGGTTTACATTTTTGTGTATTTTAAAGATGCTTATGAAAATGCAGACATAAAATATGTTCAAGAGGGATCTCTTTGAGATCTATGAAGCATCTGAAATGTGCTTCTCACAGCTTTCGGTAAATCCCTTTGCTACTGAGGATACATTCCTTTAGCCTGGCAAGGGAACAAGACAAAACTGAAACGTTTAAAGCAGTAATAAATAATTTACTATTGGATAAAATGTCTATCATGACTGGGATAGGAAAAGATTAAACCTGCTTGCATTAATGTAACTGAATGTAAAACATAAAGGTATAAAGGCAACACAAAACACCTTGAAACAGTCTGTGGGAAAAATCTGTAGCTCTGTTCCCCAGAAGAACTTTATTGGTATCTTTGCTTTAATGCCTTTTGTCTTACTTCAACCCTATGAACGCCTATTGGTGTAGTAGACTGAACTGAGTATTTTCCTCTTTTGTGCACCACTATACTGTAACTCACTCTGGGCTAAAGGAGTTATGCCATGAATAGTATTAATAGGCAATGAAAAGGATATTATTGCAATATACATACAATAAAACTATTGTTAGAATGTTTATGTACATTACAGTCACCTCTCTGGTAGTGCCCCCGATGGTTTATGCTTCTGGTCCACCTTCTCCTGAGGTGGATTAGCATAGTCAATAGTTTCCCTGTTCCCTTCCCCTCTCCTCAGTGTACACTGAAGAGATAGTGACATCACAGATGACCTGTATATGATGTGATGCCTCTGTGAGTCGTATATCTTCATACACCTCATCTCAACCCCACTCTTCATGATGTAGAATACAATTCATATGTTTTCATTCATATTGCACAGTGAATATTTGCCAGTGAAGGGGTTAATGTTAGCTATTTAAGATGGGTTATGTCTAAGGTCAGTACAAAAGTCACGCTGAAGGTGTGTATCTAAGTGCACCATGAGTAATCAATTTCTGTGGCCTGTCAAAAGTAGGATCAAAGGATACTCTGGTGGCCCAGACCAGAACACAATAATGAGCCCCAGAGGTCCAACATTAGACAGCTCATTAGGAACTGAATCTGGTGCTGATTACAAACCGGATTCCAAAAAAGTTGGGACACTAAACAAATTGTGAATAAAAACTGAATGCAATGATGTGGAGATGGCAAATGTCAATATTTTATTTGTAATAGAACGTAGATGACAGATCAAACGTTTAATCCGAGTAAATGTATCATTTTAAAGGAAAAATACGTTGATTCAAATTTTCACGGTGTCAACAAATCCCCAAAAAGTTGGGACAAGTAGCAATAAGAGGCTGGAAAAAGTAAATTTGAGCATAACGAAGAGCTGGAAGACCAATTAACACTAATTTGGTCAATTGGCAACATGATTGGGTATAAAAAGAGCTTCTCAGAGTGGCAGTGTCTCTCAGAAGCCAAGATGGGTAGAGGATCACCAATTCCCACAATGTTGCGCAGAAAGATAGTGGAGCAATATCAGAAAGGTGTTACCCAGCGAAAAATTGCAAAGACTTTGCATCTATCATCATTAACTGTGCATAACATCATCCGAAGATTCAGAGAATCTGGAACAATCTCTGTGCGTAAGGGTCAAGGCCATAAAACCATACTGGATGCCGTGATCTCCGGGCCCTTAAACGACACTGCACCACAAACAGGAATGCTACTGTAAAGGAAATCACAGAATGGGCTCAGGAATACTTCCAGAAACCATTGTCAGTGAACACAATCCACCGTGCTATCTGCCGTTGCCAGCTGAAACTCTACAGTGCAAAGAAGAAGCCATTTCTAAGCAAGATCCACAAGCTCAGGCGTTTTCACTGGGGATCATTTAAAATGGAGTGTGGCAAAATGGAAGACTGTTCTGTGGTCAGACGAGTCACGAATCAAAGTTCTTTTTGGAAATCTGGGACACCATGTCATCCGGACCAAAGAGGACAAGGACAACCAAAGTTGTTATCAACGCTCAGTTCAGAAGCCTGCATCTCTGATGGTATGGGGTTGCATGAGTGCGTGTGGCATGGGCAGCTTGCATGTCTGGAAAGGCACCATCAATGCAGAAAAATATATTTTCTAGAACAACATATGCTCCCATCCAGACGTCATCTCTTTCAGGGAAGACCCTCCAAGGATCCGGGTACTGAAATGGCCAGTCTGCAGTCCAGATCTTTCACCTATAGAGAACATTTGGCGCATCATAAAGAGGAAGGTGCAACAAAGAAGGCCCAAGACGATTGAACAGTTAGAGGCCTGTATTAGACCAGAATGGGAGAGCATTCCTATTTCTAAACTTGAGAAACTGGTCTCCTCGGTCCCCAGAAGTCTGTTGAGTGTTGTAAGAAGAAGAGGAGATGCCACACAGTCGTGAAAATGGCCTTGTCCCAACTTTTTGGGGATTTGTTTCAAACAATGAAATTCTGATTCAACATATTTTTCCCTTAAAATGGTACATTTTCTCAGTTTAAACTTTTGTTCCGTGATTTATGTTCTATTCTGAATAAAATATTAGAAGTTGGCACCTCCACATCATTTTTTGGAATCCGGTTTGTACTTACCACTATGGATTATTGGTATGGCTTGAGTCACAAATGATCTACACCAGACATGCTCAACCTGCGGCCCTCCAGCTGTCGTGAAACTACAACTCCCACAGTGCCCTGCTGTAGACTGATAGCTGTAGGCTGTTCGGGCATGCTAGGAGTTGTAGTTTTGCAACAGCTGGAGGACCACAGGTTGAGCATGCCTGATCTACAAAACCTAACTAGTCTTATCAAAATTAGCTGGTCCTTATGAAATTCACAATGCATTTGTAGGCTGAAGGCGGCCACCTCCCTAATTACAAATGTCTGCACAAGGAGGTAAGAACCCGGAAGACCATTAAGGCATAGAGTCACGATAAAGAGAGCAATCATGATTTTCATGTTGTTATCAATGCAATAGCTACAGTAGTCAGAGACATCATGAAATAGATACGTTGTACAAGGGATGATAAAATTAGAACTTTGTTTTCCACCATCTTAAATAGAGAATCGCATCTACTACTATTAGAATTTGTGCAGCACAAATACTTGAGCAGTTGTTCCAGCTTTTAGGTCAATTTTTAATTTGCCCAGAAGAGCTCTAAATCTAAAGCATAAAATGTACTCATCTGCTCCCTGTTAATCTCGTCCAATGTTGAGGGTATGCTCTGGCTCCATCTGGTTCCCACCCTGTACCCAACCATATGGGGTCACATGTACCGCTGAGGTTAATGATTGGCGGGTTCCCAAGTGGCATGTGAACCAGCAGTGAAGTTCCTCTTGGGGACATGTCACCACTGGTCACAGAGGTGTATGTGACCCTGTCCAGATGTGCAAAGGCCAGGCATCTGAAGGAGCCAGACCACAACAGACGGGCGGGAGCAGGTAAGCAGCTTTATTACTTTACGATTGGTCCTTTACTGCCAAAATTAAAAATTGAACTAACAGCTGGAATAACCTTTTAAGGTGGTATGAAAAAATTGCATGGATTTTACCTTGTATTTTCACGATTAAAGGTGTTGTCTCACTTCAACAAATGGCATTTATAATGTAGAGAAAGTTAATACAAGGCACTTACTAATATATTGTGATTATCCATATTGCTTCCTTTGCTGGCTGGATTCATTTTTCCATCACATTATACACTGCTCGTTTCCATGGTTATGACCACCTGCAATCCATCAGTGGTGGCCGTGCTTGCACACTATTGCAAGAAGCTCTGGCCTCTTTGGTGGCCGGGACCTTGGAAGCGCACATGGGCTAGTGTTTTTTTCCTGCAGTGTGCAAGCACGACCACTGCTGTTGGATTGTAGGGTGGCCACAACAATGGAAACTTATTGAGCCAATCAAAGTCCACAAAGTGGACTTCGATCCAAATTTCAGGATAAATTAGATTTGCTGTGAAGCCGAATTTCTTCGTGCTTTGTGGTAGTGAATCGATTTAACCTGAAATTGTGCAAAAAAAACTAAACAAAAAAAATCATACTTACCTGCTCCATTTGCTGCCAACAGGCCGACTACTGCCATCTAGCTTGAAGATCTTTTGCACGGTGACATATGACGTCACCGTGGGCCGCGTGAGATTTCGCACCAGATCTTCTAGCAAGATGGCGGCAGCCGGCCCGTTGCGAGCTAGTGGATTAGGTAAGTATGATTCTATTTTATTTTTTTACACAGGATTATTGCTATCAGATGCATTTGAGAGGTACAATCAGGGGTGGCGTGGCAATCACCGCTCCCGTCATTGCACCCACAACTTGCAAAGAAATGTGCTTAGTTGATGAAGTATTTCGTCACTAAGTGAATTTTTTTGTAAAATTCGGCGAAGCAGCCAAATCTAATTTTCTAATACGAGCAGTGTATACTGTGATGGAAAAATGAATCCAGCCAGCAAAGGAAGGAATATGGACAATAACAATACATTAGTAAGTGCCTTGTATTAACTTCCTCTACATGATACATGCCATTTGCTGAAGTGAGACAACCCCTTTAAAAATGCTTTCCACTAAAGAACTTCTTCTTCCCTTAACCTTTAAAGTGTTGGTGGTGAATGGTAGAATTTGAAAATGATTTCTATGATATTACAATGTTTTCAATAGAAATGTTTTTTTATGTCTTTACAGAAATGAAAGGAATACAAGAGTTATGAGGTTTTGTTCAAGGAGCACCTAAACAAAGCTCAATTGAAACGTATGTGCCAATCAAATGGATACAAAACATATTTCACAGTAACAACAAAAAAATCGTAGCCCACACAAGTTACATATTTTCTCCACCGTAAATACTATAGCACATAGAAATGAGTCATACGTTGACTGCTAAGGACACAAATAGACAATAATAATTTTATACACAGGACATTATATTTTTCTGAAAAATGTATCAATTATGGTGGCTGTTAGTGTTGATCAAATTCAAGTCCAGGAAATGGACCTCGATCCGAATTTTAAGGAAAATTTGATTTGCTGCGAAGCCCGCTTTGTGGTAGCAAATAGGGATGAGCGAACTCGAACTGTATAGTTCGGGTTCGTACCGAATTTTGGGGTGTCCGTGACACGGACCCGAACCCGGACATTTTCGTAAAAGTCCGGGTTCGGGTTCGGTGTTCGTCGCTTTCTTGGCGCTTTTGTGACGCTTTCTTGGCGCTTTTTGAAAGGCTGCAAAGCAGCCAATCAACAAGCGTCATACTACTTGCCCCAAGAGGCCATCACAGCCATGCCTACTATTGGCATGGCTGTGATTGGCCAGAGCACCATGTGACCCAGCCTCTATTTAAGCTGGAGTCACATAGCGCCGCCCGTCACTCTGCTCTGATTAGCGTAGGGAGAGGTTGCGGCTGCGACAGTAGGGCGAGATTAGGCAGATTAACTCCTCCAAAGGACTTGATTAACTGATCGATCTGCAGCTGTGGATCATTGAGCTGCTGATCCTCAATTGCTCACTGTTTTTAGGCTGCACAGACCGTTTGTCAGTCACATTTTTCTGGGGTGATCGGCGGCCATTTTGTGTCTTGTGGTGCGCCAGCACAAGCTGCGACCAAGTGCATTTAACCCTCAATGGTGTGGTTGTTTTTTGGCTAAAGCCTACATCAGGGTGAAGCTGTCACACCAAGTGCATTTAACCAGCAATAGTCTGTTCATTTTTTGGCCATATACAAAATCAGGGGCAAGCTGCGCCTGTCACCAAGTGCATTTAACCCTCAATGGTGTGGTTGTTTTTTGGCTAAAGCCTACATCAGGGTGAAGCTGTGACACCAAGTGCATTTAACCAGCAATAGTCTGTTCATTTTTTGGCCATATACAAAATCAGGGGCAAGCTGCGCCTGTCACCAAGTGCATTTAACCCTCAATGGTGTGGTTGTTTTTTGGCTAAAGCCTACATCAGGGTGAAGCTGTCACACCAAGTGCATTTAACCAGCAATAGTCTGTTCATTTTTTGGCCATATACAAAATCAGGGGCAAGCTGCGCCTGTCACCAAGTGCATTTAACCCTCAATGGTGTGGTTGTTTTTTGGCTAAAGCCTACATCAGGGTGAAGCTGTCACACCAAGTGCATTTAACCAGCAATAGTCTGTTTATTTTTTGGCCATATCCCAGTCTAATTCTGTCACTAAATCCATACCGGTCACCCAGCGCCTAAATACTAGGCCTCAAATTTATATCCAGCTAAATCTGTCCCTAGTGCTGTAGCTGGGCGAGTTATTTAGTGTCCGTTCAAGCACATTTCTTGTTCTGGGTTGAAATACAATTCCCAATTTAGCAATTTCATAATTTAGTGGTTCCTGCTATATCAGAGCTATTTGAAATCTATCCCAAAAAGGGTATATAATATTGAAGGTGCACATTGGGTCATTCAGAATAACTTCACACACACCCGCTACTGTGTATTTCCAAGTCTAATTCTGTCACTAAACCCATACCTGTCACCCAGCGCCTAAATACTAGGCCTCAAATTTAAATCCCTCTAAATCTCTCGTTACCGCTGTACTGTTGTTGCTGGGCAAGATATTTAGTGTCCGTCAAAGCACATTTTTTGTTCTGGGTTGAAGTACAATTCCCAATTTAGCAATTTCATAATTTAGTGGTTCCTGCTATATCAGAGCTATTTGGAATCTATCCCTAAAAGGGTATATAATATTGAAGGTGCACATTGGGTCATTCAGAATAACTTCACACACACCCGCTACTGTGTATTTCCAAGTCTAATTCTGTCACTAAACCCATACCTGTCACCCAGCGCCTAAATACTAGGCCTCAAATTTAAATCCCTCTAAATCTCTCGTTACCGCTGTACTGTTGTTGCTGGGCAAGATATTTAGTGTCCGTCAAAGCACATTTTTTGTTCTGGGTTGAAGTACAATTCCCAATTTAGCAATTTCATAATTTAGTGGTTTCTGCTATATCAGAGCTATTTGAAATCTATCCCTAAAAGGGTATATAATATTGAAGGTGCACATTGGGTCATTCAGAATAACTTCACACACACGCTTCTGTGCATTTCCAAGTCTAATTCTGTCACTAAATCCATACCGGTGACCCAGCGCCTAAATACTAGGCCTCAAATTTAAATCCCTCTAAATCTCTCGTTACCCACCGCTGTACTGTTGTTGCTGGGCAAGATATTTAGTGTCCGTCAAAGCACATTTTTTGTTCTGGGTTGAAGTACAATTCCCAATTTAGCAATTTCATAATTTAGTGGTTTCTGCTATATCAGAGCTATTTGAAATCTATCCCTAAAAGGGTATATAATATTGAAGGTGCACATAGGGTCATTCAGAATAACTTCACACACACGCTTCTGTGCATTTCCAAGTCTAATTCTGTCACTAAATCCATACCGGTCACCCAGCGCCTAAATACTAGGCCTCAAATTTATATCCCGCTAAATCTCTCGTTACCGCTGTACTGTTGTTGCTGGGCAAGATATTTAGTGTCCGTCAAAGCACATTTTTTGTTCTGGGTTGAAGTACAATTCCCAATTTAGCAATTTCATAATTTAGTGGTTCCTGCTATATCAGAGCTATTTGAAATCTATCCCAAAAAGGGTATATAATATTGAAGGTGCACATTGGGTCATTCAGAATAACTTCACATACACCCGCTACTGTGTATTTCCAAGTCTAATTCTGTCACTAAACCCATACCTGTCACCCAGCGCCTAAATACTAGGCCTCAAATTTAAATCCCTCTAAATCTCTCGTTACCGCTGTACTGTTGTTGCTGGGCAAGATATTTAGTGTCCGTCAAAGCACATTTTTTGTTCTGGGTTGAAGTACAATTCCCAATTTAGCAATTTCATAATTTAGTGGTTTCTGCTATATCAGAGCTATTTGAAATCTATCCCTAAAAGGGTATATAATATTGAAGGTGCACATTGGGTCATTCAGAATAACTTCACACACACGCTTCTGTGCATTTCCAAGTCTAATTCTGTCACTAAACCCATACCTGTCACCCAGCGCCTAAATACTAGGCCTCAAATTTAAATCCCTCTAAATCTCTCGTTACCGCTGTACTGTTGTTGCTGGGCAAGATATTTAGTGTCCGTCAAAGCACATTTTTTGTTCTGGGTTGAAGTACAATTCCCAATTTAGCAATTTCATAATTTAGTGGTTTCTGCTATATCAGAGCTATTTGAAATCTATCCCTAAAAGGGTATATAATATTGAAGGTGCACATTGGGTCATTCAGAATAACTTCACACACACGCTTCTGTGCATTTCCAAGTCTAATTCTGTCACTAAATCCATACCGGTGACCCAGCGCCTAAATACTAGGCCTCAAATTTAAATCCCTCTAAATCTCTCGTTACCCACCGCTGTACTGTTGTTGCTGGGCAAGATATTTAGTGTCCGTCAAAGCACATTTTTTGTTCTGGGTTGAAGTACAATTCCCAATTTAGCAATTTCATAATTTAGTGGTTTCTGCTATATCAGAGCTATTTGAAATCTATCCCTAAAAGGGTATATAATATTGAAGGTGCACATTGGGTCATTCAGAATAACTTCACACACACGCTTCTGTGCATTTCCAAGTCTAATTCTGTCACTAAATCCATACCGGTGACCCAGCGCCTAAATACTAGGCCTCAAATTTAAATCCCTCTAAATCTCTCGTTACCCACCGCTGTACTGTTGTTGCTGGGCAAGATATTTAGTGTCCGTCAAAGCACATTTTTTGTTCTGGGTTGAAGTACAATTCCCAATTTAGCAATTTCATAATTTAGTGGTTTCTGCTATATCAGAGCTATTTGAAATCTATCCCTAAAAGGGTATATAATATTGAAGGTGCACATAGGGTCATTCAGAATAACTTCACACACACGCTTCTGTGCATTTCCAAGTCTAATTCTGTCACTAAATCCATACCGGTCACCCAGCGCCTAAATACTAGGCCTCAAATTTATATCCCGCTGAATTTGAATACAATACATTGGGCCAAATAATATATTTGTTGTTGTGGTGAACCATAACAATGAGAAAAACATCTAGTAAGGGACGCGGACGTGGACATGGTCGTGGTGGTGTTAGTGGACCCTCTGGTGCTGGGAGAGGACGTGGCCGTTCTGCCACATCCACACGTCCTAGTGTACCAACTACCTCAGGTCCCAGTAGCCGCCAGAATTTACAGCGATATATGGTGGGGCCCAATGCCGTTCTAAGGATGGTAAGGCCTGAGCAGGTACAGGCATTAGTCAATTGGGTGGCCGACAGTGGATCCAGCACGTTCACATTATCTCCCACCCAGTCTTCTGCAGAAAGCGCACAGATGGCGCCTGAAAACCAACCCCATCAGTCTGTCACATCACCCCCATGCATACCAGGGAAACTGTCTCAGCCTCAAGTTATGCAGCAGTCTCTTATGCTGTTTGAAGACTCCGCTGGCAGGGTTTCCCAAGGGCATCCACCTAGCCCTTCCCCAGCGGTGAAAGACATAGAATGCACTGACGCACAACCACTTATGTTTCCTGATGATGAGGACATGGGAATACCACCTCAGCATGTCTCTGATGATGACGAAACACAGGTGCCAACTGCTGCGTCTTTCTGCAGTGTGCAGACTGAACAGGAGGTCAGGGATCAAGACTGGGTGGAAGACGATGCAGGGGACGATGAGGTCCTAGACCCCACATGGAATGAAGGTCGTGCCACTGACTTTCACAGTTCGGAGGAAGAGGCAGTGGTGAGACCGAGCCAACAGCGTAGCAAAAGAGGGAGCAGTGGGCAAAAGCAGAACACCCGCCGCCAAGAGACTCCGCCTGCTACTGACCGCCGCCATCTGGGACCGAGCACCCCAAAGGCAGCTTCAAGGAGTTCCCTGGCATGGCACTTCTTCAAACAATGTGCTGACGACAAGACCCGAGTGGTTTGCACGCTGTGCCATCAGAGCCTGAAGCGAGGCATTAACGTTCTGAACCTGAGCACAACCTGCATGACCAGGCACCTGCATGCAAAGCATGAACTGCAGTGGAGTAAACACCTTAAAACCAAGGAAGTCACTCAGGCTCCCCCTGCTACCTCTTCTGCTGCTGCCGCCTCGGCCTATTCTGCTGCTGCCGCCTCGGCCTCTTCCTCCGCCTCTGGAGGAACGTTGGCACCTGCCGCCCAGCAAACAGGGGATGTACCACCAACACCACCACCACCACCTCCGTCACCAAGCGTCTCAACCATGTCACACGCCAGCGTTCAGCTCTCCATCTCACAAACATTTGATAGAAAGCGTAAATTCCCACCTAGCCACCCTCGATCCCTGGCCCTGAATGCCAGCATTTCTAAACTACTGGCCTATGAAATGCTGTCATTTAGGCTGGTGGACACAGACAGCTTCAAACAGCTCATGTCGCTTGCTGTCCCACAGTATGTTGTTCCCAGCCGGCACTACTTCTCCAAGAGAGCCGTGCCTTCCCTGCACAACCAAGTATCCGATAAAATCAAGTGTGCACTGCGCAACGCCATCTGTAGCAAGGTCCACCTAACCACAGATACGTGGACCAGTAAGCACGGCCAGGGACGCTATATCTCCCTAACTGCACACTGGGTAAATGTAGTGGCAGCTGGGCCCCAGGCGGAGAGCTGTTTGGCGCACGTCCTGCCGCCGCCAAGGATCGCAGGGCAACATTCTTTGCCTCCTGTTGCCACCTCCTCCTTCTCGGCTTCCTCCTCCTCTTCTTCCACCTGCTCATCCAGTCAGCCACACACCTTCACCACCAACTTCAGCACAGCCCGGGGTAAACGTCAGCAGGCCATTCTGAAACTCATATGTTTGGGGGATAGGCCCCACACCGCACAGGAGTTGTGGCGGGGTATTGAACAACAGACCGACGAGTGGTTGCTGCCGGTGAGCCTCAAGCCCGGCCTGGTGGTGTGTGATAATGGGCGAAATCTCGTTGCAGCTCTGGGACTAGCCAATTTGACGCACATCCCTTGCTTGGCGCATGTGCTGAATTTGGTGGTGCAGAAGTTCATTCACAACTACCCCGACATGTCAGAGCTGCTGCATAAAGTGCGGGCCGTCTGTTCGCGCTTCCGGCGTTCACATCCTGCCGCTGCTCGCCTGTCTGCGCTACAGCGTAACTTCGGCCTTCCCGCTCACCGCCTCATATGCGACGTGCCCACCAGGTGGAACTCCACCTTGCACATGCTGGACAGACTGTGCGAGCAGCAGCAGGCCATAGTGGAGTTTCAGCTGCAGCACGCACGGGTCAGTCGCACTACAGAACAGCACCACTTCACCACCAATGACTGGGCCTCCATGCGAGACCTGTGTGCCCTGTTGCGCTGTTTCGAGTACTCCACCAACATGGCCAGTGGCGATGACACCGTTATCAGCGTTACAATACCACTTCTATGTCTCCTTGAGAAAACACTTAGGGCGATGATGGAAGAGGAGGTGGCCCAGGAGGAGGAGGAGGAGGAGGAGGAAGAGGGGTCATTTTTAGCACTTTCAGGCCAGTCTCTTCGAAGTGACTCAGAGGGAGGTTTTTGGCAACAGCAGAGGCCAGGTACAAATGTGGCCAGCCAGGGCCCACTACTGGAGGACGAGGAGGACGAGGATGAGGAGGAGGTGGAGGAGGATGAGGATGAAGCATGGTCACAGCGGGGTGGCACCCAACGCAGCTCGGGTCCATCACTGGTGCGTGGCTGGGGGGAAAGGCAGGACAATGACGATACGCCTCCCACAGAGGACAGCTTGTCCTTACCCCTGGGCAGCCTGGCACACATGAGCGACTACATGCTGCAGTGCCTGCGCAACGACAGCAGAGTTGCCCACATTTTAACCTGTGCGGACTACTGGGTTGCCACCCTGCTGGATCCACGCTACAAAGACAATGTGCCCACCTTACTTCCTGCACTGGAGCGTGATAGGAAGATGCGCGAGTACAAGCGCACGTTGGTAGACGCGCTACTGAGAGCATTCCCAAATGTCACAGGGGAACAAGTGGAAGCCCAAGGCCAAGGCAGAGGAGGAGCAAGAGGTCGCCAAGGCAGCTGTGTCACGGCCAGCTCCTCTGAGGGCAGGGTTAGCATGGCAGAGATGTGGAAAACTTTTGTCAACACGCCACAGCTAACTGCACCACCACCTGATACGCAACGTGTTAGCAGGAGGCAACATTTCACTAACATGGTGGAACAGTACGTGTGCACACCCCTCCACGTACTGACTGATGGTTCGGCCCCATTCAACTTCTGGGTCTCTAAATTGTCCACGTGGCCAGAGCTAGCCTTTTATGCCTTGGAGGTGCTGGCCTGCCCGGCAGCCAGCGTTTTGTCTGAACGTGTATTCAGCACGGCAGGGGGCGTCATTACAGACAAACGCAGCCGCCTGTCTACAGCCAATGTGGACAAGCTGACGTTCATAAAAATGAACCAGGCATGGATCCCACAGGACCTGTCCGTCCCTTGTCCAGATTAGACATTAACTACCTCCCCATAACCATATATTATTGGACTCCAGGGCACTTCCTCATTCAATCCTATTTTTATTTTCATTTTACCATTATATTGCAAGGCTACCCAAAGTTGAATGAACCTCTCCTCTGCCTGTGTGCTAGGCCTAAATATATGCCAATGGATTGTTGCAGTGGTGGCTGACGTGAAGCCTCATTCTCTGCTATGACATGCAGACTGATTCTCTGGTGACATGAAGCCAGATCCTCTGTTACGGGACCTCTCTCCTCTGCCTGGGTGCTGGGCCTAAATTTATGAAAATGGACTGTTGCAGTGGTGGGTGACGTGAAGCCTGATTCTCTGCTATGACATGCAGACTGATTCTCTGGTGACATGAAGCCAGATCCTCTGTTACGGGACCTCTCTCCTCTGCCTGGGTGCTGGGCCTAAATTTATGAAAATGGACTGTTGCAGTGGTGGGTGACGTGAAGCCTCATTCTCTGCTATGACATGCAGACTGATTCTCTGCTGACATGAAGCCAGATTGTCTGTTACGGGACCTCTCTCCTCTGCCTGGGTGCTGGGCCTGAATTTATGACAATGGACTGTTGCAGTGGTGGCTGACGTGAAGCCTGATTCTCTGCTATGATATGAAGACTGATTCTCTGCTGACATGAAGCCAGATTGTCTGTTACGGGACCTCTCTCCTCTGCCTGGGTGCCGGGGCCTAAATATCTGAGAATGGACTGTTCCAGTGGTGGGTGACGGGAAGCCAGATTCTCTGCTATGGAACCTCTCTCCAATTGATTTTGGTTAATTTTTATTTATTTAATTTTTATTTTAATTAATTTCCCTATCCACATTTGTTTGCAGGGGATTTACCTACATGTTGCTGCCTTTTGCAGCCCTCTAGCCCTTTCCTGGGCTGTTTTACAGCCGTTTTAGTGCCGAAAAGTTCGGGTCCCCATTGACTTCAATGGGGTTCGGGTTCGGGACGAAGTTCGGATCGGGTTCGGATCCCGAACCCGAACATTTCCGGGATGTTCGGCCGAACTTCTCGAACCCGAACATCCAGGTGTTCGCTCAACTCTAGTAGCAAACTGATTTTCCCTGAAATGGTGTAAAAAACAAAATAAATTTCATACTTACCCATTTGCTTGTGACGGGCTTGCCTCCGCCATTTTCATTGAAGATCTCATACGAAATCCCATGCGCAGTGACATATGACTTTACCACGCTGGCCAACGTAATGACATCATCACGGGGAGCACAAGATTTCCTGCAAGATCTTCAATCAAGATGTTGGCAGGCGGCCCATCACGAGCAAACGGATGATGTAAGTATGATGTAATATTTTTTTTTTTTAAGTTTTACTCTGTATTATTGCTAACAGATGCCGCTATCAGCTATGAATGTCATTCGAGGGGCACAATGATGGGGATCGGCGCAATCGCCGCTCCCTCTCATTGCACTCACTACTTACAAAGAAATGCGCTTCGTCACAAAGTAATTTGTCACAAAGCAAATGTTTTGTAAAATTCAGCAAGGCAGCCGAATTGAATTTTTGAATAGTTCGCTCAACACTAGTGATATTCAGTTTACAAATCTGGAAATCTAACAATTTGCATTACCTTTATTTGATGTGAGATTGAAATGGAAATGAAAATTGTGAACACAAAGTAATAATAGTAAAAAGTAAGGCTACTTTCGCACTTGCGTTTTTGCCTGATCCGGCAGGGCTCAGCATAAACGCTTCCGTTACTAATATTACAACCATCTGCATCCGTTATGAACGGATCTGGTTGTATTATCTTTAAAATAGCAATGACGGAGCCGGCATGAACACCATTGAAAGTCCGTTTTCTATTGTGTCTGAGAAAACGTATCCGGCACCATCCACTTGCATTGTGTGCGATACCGGATGCGTTTTGCTCTGCACTCCATGACGGAAAGGAAACCGCATCTTGCGGTTTGCTCTCCAGTATGGGATTGCAACCCAACGGAACGGAATGCATTCCGGTGCACTCTGTTCGATTCAGTTTAGTTTTGTCCCCATTGACAATGAATGGGGACAAAATGGATCTCAATGAAAGTAGCCTAATACTACTGCCCATAAAGTTTGCATGTCCACAGAAATGATAGTAAGTTGTAACTTAACGCTCTAGGGCTCAAATTCAAAATCTGTAACAAGACTCCCATCTACAATGTGCCATTAATAAAGATGGTGTTTTCTTACGTGTTAGAAGGGCCCTTAGGCTCTCTCAGGCACAGGACATGGTTACCGTTATACGTCTGATAGCACTGCCCCGTAGTAAGCAACTACAAATTTATATATTTGTGCTTAATAGTACTTTACCCTAAAAAACTCTAAATTCTTGGCTGATTACATGGACCGAATGCTCATTCACTGCAGAGATCAGCCAATCTTTTATGTCAGCATAAAAATGCCCGCTGGTAAGTAGTGTTGGGCGCGAATATTCGAATACTGAATTTTAATCGCGAATATCGCCACTTTGAGAATTTGCGAAGATTCAGAATATAGTGAATATTCTAGTTACCTACCCCTTACTATATAAGAAACTACCCAGCAGCCATTTTCTGCAGTTTTTTTCAGTTCTGAGAGAGAGAGAGAGAGAGAGAGAGACAGCAGTGTCATTGCTGTGCTCTGTGCTTTGCTGTGTCATTACATTAGATAGATAGTTAGTTAGCTTTTTTATTTATATATATATATATATATATATATATAATACAGATAGTTAGTGGGAGATAGTCAGTGTAGGTTACATAGTGATATAGTGTAGCTGATAGGTTCTTCTGTCCATACATACATGCTACATACATAGTGCTGTGACACAACAATCCTTAGTGCACCAATCAGTAATATGTAGTTAGACCTGCTAAAATGTGAAGTTGCACATATTGCGCAAATCAATGTGCATCATTAATTGCCGATTTGCACAATCACAAATATATTGGAGCACTCTATCTGCATATAAAGCTATTGTGATGTTCTTCCGTCTTCAACCATTTTCTCCAGTCTCAGGTAACTTCTAGCAGCTTAAAAAAATGTAGCAACAGTGACCCACCCCTGTATTGCACACGCAGCGCAATACAAGCATATTACATTGCTGATTTTTGCAATCAAGAAAATAATCGCAAATTCTCAAATTTGAAAATATATGACGAATATTCGCCCACATATTCCCAAAATACTGCTCACTACTGCTGAGCAGCACATCTCTCCATGCAATACTTTCTTACTGAAAAGCATAGTCTATAAGTCTGTCATCTGCTCACGGAGCATCTTTTGTTGGCAGTTTGTGTTCTTTCTGGTCTATTGTTTGTTCTGTTAGTGATTAAATACATTGCATTTCATAATAACCATCCTAGATGATCTTTTTTTTTTTTTTTGCAATTCTATTTTCGACATATTTATTGCTGGACTGATGGATTCATATATATAGATACATTTATTCTAAAAACAAAAAATATATAAAATTTGCAGAAAATTTAAATTGCTAACAAAATGTAATAAATGATTTAAATGGCATGAATAAAAATGAATTTGAAAAAAAAAATCTAAAATTATACTAGCAAAGATAATTAATAATTTAAATCAATTTTGGTCCATTTAACTGAAGAAAAAAAAAACATTAAAAACTGAAGTCTACAGCATTAACATGCCCTTTCTAATGTAATTAAAGTAACCCTTACATGTTCCTTCATGACTCCATATTTCTATCAGCTATGAAACTGTAAATATGCATCTTTTTTATGGGAATTTTATGCTTTTCAAACTCATGTCATAACACAATCAAGCATAGTAGAGTACCTGCAATTTGCTTGTCATCCAACCACTGAAGAATAAGTTCTATGTGACTTTGGACCAGGCAAAAATGATCTCTCTTCTATTTTAATAGTTTTCTATAAATGTAGCTTTTCATGTTTCTTTGATATTATAAACATAGTCATATCTTTCTGTGGCCTAATGTTTTTTCCCCCAAAATGTTTTAAGCTTTTTCTTCAGTTTTACAAAGTAAGCATGTCTGTTTATTATGTTGTATTACCTTTTTGGTCAGATTGTGTTGATATCAAAGGTGGATTTACATAGCCCAATGTTCGGGCCGATTATTGGGAATTAATGTTCCTGCAAATGTTCGTCCCCGATAATCTGCCTGCCTAAAGGTGCCGCAGATCTCCTGATGAATGAATGAAGCACTTCGGGGGAAACGATCGGACACCTCAATCATCGTTCCCGGGCAGCAGATCATGCGGTCTAAACAGTGTTCTTCTGCCCAGGAGAAATTATTTTGTATGGGGATGAGCGACTGCAGCAGCGATTGCTCATCCTCATACTGTGGCGGTGATGACAGCATATGAATACAGCGCTTCACCTCTACTCAACGAGCAGCCAACGGTTAGGAAGGAAGGCTTTCTTTTAAAAAAATCTGCTTCTCCTCGCCCTGTGTAAATCCGCCTTTAATATCCATTTATACCATTCTCATTTTACAATGTATCCCCCTGATGACTTCAGTCACAATGCTGGGTGGTTACAACAAGAAGGAGCTATGTAGAATCATGTACCAGAACTGTGGTTTAGACCAAACCAATAGACCCAAGTCAACGTCTTTGAATTTGGGAAGGAAGTAAATTCTGGATGTACGTGCTATAGTTTGCTCTGATGTCTGTGATTCTTGTACAATGAGAGTTGACATGTGAAGGATTGCTTTGTAATATTGATTGCAGTCTTGGACTGAAAGGTCTATGCTGATAGATGAAACAGGACCTGTCCGATGACACAAATGTATCACGTCAGACTAATTTCAATTATAATTGGAAAGACCACTTTAAGTGAAAAGCAATCACGGTGGGTCTTTTTGCTATCAAGCCTTATTTAAGTTATTCCAATTTGCTTCAGATCTATATGTCACTTATGTTTTGCAAAATGCCGGAGATAATGGGGCATTATTTATCAATACTGGTGTAAAGTAGAACTGGCTTAGTTGCCCCTAGCAACCTATCAGATTCCATCTTTCATTTTTCAGCTTTCATTTAGGAAATAAAGATGGAATCTGTTGGTTGCTACAGACAGACAGTTTTTCTTTATAGCAGTTTTGATACATTCCCCCCTATGTATTGTGGATGGTATGAATATATACACTATATTGTTGTAAGCAATTACTATATTGCTTACATGGTAATTAGAGGAATCAGAATGTGGCTTTTGCTAATGTCTTTAAGACATGCCACTTACTGAGTGAGTGGGTGGCCTCCCAGCTCTTAATACTAATATCTGGCTCATGTTTATCCCGATTCCTTTAATACATAAGAACCTATCATTTTCATTAGTATTTATCTAAATGTAATTGCTGCTTAGCTGAAGCAACCATTGAAAGTGTGCAGACTGTATACCTTCTCCCGCTGATTTGCTGCATAGGCGTAACTCAGTCAAGCAGATAGTGATCACTCATGATAGCAGGTTTTATATATTAAATGAAGACATGTCGAAGCAACGTTCAGGGAATAAAAGAAGTCAATGTGATTACTAAAAAAATATCCATTATAACACAAGGCTACCGTTTACTACTCAAAGATAATTCAAGAAAACTGGAAAATAAGTAAATATAGAAATGTACTGCCCAACTAATAGTGCCATGCTGTGCCAAAATAACATACAAAATAAGTGTCATATTGTCATATCGCCATACGATGCCTACATAGCAATGCCATACAGTGAATGCTTATATCCATAAAATATTCAAAATAATAAAGTTATACAGAGACCATATAATACCACACGATAACAACACAATGAAGACATGAAATCTAAAGTTATAAGGACAGGGTGATGAAAGTCTCCAATTTGTGGAGGCCTCGGGCAGTTTTCTGTATTGCTGGAGCAATAATCTAACCCTGGATTGCATGACAAAGAAAACTTTGAATGTGTATTATAAAGTCAGCTCAATTCTGAAAGCTGTAAGGCATAAAGTGAAAGATTTTCTCTATATACATAGGGGGAAAGAGTTGTGCTATATTACGAAGCTGTACTTCTGTATTCTGCATTGTCAGAAACGTATTTAATATATACAGCTATATACTTTACAATACAAATAGACAATGATTATGTCACGCCCAACATGGATCAACATTATAATGAATTATGGTCATATTTTGTACTATATACTAGGAGTTCATGAAATATTATGTAATGCAAGGGAACTTTTCGGTGTAAAAATAATGTTGAAATTCAAACGTGATGTGTTCCACAAAATGGGGATGTGCCACTCGGCCTTTTAAAGTGCTGTGTTATTTTAATTTGACATGATAAAGGATGGTAGGTAACGATCTGAAACGCGTCGACATTATGCACATTTTTTGGATATGATTCAATAAAGACTATGGACTTTAGGATGTGGTGCCGAAACCTTTTCTACATAAGTTTTTACTCTATATGTCAAGCGAGCAAGCCTTGGAACCCCACAGGTAGGACTATCATCACTAGATCAATCAAAAGGAGGAGGATTTTGAAAGCAGGATGGCCCAGCCATCTATGGGACTGATGAAGAAGGCTGAGCACAGTGCTTGTCTTTTTTTTTTAATCAGCCCCATGGGCACTGAATGGAGCGGCAGGGCGCAGTCAGTGAGGAGGACTAGGGGGTTCATGACCCTTTTTTAATTATTAATCGGGTTCCAGCAATAGGGCTGCGATCAATCAGAGTTTATCACCTGTTCCTTTCATAGGTTATAAATGTTAGTTGTGGGAATACCTGTCTGGGTCCTGCACCTCTCTCTAGAATAGGATCCCAAAAATGAAGGAGAGCCTACGGCACATGTGCAGCATGCCCTCCATTCACTCAGCTATTTTCGGTACTCCCACAGAAGTGACTATAGGGTGGCTGCGCTTGGACGATGTTCCCTTGTTCACTTCGGGGGTCCCGTTCTAGAGATCGGTGCAGGTCTCAGAGGTGGGACCCACACTTTTCTGACATTGGTGGCATACTCTGGCAATATGCCACCAATGTGTGAGATGGGACAATCCCTTTGAGTTTTGCATGCACAATAATTCACTAATATATTACTGAAATATCAACAGATGAACTTGATATAGAGGAAGGAAGGAGTCATTTGGGTTGCCTGATTATTCTGCCTTGTGCTATCAGCAGCATGCAGGTGCTACATACAGAGAAATGAGAGGTGTTTTTATAGTGTGCTGCGGTGGTCATTTAGAGAATCGTGTAGCTATATATGTCAGGGATAGCAGCAGTGGGGATTTTTATTTCCTTTCACCCCCTATTATCTGAATTTTCCATACTTATAGACTATTACAGATTTGTGTCTTAATGTGGATGTGAGCAGCCAGTAATCACTCTACAATGTGCAGTATAATATAGAAAGATTGCCGCTTACACATCCATGGGTCAAAAGCACTGAAAAATACTACTGCAGCAACGCATTTAACTCATTCTCTTGTCAAATGCACAGTTTACTTTGATTATACCCTCTATTAAGATGGCAGAGCACATTTTGCATTACATAAAATTCCTTTTATGCCTCACAATAAATCACTCCCACAGAGAATATGTGCGCCTTCACATCTCATTGTAAAACTAGATGCTTCTCGGAAAATATTATTTGGCGAAGAATCTTATGAAAAGAGAGTCTGCTAGCATTAGGCCCAGCATCATTTTCTGACATTGCTAATTTCGAGACGTAGAAGGCTTCATCTGAAACATAAAATGTTCCTGTTTTGACGCTAAGACAATCAGGAATTCCAGATAAAGACTTCACTCTCTATCTCTAATCATGAGTGATATAGATGTGATTAGCCGAGAATCTTGCAATCAAGCTGGAAAGATTGCCTTGCTGCTCCTTTCTTCTAAGCTGTCCACCTTTCTTAGCAGAAATTGACCTGGAAGACGTGATCTATGAGAAATTGCATATCACGCAGTTGCTTATACAGTGATCAACCTAAGAGATACAAAACTCTGCTAATTAAAATACAATCAAAGCGTCCATGCTGGTCTTCGAGCTTTTGCAGTGGACAAATGAGATTCTCCCTCTATGAAGTCCTTCCATTAGCTGATGTCACCTCTTGTTGCAACCCTTGTGCAAATGTTACAAGAACACTTCACAGGTTGACAGCTTCACTTAGCAGCTTGTGCTCAAAGGTCCGGGGCTAAAGTGGAACCTTCAAAGAAGTCTTGTACGTGACGTGTTTAGGAAGCACCCACAAGCTGGCAACCATCACCTTTGTATGTTAGCAGCTGAAATATGTCAGCAAACTTTTAACTGGGTCATAGATTAAAACCTATGCATCAAAACCGATCCTGCTATTATGTGTGGTGTGAAACAAAAGAAGCCAAGGTTTAAAAACGCATGCAAATGAAATCACTTCATTGGTAAGTTTTCGTGTAATTGTCCAGATGTCAGGACGGCTATTTCAGTATGTCAGTAATTGAAGATGGTGGCATCTCATCTCATCGCTCTAAGGAAAAGTTATCATAAGGGTTATAATGCAGGTTAACAACTGTAATGCGGTCATTATTTCTAGACACATAATTGGCGTAGGTTACTAAGCTTCTCTCAACTTGTATGAGACAATTGTTTGGTGAATGACCCTATCATCAAGGGTTAATGGTCAAGATGTTCTAAGGCATCTACATAGTTTTATTATTATACTATTATTATTATTCTGCAGCTCTGTACGGAGATTGTCATCTATTACAACGGTTCCCATACCTATTGGACTTCACAACCTGAAATTGAAATTAACATACCAGTCAGGCCCAGTTCACATGTCCGTTATTTGGTCAGTTATTTCAATCAGTAATAGTGAGCCAAAACCAGGAGTGAGGGTGCGTCAGCGTTCACCTCGTGCTGCCGATACACCAGCCGTGACGCTGGCACCGCTGTCATAAGGTTTTTGACCAACAACCTAAAAACCTCCGACTTGATAAAGGGGTCAGAAGTACCCCGAAACGCGTTGTCTACCAATAAACCTGAAAAATACAAATCATCCAGTTGTGATAGGTGCGCCTCCTACTTTCCATACGTTCCACCGAAACAGTCAAGCGTCCTTTCTTCTTGTTCCCAAAACCAGTAGTGAAGCCTAGATAAGGTATAATGGAAATATCTGAACCTGCTCTGTGTTTTTGACCCGGACCTGGTTTTAGGACACAATAACTGATCAAATAACTGATGTGTGAACTCAGCCTTAGTATGTTTTTTTTTTTCTTATTTTTTCGATTGCAGGAGAAAACCTTAGAAACACAAGAAATGCATAAAAACTACATTCAGATGTTCCCCTTCAAATTTCAATCTAGGACTCCAGTAACACAAAGCCACAGTGCTAACAACTAAACCAGGAAAGAGTACACAAAGTGAGACCTAATGTACATGCATGCTATAAAGACTAAAATGGAAAAATCATATTAAAGTGGCTGGCTACTTTTTTTTTTACTGTTGATGAATGTGTATGTAAGATGAGTATATGGAACTTACTAATATACTGTAACCTTTGTTGTATTGTATTCTGCACAATCTTATGAAGAGGACTTCTATGTGGACAGAAGATTTCCCTAAGAAGGGGGTGAGGCTTATTAAATATAGCAAACGGCACAGAACATCAACAAAGGCTGTATTAGTAAGTGCCATATAGTCGTCTTACCTACAAGTAGCCAGAAAGCAGCCAGCCCCTTTAAGTGCCTATGAAGTTATTTGCCCTAATCATGGATTTAGGTAACTCAGATATGTGTAACCACAGTCAAGAAGAAGAAAATGTAAACAATAAAAACAGCATAAGTCACAAACAGTATATCAGTATGCCATAACCTTGGACAAAAATATGCAGAATAATCATACATGTAGGATATGGACCACTAGAAAAAAGTTGGGGTCAACAAGCCATTAGGCATGGTCACATTTTCCAAATAGAGAGAAGGCGAGGCTAACACAAGTAGGTGGGGTCAGCAAACTATTAGGCATGGTTACATTCTCCAAATACTGTAGGGAGAAAATGAGGCCAACACAAATAGGCGGGGTTAGCAAACCATTAGCCACAGTCCCAATGGCTGTAGGTGGGGCCAATGCAATGGTAAGCAGTGCCTTTTCAGTAGGTGGTCTAATTCACAAGTGAGTAAGACATTGCCCTGCTAGAAATCTGCATCTTAAATTGACATGCTGCAGATTTAAAACCTGCATCTCAGAACAAATTGCCAAAATTGACAGTAGTAGCAAGGTGAATCAGACTTCAAAAATTCTCATCCACCCAATACTGTAAGTTTGCTTGATATAAGTTATGGACAGGTAACCTGACATACAGTGTGGCACAAACTTTAAATTGCACTGCCATGCTCCAGATTTGACAGTATTAATAACAGGAAGGAACTGAGGAGAACACCAGTGGCCCACTTTGTATTGACCCACCAGGAATTTTCCCTGAAGGTTCTACTGCCAGTCCAGCCCTGCTCCAACTACAGAAGGCTAAGCTGAGGGTGCATGGGTCAGTTATCAGGGTGAAAGGTTCTCACTTTCCCCTTCTGGACGGAAGACTAGGGTTCGTTCTCCAAACACTGGCAACCTCATCCTCTGTTCAGCAAAACCTGCTCCATTGTAATGTCAGCAAGTGTCCTCTCCCTAGGCTAGGACAGATGGGGCCGCTTGTACAATGAAGAAACCTCTATGAGGACAGAATGAGGTAGTTTTAACCATGTAATGTATGTAATAGCAGGCATGGATCAGATTGATTAAACTTGATACCCGTTTTCACTTATATTTAATTAATAAATTCCCCTAAATGTCCATTCTTAAATGAGATCAAAGAGTTCTGCCCCAAAAGGAAAATGAAAGATTACAGTAAGTAAAATATTCCATGTACTTTACCCCTAATCAAACAGAACTGGCTGATGAAAAGTGGAAGGAGAATGAAGATTGCTGAATTTATGAGGATAAGGCTGGCTAGAGATCACCTGCAGGGATATTAACGGTAGGAAGTCAGCTCATCTTTTGTGCGATGTAATAACCAGCGTCTGTTTATTCTTGTTGTCACGCAGGGCTTACTTTCTGGCTGGAGGAATGCCACCGGGGCTGAGAGAAGACACATTTATTACCTGCATTAATGCCCAGCTTTATTGTCCCTAGCCTCTAGGTGCTTTACTTAAAGGGTATTAAATCCCTTTGTCCTTAGCATTTTTCATCTAATAGAGTGTTAGTATGAGACATCAGATCATATCAGACCCTATACATACGCCACCTGTATGTATATGGATATTAACCTTTTGGACCTGCAGATTAAAACCTCACGTTTCTCAACTGTTTGCATAAAAAAATAAAAATAAGATCCTATGCAAAACCGTAGGCTATCCACCTAGCACCCAATGGTTGATCGCATAGTTTATAGCTTTATAGCTCATTAAATATTTTTTTACCCATTGCTTATATATCACCATCATATTCTATAATGCCGTACAGAGATCACGTCAGTTCCGATCCCCCATAGCCTAAGATACACTCAGAGCATGTTCACACTGGTGTATTTTGTAGCTGCGTTTATAAGCCAAAACAGGAGTGGATCCTGGGGCAGACTGGCCATAGACCTTACAGGGAAATTTCCTGGTGGTCCGATGCCCAGAGGGCTACCAGTGCCCCCTTTCATGGCTGTTCTCAGCATTAATTAATGCTAGAGGCACCAGGTACTTATGCACCTGGCCGGTGGGCATGAGTGTCTTCCTGAATTTAATTGTATTGCCATCTTCAGGACAGTGAGTCGAATACTGCAGCAGAGGTAGCAGTATTTTGTGCTGCCCTATGGTACTGCTGGCCCAGCATGTTACTGTTAACCCTACCTATCTGCGTTGCCCTGCCTTCTTTCAATTTGGACCCACCTACAACATGGGGCCACTTTTAGGTTTATTTCCAGGGCCACTGTAAGCTCCCAGTCTGCCCTTGACTGGATCCGAAACATGGAAGAAGTGAAAACCTTGCCTTTATAGTGTTGCTCTGTGGGTTCTTGGTTTGGGCTTATACTGACCAAATGAAAGCAGTCTAGGGACAATGAACCTACTGTATCATTATATTTTTGGAGTATGGGATAGAAAATACATTGTTACTTGTCCCTAAAAATAAGCTGCAGAGTGCCCCAGACGTTACAGCTTATATGTATGGGAGACCGTGTCTGGTACTGAATTTACTCTGGTCATTCACATGGGACTGGTCTGCAGCACCAGTATACAGTATGGACAAGTGCTAGTCCTATAGAAGGAATAAAACAAAGGGCCCCTTCCCTTAAAAATGAAGGGACTACCACAGAATCAAATACTGATGACCTACCCTATACACTTTTATAGTCGCAGAAAACCCCTTTAAAGAAGACATTTAATTCCTCCTAATATATATGTTTAAGTAGTTACTTGCATTCCCCGTGTAATAACATTTCTGGAACATCTATTCTTATGTCTCTATGTTGTGCCATTCCTTTGTTATTCTGTCTAGAAGTTATAAATTCATTGCCAGTGGTTTGCAATGAAGGTCCAGATGGATGTTACCAGTTGGGGATGTTGCCTGTACAGTCTGGCCTTATCTAATGAGCGTTGCTGTTGTCAGACTGTACAGGTACACAACTTGTTACCTCCCCTCTGTACCCTTACTACAGACTGCTAGCAATTCATTCATAGCTTCTAGCAAGAATAATAAAGGAATGGCACAACATAGAGCCCTAAGAATAGATGCTCCAGAATTGTTATTACATGGGGGATGCAAGTAGATACTAATACAAACATGTCAGGAGAGCGGACAGGTCATCTTTAAGGCCATGCATATGCTATATGTCACAAATCGGTCAGTGTGCACCCAATGTGCCAACTAACTGGTTTGGCTTTTGGCTAAACCCTAAAGGCGCTTCCCTGGTATTCACCCTTTCTTCTCTGTACAGGGACTTCGATGCAGGGAAGCAACCAAACCACTACCTCTTGGCATAGTCTCACTATAGTTGGCAGCTGACCCACGGTGGTCAGGGACTGTGGTGTAAGAACCAGATGCTCTCCAGATGCTCTAGGCACAGAAAATGATTTGCAAATGTGAGAACTGTCCCTTTAAGAGGCTTCAGGTGAGCACACATGCAGCCTAAGGGAACACAGACTGGAGCAATGGAGACAACAGCTTGCAGAGGATGTCGGAAAGCAAGATGAGTAGCAGTGCAGCGGTGGGCATGGACCGCTGACCTAATAGTACATTTCTTTATTATAAGATCAGGGTGTTTATAACTCTGTTATGTGAATAATGTCATAGGAATCTATTTAAAAACCTGAAAAGAAGGTGATGAATAGATATGTGATACTCTATGGGGCTAATAGAAATCTGTACCGTACATACTGCTCCGCTAGTGTATTTTTGCTCCATGTGCCAGCATGATACCCATATACAATTTGATTCTCAAAAAAATCCTGTCTTTCCAGGGGGTGAAACAGTTATCCTGTACATTAACCATATTCATATCTTATTCTCCGGATGTCCACTGAAAAAAATAGTTTTCTTTCATGCGGTATCGGATAGCACAAGCTTGGAAATGTCACCAGGTTATGGTAGATGATAAAATGTCACAGCTCGGATAGGATCTATTCACATCACAATGCAGCTGCACGCGTTATCAGGGCTTCACAATCTCCTCTAATACTTATACACGGCTTCTTCTCTATTCTAGGGCAACAAAATGCATAATTTATCAACCGGCATCATGAAAAACACTCTCTGCTAAAAGTAGTTGTATGTTCTGCTAAATATCAAATGCGACAGAGGTACCATCGCTCACAGAGTGCTTTGTATAATCTATCAAACTGATGCGGGCTTATCTTCTATTCTGTCAGGTAAAAGCAGGAGGAATGGCAGAATGTTACTGATCCCAGATGTGGATGTTTGCCTAGTGCCGACTGCCCCGCTCTAGAGATTAAATGGACTACATTGGCTTTTAGTCTATTTAGAGTAGAACAATACCAAAATAACTAAAAATATAAGATATTGTTATCCCTCATGATATACCTTGTGGGGGCTCAAACTATACTAGACGGCAGGTTGCACCAGACTTAGTACTTTATAAACCTTTTGGGCGACCTATCTAATCAGCTGGGACTGGGACTTTTGATCCACATTGTATGGTCTTTAGCTGGATAATTTTGTCTTTACTGAGTGAATATTCACCGCAGTTATGTTGTGGGGTTATGACTCAAATTTTGGTTACATGTGTAACACACCAGAGTTGTGTTACGAAACTCTTACACCCCGCTGCAATCTCTTAAGAGCCTTAACCTTGTCATCTTGTGTAATTTTACATAATATCCTCACAAATGTGCATTGAAAGCCTTGTTTAATGTATATTGCTGTTATTTCCATGTTCACCAGCAGGTGGCAGCAATGCATTAGCAGGGACTAGAGCCAATTTAGTGTTTCAGGAACTGGAATAGTTCATTCCAGTTCAACTCCCCCCTCTGTGAGCAGAAGAGGGCTGCGCCCATTTCCTGCCTCATGGGGAGAGAAGGAAGTTAGAGCTAGTGTACCAGCCACCGTGGCTTAGGGAAGGCTGTGCGTGTTGGAGCTCCCAGAGATAGGGATCCAAAACCAGGATCTTGTCTCGGCTAAGACATTGATTATCATCCCCAGTCTGAGCCTTGCAGTCTCAGCTGGAAGAAGTAAGCAGACCACTCCAGTTCCAGGAAGAAACTATACCCAGTGAAGATAGCTGTGAGTTCCATCCAGAGACCCCAGGAGAAGCAATATGTCTCCTCAGCTAGTCAGTCTCCACACAGCAGAAGATAGACAGAGCAGAAGCCAAATTCCTGCCACATTACAGAGCTATTAAGCAGACGTCCTTTTCCTGCAAAGCTCCAGGCACATGATAGAGCAGAAGATAAATTCCTGCCAACCATTGCCAATACCTGCTGGGACCTAAGACTAATGCTGTATCTTGCTTGGATGAAAGCTACTCTCAGTAAAGACAAGTTTGAACTTTACTAAAAGTCTGGATCTCAATTTGTGCTGCAAATTCCTCTATTACTCCTACTAGCACCACACTCAATTTATTGCAAGCGAGCCAGGATCCAGGAGTCTAGCCGTACCCAGGTAGGACACACCGTTGACACTATTGCCACTACCACACAGAGACATTACACCACTCTGGCATTCCTAGCCTGGTATGTGAGTTACAACACCTTAAAGGGCCCCGCGACAGTACCCTGCGCACCCTGCAATTGGTGTCACGAACAAAACTATAAACTATCACTTACACCTGACCCAGCCATTGCATATTGTGGCGTCAGAGTGCATACCCCAGTCCAGCTCTATTGCACATGGTTGTTTGTTTTTACACAGTTACATACTGTAAGTACATAGATAACATGATTGAAAAAAGACATATGTCTATAAAGGTCAACCAAAGCATGGAAGGCAATGTGAATTAAAGGGGTTATCCCATAAGTAATGTAAAAAATTTAAATCAGAAGGGTACAACTACACATCGTGGTCGTGATCTGGTTGGGTCGCAGACAGCTGCAGTCAAGAACCGCACAGCTGCCTGATTTTTAACTAATTGGGACCACACTGTATTGAAGGTCTGAATTCTTAAAGGAGTTATCCCATGATTAATGTAAAAAAATGAAAACCAAACATCACCTAGTACATGGCAATCTCTTTCTAACAAAGCTAGAACCAGCCCTGTACCTCACATGGATCCAGAGATCTCCCCATTCAATGCTATGCTAGATTTATATCAAGCTGAAAGCTCAAGGGGAGGGTCTTTTCTGCTGCAGCTAAGGAGGTGTGTCTCCGCTCTCCCTATCACAGCTCAGGAGGCAGTGGAAGGATGAAACTGAGCATGTGCGACCATCTCAATGAGCAGGACAAAGAAATAAAATAACAAACACCAGGTGGCGCTATACAAGCACACTGTATTGAAGCTCACTGTGGCTCTATTTGCCTAAAAAACTGTTTTTTATAACCTGTCAATCACTTACTTAAGGTGCCCAAGGGGAGGTCCGTTAATACAGGGTGCCCGGCCGCACCCCTTGCCGTCCGGTGCCCAGCGCCGCCTTCCCTGTCTTCAGAGCCGCCTTCCCTGTCTTCAGTGCTGCCTTCTACAGCTCAGCGCCGCCTCCGCAATCCTCCCCAATCCTCCCCGTCCCCATGCCAGAACCCGCGCCTGCGCACTAGGTTCAGCCTGATGCGCCCGTGCGGACTCCTGGCAGGGTCTCCGTTGAGCGAAGTGCGCATGCGGCGGCCTGATGCACACTTCACTCAACCCTGAAATGACCTGCAGATTGGCTGAGCCTAGTGCGCAGGCGCGGGATCTGGCAGAGGGACAGGGAGGATTGCGGAGGTGGCACTGAGCTGTAGTAGGTGGTGCTGAAGACAGGGAAGGCAGTGCTGAAGACAGGAATGCGGCGCTGGGCACTGGACGGCGAGAGGTGCGGCCAGGCACCCTGTATTAACGGACCTCCCCTTGGGCACCTTAAGTAAGTGATTGACAGGTCATAAAAACATGTTTTTTGGGCAAATAGAGCCACAGTGAGGTTTAATAAGGCCAGCTTAGGATTCTTCGTATTAGTCTGGACATGAGCATATGTTTAGGTTAGAGGGGTTAAATCTGATGACAGAATCCCTTTAAGGCAAGATGCATGCATGCAATATTTCCTCTAATAAGGCAAAACTGTATATGTTTGTGTAACATTATTATTTTCCAACTGTTTTTCTTCGTTACATTCGATGAGGATGGATACTGGGTAGTAAAAATATGCACGACAATTCAGTACAATACTAAATAATTAAAAAGGAGTGAGAATTGAGCGAGAAGTGACATGAGGCCAGGAAGATGAGTCAGGGACCTTTGGTGAATTCTGGGTTGCCAAAGCTCACTCAATGAAATGCAAATTCTTCCCAAAATAACAGTGTTGGTAATTATCTGCTTTCTGTGTATCCAGCAGGAGCTAGGTAGACGAGACTGCAGTCAGGAAAATCACTAGAGTGTCATACAGGAACGCACAGCTGAATGTCCAGACTTCACATGTTACAGCATCGAGGAGCATTGCAAATTTGATCATGTACTGCAAGAGGCATCCTATTGTTGGGGACTCATATCCACTACGGACAAATGAGTATATTTGCAGACAAATGTTATCGCCATTTGAGCCTTCTGCTATATCTGACTTGCTAGAAGTTCTCATTAGCATACAAAGTAGGAAACCGAACATCCAGACTACGGATGTGCTTTTTGGCTTCCCATAGGTTTCTATCTAGTGAAGATGCTCACAGGAACATAAATCAAAGTCAAAGGTCCCAGATCCAGTGGTGCCTCTAGGGTTTTTGTTGCAGTGGGAAAGTCAGATTGTATATCTGCCAAAATGTTGCCACTTGATGGAAAGTTCTTACCTTGCCTTATGAATCTTCCATAGAAAAATCATTAATGGGCACCCACCATCTAGTTGATGACTAGTGATGAGCGGGAGGTGCCATATTCGATTTCGCGATATTTCGCGAATATTCGAATGAATATTCGTGTTATATTCGTCGAAATCGAATATTCATAATTATTCCAATTATCGCGAATAATATACGATTATTTTTTTTTTTTCGCGTATTGCGATTATTTATCTTGATAGTATAAGGCAACGTTCCTATGCTAATTGACTATGGCTAGGCTAATATGTGTATTTTACGAAATTTCGTGATTAGCTCTAACTTCGTCTCTTAGAATATTGCGAATATTCTAAAAGACGAAGTTAGAGCAATATTACGAAATTTCGTAAAATACACATATAGATTGTAATTTAGCTAATATAGTGCTATAATCCCTTTTTTTGCCTCTAAATATTTTTTGCCTCTTCTGAACTTAAGTTTTGTAAAATATGTACACTATTAAAAAATATTACTATAGCAGTATATTAGCTTAAATACAATCTATGTGTATTTTACGAAATTTCGTAATATTGCTCTAACTTCGTCTTTTAGAATATTCGTAATATCCTAAAAGACGAAGTTAGAGCAATATTAAGAACATTTGCAAAAGCCGAAATTGCGATGCGAGTTATATAATACGAAATAATCGCATGAAGATTTCAACTTAGCACTGCTATATTCCATATTCTAGCCTAGTATGGAATATAGCTGATGCTAAGTTAGCCCTGCTATAGTCCATATTAGGCTAGAATATGGAATATAGCAGTGCTAAATTGAAATCTTCATGCGATTATTTTGTGTTATATTATTCGCATCGCAATTTGCGAAATTTCGTAAAATACACATATAGATTAGATTGTAATTTAGCTAATATGGAATATAGCAGTAAGTTGAAAACGCCACTGACTGGAGCAGCCAGGAAGCCAGGAATCCAAAGGACAGGTAAGAACAACTTTAGAGAAGTGGGAAAGAAAAAAATATAATAATAATAAAAAAAAAAAGAAGAATATTCGAATTCGATATTCTAAATATTCGCGAAATCTCGAAATTGCGATATTCGAGAAAAAAATTCGCAATTCGAATATTCGCGCTCAACACTATTGATGACTACATATAAAAGTTTTGGATAGAAAAAAGCCAACATTGTCTTTGAAAGAAAAGGAGTAATGTGCCTGCAGTGAGCCCCATGGAGCCTTGGCCCCATAACAACTGCTAGAGCTCCTATAGCTATACTTATGGTTCTGATCAAAATCTATTGGACTGTGAAGCTGCCATAGACATGAGATGCACGATGGACATCAGTTGGCCAAACATGTATGCTATCTATAATGAGAGCTGCCCCCTGACACCTTTGATGCTGCTTATCCTGAGGGAAATATGATTTCATCTTTGTTTAACCCCATAATGTCTGGTCACTAGAGATATAAATTTGGCAGGGCCCCTGAAACAAAATCCTAACAACCGATCGTTCTGTCGTTACCTCAATAACCAATATACGCTGGAAGAGCTTTGCCAGCACCGTCATCACAATACACTGCCAGATCTTTGGTAGCTCACAATTACCACATGATTATATATGGCTGACTGATCCTTCGGATGAAAAGAAATTGAAACTCTAAAAGAGTTGGTGTTGCCACCGCCCATGGTGTGTTGGTTGTATTGTAGATGTTCTGTGTTGCATTGTTTCACTTTATGGACAGTGAAAGCTCTCTAAAGGACCACTTCTTTGAGAAGAACCCTTCATTATCCATACCAGAATTCCTATGACACTTCCATCATGTATCATACAGTACATACAGGCCACCTCATTTGAGAAGATTGTCCCTCTAAAAGACTATTTTGCACTCCAATTTTAGGTGGTCATCTCTAAAGGTGACCATACACATTAGATAGAAGTTTTAATCCATATTGGCTGTTACAGTTGCTCCAACTGCCCATGTATGTTCAGTAAAGATACTGGCAATGGACGAGAGCTTTATCTGGGAGAGTGAGCCTCCAAGAGTAACAGCAACGCCCCCATTGCTCCTAGAGGCTCATTTGCATATATTAAAGCATCATTTTTCTCAGCAGTGTGGACACATATTAACAGGGGAGCAACACAGATGTCTTCAGCTGCCAAGTGCACATGTAACAGGTCAGCCAGTGTCATAGGTACAAATCTGCTGACAGATGTCCTTTAAAACTATCGTATGTAGTTAAATTTCACCTGACGAACAATCGTTTGGGTTGAAATTGCCCATTTTGATCAACTTCAAACTAAAGTGTATAGGTATCTTGAGAAGTTTCACTGTGCTTAGCTAAGTCATCTTGCAGTTATTATCAATAAGTATAGGTACTCAATAGGTTTGCAGCCATTAAGCAGCGAATGACGCTTTAAACATGGACATCCATCAGATCCCAACGAAGGGTTAATACTGTAAATGTATGCTGGTGCTTCTTTATCATTAGGACGCCTAGTCAGTAGTGTGTATAGGGCTGGGAAACATTCCTAATTCTTCTGCTCGGAGCCTGTATTTCGGAGGAAGCGGTGCGGCATCAGACTGCAAGTTCCAATCCATACGATTTATTTTACATTAACTCCATGCCCAAACGCATAGCCACAAAGCAGGGGGAAAATGGAGAATTTCAATGGGCTCTTAGCAAGGCTGCCTTGAAATTGATGCTGTCAAGTTTATTTCATGTGAAACACGAACTGTGAAACTGAACTTTTAAAAGAGAGGTGCCAGGGGAGGTTTGCTAAGAGAGCTGAGCGTTGTTAGTGCTGCGGAAATCACGCCAACAGAGCTAAAATGCTTTTACAAAGAGACTGCCAATAACTACGGGCAAGCAAGTCTCCCATCTAAGCATTAAGTACAGTAAGAAGAGGAGAAAGCGAGTAATGTGAGTAAATAATCAAATAGCCTGTATTTTGTAAAAAAAATACAAAAACTTCCTATCTGTATGTAAAAGAAATACTGATATGAAATCAATACAAACATCAGACTCAGATCCAAACAAACTGATCCTAAACATAACAGAATCTGCTATCAGTTATTTTCACAAGGTATTTGCTTTGACAGTGGAAAAACAAAAGGAAAAAAGGGGATTATGGAAAACTGCAGGCATATGGCGACACCCAGTGGTGATTATGGTGTACTGCATGCAAAAATATATCTGTGCTACTGGATGAACCAAATAAATGCTAGAAGTCATTTGGGACAAGAAACTAGATTCATTCTGTAACGGATCTCCTGGCACCCCGACTGGGTACCTCTGTTGATGGATGCTCCTAGTGCTTCCCGAGGGCTCCAAGCGCTCAACTTGACACCATAACCAGCTCTCACCGTCCACCACCCATGCTGGACCCAAGACCAGGTTTCAGCTTCAAAGGGGGAACTTCTCCTAAATCCAGAGAGCAGGAACCATGAACAAGCTATTACAAGAGCTTATACTCAGAGGAGTATTGTGATATAGCAATCCCCAAGAGTGTAGTTATCCCATCCCCAAAACATGAGCCAAAACTTTATGAAGGGGTAAAGCAGGTCTCTCTATTGAACACACAAGCATTGATTTATATACACCCCCGTGGACCTGGTTGGGAACTGAGGACATAACATAGCAGCCAATCCTTTACAGTTTTACAGTTTAAACACAAAAACTATACATTCAACAAACACAATGACATTGCCTGTGACTCACTCAATAACAGAATGGGCATTGTCTTTGACGCAATCAACAAAATACAATTACCAAAACACATTGGGCTCTGCCTGTGATACAATTACCAAACATAATGGGCTAACTTAATCACTCAGACAGAAACCACAAATTTTTCCCCAAAACACAGAAACCACCTCAAAACCCCACATATCCCCATAAGTTATACATCCATGGATAGCCCTGATCTGGGTGAACAACATATGCAAAAATCACCCAGATCCTAGCAGGGGTTCCCGAATTCCATGGAAGTCACATTTGGGCCATAATCCTGAGGCAAGAGGCTGGCAAACAGGCCCCTCCAAAACCCAGTGGCGAGGTTGGTTTTGCCACACACTCATCTGTAGTAACATTTCTGTTTTGTTCAGTTCAAGTTAAGAGTTTAAATTTCTGGTAACAAGTAGAATTAACCATTTTGCCCCAGCTGATACATAAATGTTACAGTTGTACAAAAAATTGAATTTATATCAACACGTCTTGATATTGTGCAATATTTTAATTCACTTATATTTAAGCCCTGTCTTTTGAGGGCGAGCAGTGCAGGGCTTCAATCCACAGCAAAATATTTTGGCGTCCCTGCAGTAGAGGGGGGTTCTTCTCTAAGAACTGGCTGTTATGAACAGCTGCGTTTTTTAGTGCAGGCTCCTGCTTCATGGACAGGATTGGAAGAAGCTCTGATCCTAGCTTTTAACTCTTTGATTGCCACTGCCTATGCAGAAGCACAATCAAAGGGGCTTGCCCTCTAGAGTCATTACAGTCATACCTGAGGACCTACAAAGGACCCCTGTGCTGTCTGCGCAGTATGCCTGCTGTTAGACTACAGACACAAAGCATAATGCCTTAGCATAAAGGAGCATACTAGTACATTATAAGTCTGAAAGAAAGTTATAAAACTGCAATCACACGATAGGATTAAAAAAAAATCTATAAATAATGTAATAAAAGAATTTAAAAAAAGGTGCAAAAATGTTGAAAATATAAAATAGTCATTTGATATAAAATAAATGTTAGTGGGGCAGGCTGCTGGAAAACTCCTTTAAGGGGTTCAAGAGAAAATACAAGATTTTGCCCTGACTTTAATATATTCCACATGATTATTATTTTTTTCCTATTGATATTCCATTCTAGATAACATTTAGGCTATATTCACATGACAGTGAAGAAAAATTGGGCATTAAAAATGTTATAATGGTCAATTATTCCAGGCCGTTTTTTTACTCATGCCCTTGTCTTGTATGCGGGCAATAACGTGTGACTACACCCATAGTTCTAAACTGTTTTGAAAATGACCATGTGGCGGGTGTTAAAAGTCATCCGTCAGACAACCATCTTTCATTTCTCGTGTGAGTATGGTTCTTCAATGCCTAGGACTGGTTTCCACAATGCCTTAAATAGGAGTACAGAACTGAAGACTCATGTCATTTCATCCTGGCTAGATGTGATAGTGGGAAGGCTCATTCATTTCCATGGGATAGATTTTAATCTTTTGACAGGAACCTGACCCACTGGTAAAAAGTTATGAGGTGCCCGTCTGGGCATCAAATCTCTAGGGGATACAGGGGTGGACTATGATCTTAATAGTGGCCCTGGAATAAAAACTAAAAGTGACTTTGAGGAATATGGGTACAACTACAAGGCACGGTCATGATCCGGTTGGGTCGCAGCCAGCTGTAGTCAAGAACTGCACAGGTAAATAGGCCGCAGCTGCCTGATATTTAATGGAGACCACACTGTATAAACTGTCTGAATTTTTATGTGGTTATCCCATGATTAATGTAAAAAATGAAAACCAGACATCATATATGTCATACTATGACAACCTCTTTCTAACAAAGCTAGAACCAGCCCTGTACCTCACATGGATCCAGAGATCTCCCCATTCATTGCTCTGCTAGATTTATATCAAGCTGACAGCTCAAGGGGAGTGTATTTTCTGCTGCAGCTCAGGGGGCGTGTCCATGCTCTCCCTATCACAGCTCAGGGGGCGTGTCCATGCTCTCCCTATCCCAGCTCAGGAGGCAGGTGAAGGATGAAACTGAGAATGTGTGGCCATCTCAGTGAGCAGGACACAGAAATAAGAAAAAGAATAAACAGCAGGTAGCACTATACAGACACATTTTATTGAATAACTCTGTGGCTATACACAATTTTTAATTACATACAATTACAAAAGTATTCAGATCCATTTGATGGTTTGAAAACTGTAGAATATTTTTTGTGGGACAACCCCTTTAATGGACACATGGTATTGAATGTGCTGCGAGACCATTAAGAATTCCGTCCGCCTATACAGTGTGCTCTTCAATTAGTTAAATATCAGGAATCTGTGGACTAATTTGTCTACACAGAAGGGCGCTACCCGAGTGGAACATGACCTGTGCAGTGTGGTCATACCCTTAGTAGCCCATTGCCAAGAACCATGCAGTACAAGGGGTATGTTAAAAACTAGACTTCTTTGCTTCCATTTATCCAGGGCAAAACAGAAGTAGCAGTAGTTGATTGTTCTTCTGGGGATCCTTCTAAATTAATGATGGGTCCTTGGCTGCCTAAGTCTTCCACTAGACAGCTGACCTACCCACACATGATATTCACCTGCACTATCCGCTGCAGAATGAGGCGCTGTACAGATTGTAGATGACAACAGGAGCTGTAAATTCTACAAAAAGCCTTCAAGCAATCACAAAGACATTTGGTCTTACAAGTGATAAATCAATAATAAAGACCTAATTGCATATTGATTAGCATCTTTACACATCTCAGGCCATTAGAGATGCAGGCAGTGTGAGTTACCGTACATGCCAATGCAGGAAGTGTACTTACACTCTCAAATATTTATTAGCAGCTTGAGGGCGATATCAGCCTCTGGCAAGCCTGGCGTGTTCATTTCAGAAGAGGTCACAAAGTGGCTGCTATTACTGGATGAAAAGTCTGGAAGTGGTAGTCAAACATTTAATGAATATGAATGACAGCTATAAATAACAAGCGGCTGGAGAGGACCTCAGTTTTGTAAACAAGTAAGGAGGAACAGCTCCGCCGAAAAGCACGCCAATACGTGGGAGGCTGTTTGCCTGGAAAATATAACCAAATTATTTGACTCTTCTAGTTAAAGACACAAAAACAACTATTTTTTTTGTACTCAGATGCATAGATTACATTACATGTATCTATGTTTCTTTCTAATCTATCTATTTATCCGCCTATCAATAGCTATCTATTTATCCGCCTATCAATAGCAATCTATTTATCTCATATCTATCTATCTATCTTATTTATCTATCTATATATCTACTATCTATTTATCTATCTATCTATATATATATATATCTACTATCTATCTATCTATCTATCTATCTATCCATCTATCTATTATCTTCTATCTATCTATCTATCTATCTATCTATCTATTATCTTCTATCTATCTATCTATCTATCTATCTATCTATCTAGAAAAAGAAAGGAAAAAAGCAGCACACATTAACCACGGGTGCAATTCCTTATGGGGGCCTGTGACCAAGGTCCCAAATGTATAAAGAAGAAAAAAGGCAGCACTCCAAATAGTGATGAAATAGTGGACGGTTTATTCACCCATCTAGCAGCAACGTTTCAGCTCTCTCATTGGAGCCTTTGTCCAGCTGAGTAACGTGTGCATGGTGGCATACAGAAGTAGTGCAAACAATTTACAAAATCACAAGTCCATAATTAAGTAATAAAGTGCAAATGCATCAAAATACAGTATAATCAATTTAAAAAAAAAAAAATTCATCTGTGACCATGATCGTACCTAAAATAATTATGAACATCATCAAATAAAGTGCGTAACGTGATTTACTGAATAGTAATAACAATGTAAATACATGATTATCAATAAATGTATAATAAGTGCACAGTGGATATCAATAACAAAGTGATTAAAACCTTAAAGAGGTTATCCCATCTTAGACAATGGGGGCATATCGCAAGGATATGCCCCCATTGTCTGATAGGTGCGGGTCCCACCGCTGGGACCCGCACCTATAAGGAGAGCGGAGCAGAGAAAGTGAAGGAGGGCGCACTGCGCATGCACAGCCGCCCTCCGTTCATTTCTATGGAGCCGCCGAAAATATTTCCGTCGGCCCCATAGAAATGAATGGGAGCGTTGGCCGCGCATGTGCGGTGCGCTCCCATTCACTTCAATGGGAGAGGCGGGGAGCTGCGCCTGGTGGTGGTCGGACCCTGGGAAACCCGGGGTCCTCCAGCCACAACTCTCCCCGGCTCCGTTCTCGTTGTAGGTGCGGGTCCCAGAGGTGGGACCCGCACCTATCAGACAATGGGGGCATATCCTAGCGATATGCCCCCATTGTCTAAGATGGGATAACCCCTTTAAAAAGCTTCGGATAGGTCACGTTGATCCGTGGAGACATAGTGGAGTCTGCTTGTCGTCCGGAAGAGCGGTCTGCGCATGCGCCGCTACACGTGCTCTCGCGAGACACGTGACTATGTAAGAAGATGTGGGAACCACAGTGAAGATGGCCGCTGATTAACTTTCATACAGGGCGCATGCTCATGTCCACACAGGCCGGCAAGTTCCCAGTACAGATTCACAAAGACACACTAGATGTATTCAACGCTTCACAGTATAAGCAGACAAAGGCTGATCCACAAACGGAAAACCAGCGGGCAACCACCAGTTTTCGTGCCAGAATGTCTGTACCAGTGTGGCATCATGGAGTGTCGAACCGCACATACCTCCCTGCCCAGACCTGTCAGCATATCTGCTCCATGTCATAATCCCACAGTAATAGGGATGGGCATCAGGGTGTCACAATGATGTGACCCCGGATCCCTCCCCATGTCAGGGAAAGTCACGGATAAACTGGATCGGAGCAATACATAATATGCTATTTAATTTATAAATGAACCAACCCGTCACAAGTCCGTGTCACCCAAGCCCCATAGGGGGCAAGGGAGGCACAGAGTCAGAGACAGGGGTGTCCATAATCATGGTTTCATAAAGGTGGTATCCCAACATTGCAAGTATACTGCTTTCTACTGTAATAACTGATCGCCTGCATGGTCCCTCCAGTCTTCACCAAACATGACCAATCCTGACAATTGAATCAATAATTGTCCCGAAAAAAAAGGGGAACACAATGAGACATATAGCACATGGTAAAAGACACATGCATGACTGGTAACTAAATGACCCTAAACTCTACATTTAGACCCTGTGGCTTCAGAGTTTCTAATATGTAAATCCCAAAAAGTTCTCTTCTCTTTAATAATTTAGTCCTATCACCACCTCGCCTTAGAGAGGGTATCTGTTCTAAAATTCTGAACCATAAATCCCTTTCTGAATGTTTGACTTCAGTGAAGTGTTTTGATACTGGGAGATCCATTTTTTGCTTCCTGATGGAATATCTATTTTGGTTGAGTCGGGTTTTTAAGTCCCAAGTTGTTTCACCTATATATAGAAGGTGACAAGGATAGGTCAATAAATAAATAACATGGGACGAGTCACATGTTAGATATTGTTTGATTTTGATTATTTTGCCCGAAATGGGGTGAATAAACGAATTGCCCGGTAACATAATGCAGCTGTAACATGGGAAACAACCCTCCGGATGGATCCAAAATATGTTTCACAAGTTCCCTTAGATTAACCTATATCAGACGTAACAAATTACGATCTCTCCGATATTAACATAGAGGCAGGGATTTGAATTCTTCAACATTCTCAAAATTACTCGTCAATATTTTCCAGTTTTTTTTCAAAATAGCTGAAATGTTGTCACTATTGATACTAAACTCTGACACAAACGGAATCCGGGCCTTTGAGCGTGTGGTGTCACCCACCCCATTTCTAGTAGCATCACTGGCAAGGGGCTTGATTCTACCTAAGTGTTCTTGAATCAATTTTTGGGTATCCCCGTGTCCAGAATTTAGAACCCATTTCTTGTAACCTAGTGTCTACCAAAGTTGGATCTTGAACAATCTTCTTGACCCTGAGCAGTTGACTAAATGGAAGTGATCTAATCATGGGTCTAGCGTGATGACTCTCAAAACGTAATAAAGTGTTTTTATCTGTGGGTTTCACATACAAGTCAGTAACTAACCTGTCCTGGCATATGCAGGCCTGAGTGTCCAGAAACTGTATGGTCCCCTCAGAGTGGGTCAAAATAAATTTGACACTGGGATCAATGGTATTCAAAAACTGGTGAAACGCCAGGTCCTCTGTGGCACCGACCCAAATCAAATGTTGATGTATCGCCACCACCCCAGCACATGGCTGAAGTGGTGGCTCACATAGACGACAGACTCCTCAAGATGTGTCATGTAAAGATTTGCGTAGGTTGGTGCCAAATTGGACCCCATCGTGGTCCCACGTAATTACCTGTATGCCCAATTCATGTTCTATAGACGTGTATAAGCTTATCAGGTTAAAAGAAGCTAATAAGGACCCTGAAGGAATATGTAGGTTCTCAATCCTAGTCAAAAAATCATTAGTATCTCTAATGTAGGATCTGGCTGACATGGCAAATGGGCGCCGAATTTTATCAAGAAAAATAGCTGCATTACAAAACAATGAGTCCCTGCCCGAGACTATAGGGCGCCCTGGAGGAGGGGAGGTGGTGATAGGACTAAATTATTAAAGAGAAGAGAACTTTTGGGGATTTACACATTAGAAACTCTGAAGCCACAGGGTCTAAATGTAGAGTTTAGGGTCATTTAGTTACCAGTCATGCATGTGTCTTTTACCTGTGCCTTTTTTCGTGTGGAAAACAACATGTGCTATATGTCTCATTGTGTTCCCCTTTTGTTCAGGACAACAACTATTGATTCAATTGTCAGGATTGGTCATGTTTGGTGAAGACTGCAGGGACCATGCAGGCGATCCGTTATTACAGTAGAAAGCAGTATACTTGCAATGTTGGGATACCACTTTTATGAAACCATGATTATGGACACCCTTGTCTCTGACTCTGTGCCTCTCTTGCCCCCTATGGGGCTTGGGTGACACAGACTCGTGACGGGTTGGTTCATTTATAAATTAAATAGCATATTATGTATTGCTCCGATCCAGTTTATCCGTGACTTTCCCTGACATGGGGAGGGATCCGGGGTCACATCATTGTGACACCCTGATGCCCATCCCTATTACTGTGGGATTATGACATGGAGCAGATATGCTGACAGGTCTGGGCAGGGAGGTATGTGCGGTTCGACACTCCATGATGCCACACTGGTACAGACATGGCACAGAAACTGGTGGTTGCCCGCTGGTTTTCCGTTTGCGGATTAACCTTTGTCTGCTTATACTGTGAAGCGTTGAATACATCTAGTGTGTCTTTGTGATCTGTACTGGGAACTTGCCGGCCTGTGTGGACATGAGCATGCGCCCTGTATGAAAGTTAATCATTGGCCATCTTCACTGTGGTTCCCACATCTTCTTACATAGTCACGTGTCTCGCGAGAGCACGTGTAGCGGCGCATGCGCAGACCGCTCTTCCGGACGCCAAGCTGACTCCACTATGTCTCTACGATTCAACGTGACCTATCCGAAGCTTTTTAAGGTTTTAATCACTTTGTTATTGATATCCACTGTGCACTTATTATACATTTATTGATAATCATGTATTTACATTGTTATTACTATTCAGTAGATCACGTTATGCACTTTATTTGATGATGTTCATAATTATTTTAGGTACGATCATGGTCACAGATGAATTGTGTTTTTTTTAAATTAATTATACTGTATTTTGATGCATTTGCACTTTATTACTTAATTATGGACTTGGGATTTTGTAAATTATTTGCACTACTTATGTATGCCACCATGCACACGTTACTCAGCTGGACAAAGGCTCCAATGAGAGAGCTGAAACGTTGCTGCTAGATGGGTGAATAAACCGTCCACTATTTCATCACTACAGGGAGTGCAGAATTATTAGGCAAGTTGTATTTTTGAGGATTAATTTTATTATTGAACAACAACCATGTTCTCAATGAACCCAAAAAACTCATTAATATCAAAGCTGAATATTTTTGGAAGTAGTTTTTAGTTTGTTTTTAGTTTTAGCTATTTTAGGGGGATATCTGTGTGTGCAGGTGACTATTACTGTGCATAATTATTAGGCAACTTAACAAAAAACAAATATATACCCATTTCAATTATTTATTTTTACCAGTGAAACCAATATAACATCTCAACATTCACAAATATACATTTCTGACATTCAAAAACAAAACAAAAACAAATCAGTGACCAATATAGCCACCTTTCTTTGCAAGGACACTCAAAAGCCTGCCATCCATGGATTCCGTCAGTGTTTTGATCTGTTCACCATCAACATTGCGTGCAGCAGCAACCACAGCCTCCCAGACACTGTTCAGAGAGGTGTACTGTTTTCCCTCCTTGTAAATCTCACATTTGATGATGGACCACAGGTTCTCAATGGGGTTCAGATCAGGTGAACAAGGAGGCCATGTCATTAGATTTTCTTCTTTTATACCCTTTCTTGCCAGCCACGCTGTGGAGTACTTGGACGCGTGTGATGGAGCATTGTCCTGCATGAAAATCATGTTTTTCTTGAAGGATGCAGACTTCTTCCTGTACCACTGCTTGAAGAAGGTGTCTTCCAGAAACTGGCAGTAGGACTGGGAGTTGAGCTTGACTCCATCCTCAACCCGAAAAGGCCCCACAAGCTCATCTTTGATGATACCAGCCCAAACCAGTACTCCACCTCCACCTTGCTGGCGTCTGAGTCGGACTGGAGCTCTCTGCCCTTTACCAATCCAGCCACGGGCCCATCCATCTGGCCCATCAAGACTCACTCTCATTTCATCAGTCCATAAAACCTTAGAAAAATCAGTCTTGAGATATTTCTTGGCCCAGTCTTGACGTTTCAGCTTGTGTGTCTTGTTCAGTGGTGGTCGTCTTTCAGCCTTTCTTACCTTGGCCATGTCTATGAGTATTGCACACCTTGTGCTTTTGGGCACTCCAGTGATATTGCAGCTCTGAAATATGGCCAAATTGGTGGCAAGTGGCATCTTGGCAGCTGCACGCTTGACTTTTCTCAGTTCATGGGCAGTTATTTTGCACCTTGGTTTTTCCACACGCTTCTTGCGACCCTGTTGACTATTTTGAATGAAACGCTTGATTGTTCGATGATCACGCTTCAGAAGCTTTGCAATTTTAAGAGTGCTGCATCCCTCTGCAAGATATCTCACTATTTTTGACTTTTCTGAGCCTGTCAAGTGCTTCTTTTGGCCCATTTTGCCAAAGGAAAGGAAGTTGCCTAATAATTATGCACACCTGATATAGGGTGTTGATGTCATTAGACCACACCCCTTCTCATTACAGAGATGCACATTACCTAATATGCTTAATTGGTAGTAGGCTTTCGAGCCTATACAGCTTGGAGTAAGACAACATGCATAAAGAGGATGATGTGTTCAAAATACTCATTTGCCTAATAATTCTGCACTCCCTGTATTTGGAGTGCTGCCTTTTTTCTTCTTTATCTATCTATCTATTTGGTTTTTCACTATCTAGTATCTATCTATCTATCTATCTATCTGTTTATTGATATCTATCTAGCTATCAGTTTATCTATATCTATCTATCTATCTCTATCTATCTGTCTCTGGAGGTGCTGTTCCGTTTTTTGCTTATATGTATATTATAGAGGACCAGGCATCCTCTTTGGAATTTAGCACTCCCCGCCCATCCCCCACCCCTTGGTGTTTTTAATCAGAGTGAAAACGGAGCTGGACCCTCCATGTTAGAGTAGGCCCCACCTGATAAGAAGCTACCTTGTCGTCTGGTAGGTGGGCCCGACATATTTTTGATCAATAATATGCGCTAAGAGCGTCTTCACTGCTTTGCAGTAAGTATTGGCGTCATGTATTTGACCCTGCTCACACATTCACCTGTTCACTCAGTCTTAGTGCATTTAGTGGTGTTCTGCTACTTTATTTGTTTGCTGTATTATTGCCGGGTAGCTTGACCCTGCGATTTGTCTCTGGAGGTGCTGTTCCGTTTTTTGATTATATATCTATCTATATATCTATCTATTAGTTTATCTATATCTATCTATCAGTTTATCAATATCTAGTATTTATCCATCTATCTGTTTATCGATATCTATCTATCACTTTATCGATATCTAGTATCTATCTACGGGACCATGCTCATTCAGCTCAGTAGGAGGACATGCACATTACTATATAGACTGAAAACCAGAGGGCACCATTACGCAAAGGATATCTCACAACTGGAGAATTTTTGTAACAGGAAGTAAATTCTTTTTTCAAAATTAATTAATTTTCTTGCTAAATTATAGTAAAATAGCATTTAATGTTGAGACATATGGATATATGCATTTCGCCACTGTTTCCCTTGCCCCTAAGTCTCTATATTATTTACAAATGATCCGCTGGACCCAGGAGATAAAGAGGTACGGTTCAATAGTCTAAGACTATAATTCCTGTTTCTGGACGTTTTTTTTATTTTTAAAATATAACTTTTATTTCTATTTTAATAAACAAAATAGCCACAAAAACATATAAATTTAAAACTGGCATATGGAGGGCAACCTGCTGTTAGAGGACTATAGGTTTACCAGTCACTGTTTTTCTATTGGTGGGCTGAGATTATTATTTATCTCTTTCAATAGAGTGTAAGGTGCGTGTCTGTAATGTCAGCCGACATCAGACGCCTTGCAGCTATCACTCTTGCGAATTAATTACCCTACCTACAGTGCTGTATTTGTGCGTGTCTGATATGTTATCAGGCATTCATAGCGGCTCCTACTGCCTGCACTTATACCTATTGTCTGCCCCTATAATGTGCATGTATATGAGGCGTCTGCAGATCGCCGTTCAATTAGTCATTCATTGCCCTGCCATATCCTTTAAAAACTACTGATGCAGCTCCCCTAAAAATTTAAAAAACGGCCAGAAACAGGAATAAGTCTCTGTATAACATGAATCAGGTTTCTCACTGACATGATGCTCTCCACAGTTGAACGTGCCATGTCACCCTTTAGGCTAACATTGTTTGTTTCCATGTCCTTTCCGTTTTTTTTGCGGATAAGATGTGGACCCATTCATTTCAATGGGTCTGCAAAAAACACGTTGTGCTGTCCGCATCAGTATGTCTGTTCCGTAGCCCCGCAAAAACAATAGAACATGTCCTATTCTTGTACGTTTTAGGAATTGTTACAATGGGTCCGCAAAAATAAATAAAAAAAAAGACCACAAAACACATACTGTTGTGTGCATGTTGCCTTAAAGCAATAGGGCACCTACCATGGTGGTCCCTTTCTTGTCATATGTTATAGATATTGTCCTTATAAGGCATTACTATGTATTACCTCTGTAAAAAGGTATGAAATTGAATTTATTTATTTAATTTATTTGATTCAGAGGGAATCTGTCAGTAATAAATGTTAGTTTGCCCCAATATCAAATTGGTGACATATGTATGAACATTAAAGGGATTATTCCATGAGTGATGTAAAAAATTAAAATCAGACATCATACGAGCCCTGTACCTGACATGGATCCAGAGCTCTCTCAATTCATTGCTCCGATTTCTCCGCTACATTAATTTCAGGCTGACATGGGGTGTGTCCTTTCTCATGGGCATGTCTTTTCTGTCGTAGCTCTTTGGCCGTTGTTGGCTGGTGCTCATATTGCGGTCCATTTCATTTCAATGAATCCGCAACCCAGAAGGTGCGGAATGGAGGCACGGAACCCCAAGGAAGCACTACGGAGTGTCTGTGCCTCCGCAACGCAAAAATGTAGTGCCTGCCACAGCTTCTAAGAGAAGATATGGTTGGTGACAGTTGAAGGTTTAGACTACATGCACATGACAATATGTATTTTGTGGTCTTTAAAACAGTGGATCTGCTAAATATGGATACCGGTTGTGTACATGTCGCATTTACTTAATAGAAGTGCCTATTCTTGTCCGCAAAACGGTCAGATTCATGGAACGGTCACATGAATGCCGAAAGCACGCGGTTGACATCTGTGTGCTGTCCGCATTATTTGCAGCCCCATAGAAACCCTCACAGGTTTTTTTTTTGCCTTCCTCTGGATCAGCTTGCAGGATAACAGGCCGAACTGGATGGACAAATGTCTTTTTTCGGCCTTATGTACTATGTTACTATGTTTGTGATTTGCGGATGAGACACAGGCCCAAAATACGGTTGTGTGCAAGAAACCTTAGAAGGAACCTGTCACCATGTTTTTACATATTACACTAAAGGTACCTTAAATCATGTCTGTCATGAGAGTTTCAAGCGATCCATCTATAACCTTCTCTGGACCCCCATATCCTTATATATCGCCCCCTAAAGCTTTCCTGCCGTTATGCTCATTAGCATAATTAATTCCTTCCCCTCACAACATCAGTGCCTATTTCCCTCCCCCTAGACTTTGATTGACGACAATATTCTGTATCTTTGTTCGAAATCGCCTCTGAAATCACGCGCCTGGGCAATTGCCCTTGCCCCGCAGATTAAGTGAAATATAGGAAATAAAGGATAGTCATGCGGACACATTAATGGGTATCAGGACCACGGGTAAATCGCTATGAGATTGGGAAAAATTACTTATTAGTTGAGGAATTAGGGACTGAGCATTACGCAGGGCACTACGTAGGTCAAGTGGTTGCGTTCCAATCCCGACGCAACCTCCTTTTCAATGTTAAGGATAATGCACATGAGCGAGATTACATCGATATGGGGCGTTTCTGAGGTGTTTCTGAGATGCTTGACTCCGGGAAGATATGACTCTTCTCGGCTGAGAGACGTAAGATATGACTCTTTTATGCAGATTTGCATAGATGGCGGGAAGTGAAGACAAGATTCTTAGTTAGTTAAATCGGCAGCAGATTTAATTCTAATTGTGATTTGTATGACTGGGGAAACACAATAAAGATTTGGAAAGGATAAGTTTAATAGCTAAATTGAAGATGACAGGTTCCCTTTAAAGAGAGCATGTGCGACCACTTCAGTGAGGTGGACGGAGACATAAGGAAAAGAACAAACAGCAGGTGGCGCTATACAGATACATTTTACTGAATATCTCAGTGGCTATACTAAATTTTTTGTATTCAGATTCAGAAGCTGGTTTGAAAAATTTTGAATATAGTTTTTTTGCACAATCCCTTTAAGGCACGACTCCATACTACAGCCATGTGCAATATGGTATAAAATATAGTTTTGAAAATGTAAATGCCAGGGAACATATGAAAGAACTACAAAGTAAAGCTTCTTTTCATTCCGTAGCAGATCTAATCAAAACGGTGACCTGTGGTTTAAACGCGACAGCCGGCATCTGCACCGCGAGCGACTGGTAAACACGGCTAATTATTTACACAAATGGCTGAACATCCAATTTACCAAAGGCTGCGGCCAGGTTTTCCGCTGCTTATGTAAGTTCGTTAAGGTGTTTTGCCAAATGTGGCTGCCAAGTACTGTTATTTTGTTAATGCTAGTACATGTTTCTAGATTCCGAAAATACTAATAGGCTGTGTATTTAGGGACGGAGCGGCAGAAATCGCTGGCTGAGGAATGAAGGTTAATAACGCGATGCAATAGGGAAAAAAGACACAGCTGTGACTCGAAATGTCTTCACACCAGTCTGCCAATTCATTATACAGAAATGTAAACTAGATCTGATACTAGAAGAAACTGGTAAAGAAGAGATTTACCTACAGCAGATGATTTCTCCATTAATGGAGAACGATGGTAAATGTCGTCATATATGAAATATTTCCCCCCAGGCCGTTTAACTTTGGAAGCCACAATACACATGGCCAGTTTTCTCATACACTTTTCAAATCCTCAGTGCCCGTTTCAGTGAAATGGAACAGAAGTTTATCCAATTCACTGATTTGAAGAAAGCTCATATTAAGGCCGGGGTTAATCATGTGGACATCTGGGTGCAGCTCATATATCAGCCGGACAGACACAAAGTCTCAGTGGTCATTTCCCTGGCACATTTCGTAATTAATATGTGAAGCTGTTTCTACGGGAAAACTATTGGACATCGTATGTTATTGAATGGAGGTGAAACTTACAATGAAAATATCTATACAGCTGCAGCATGCATATTACATATTACTCTTCCTTCAGGGCCTAAGGGTACGGCCACGCGGTCAGGTTTCTGGATGCAGTTTTGGAAGTCAAAATCAAGACTGGATCATGAAAGGAGAGAAAATATAAAGAACAGATATGACTTTTTCTTTTTTTAGTTCAATCCTGGTTTTGCCCTCCAAAACTGCATAAAAATCTGACTGTCTGGCAGTACCCCAAAGCACTGGACACTCAGGGTGTGTGCCACAGATGCCAAGATGCTTGCCCAAAAAAGCCATGACGGCAGGCATCAGTAAATTGTTGTCAACACTATGGCCGCTTTTATACAAGCGAGTTCCACACTCCAGACTCGCAGCGTGAGTATGCGGCAGCACCCGTCCTGACGAGATCTCATAGCATTTTGTTGATTTATGATGCTATGTAACCCTTACAGTCCTGAAATGCATTTGATGACACTGACATAATGCTGCCAGTGTTATCAAATACATTCCAGAACTGTAAGGGTTACATAGCATCATAAATCAATATAATGCTATGCGACCCCGTCAGTGCTGGGAGGTCTGGACGGGTGCTGCCGCATACTCATGCTGCGAGTCCAATGGGTGGAATTTGCTCATCTGAAAAGGGCCTATCTGCAGGCAGCAGACTTCTCCACTATGCTGGCAGTGCTGCTGACATGCAAAGCCTATACTAGAATACAACAGAGGAGGGTTGGACTGCTGATTTTGTGTGTGTGTGTCCATGTCCATTCTTATATGTGTGTGGACATCTAACTCAGCTTTTAGTAGAAAATGTTACAGTCATCCATGTATTTAGCATGATTTTATGTACTGTATGTCCTTTTCAAATGATATGCAAGAAGACAAATGCACAGTAAAGGGGCTTTGTATGAGATTTTAATGCTGATTATCTTTCCCCTGGATAGGTCATCAGTATATGATCGGTGGAGGTTCGACACCTGGGACACCGCTGATCAGCTGTTTGCTGTCACTCCTATGAGTGTCGCAGCTTTCTCGCAGCTTTCGCACAGCACTGTACATTGTATAGCAGCTATGCTTGGTATCACAGCTCAGCTCAACATATTACCCCAGTTTTACTGCAACCCTCCTCCTTCCCACTAGAGTAACCTTGCAACATTTCATCAACTTAAATCTGCCAGTACACCAATAAACAATACATATCCAACAATATATTTAAAAAAATTGGATCACATGTCACCTCCTGCCAGGAATCCAGAAGGTCTCCACTTTCATACAATAAACCAGGTTTGGGAAATAAGGTTGGGTTGGGTATTTGCAGATACTTTCTGTTCATTTTATAGCTGTCTCACAATCCAGAAGGCCTGTCTGTCGACCCCCCAGAAAATACAGGCCAGGTACCAGAGTATATATATGTACAATAGATGGTTCCAAGAGCTATATTCATGTATTCATGTATGAACATGGCATGTATAAAGCCTTCAAGCTTCTGTATTTCTATTACTCAGTATGTATGGAATACTTTTTCTACAAATAAATACAAAGGGGCTCAATGCAGTTGTGGTATGATTTCCTCATGGTATGTTTGTAAGCTGCAAACATTTGTCAAACTCATCTAGCAACTGCTCAGCTAACACATATGCAAAGTATAAGGCCTCTTTCACACGAGCGAGTTTTCAGCGCGGGTGCAATGCGTGAAGGTGAACCCATTGCACCCGCATCCTATCCGGCCCTCACACACGACGCCTGTGTGAAAGAGGTCTAATGAGCAAAGCAGTTACCAAAGGCATCAGTGGTAGTAATAAGGCTATGAATACCGTCAATTTTTTAAATACGGTCCTTAACCAGAAAGCTAATATTGCATTAGTTGAAAACAAAGAGAGATCACATTTTGCCCCTTTTCAGTGGTATATAGTAACTTATAATTTTGCAAATGATCTTGTAAGTGATCATAATAATGTTGAAGCTTGATTATTTTTACGATATAATACATATAGAAGATACTGGAGCATTAAATACAAAAATAAATAAAATAACCTATTTTTCCATGATGTTCAGTATATCAGGAACAAAAAAACTTTACAAGAAAAACTGAAACACTGGCCCACATTTACTACGGCAGTCACACAAGGCTCCAACTTTACCACAGTGGTACACGCTGTAGGATAGATTTGGAGCATCTCGCATGAACTTGGACACTTTTCTCATTTTAAGCCAACTCTTAGTTGGCTCACTTTAGACCATTATTTTGCATTAGAAGACTGGTGCCTGGCGGTAATACATGTGGCTCATTTTACGACTCATCAAAACCCTTTTCTACGCAATTTCTAGCATGGTGCAACCATCAGTTCTTTTTGTTCAAATCAATAATACATTTGTCTAAACTGATTTACACCATAAAGATAAAACGAGTCAGAATTCTGGCACAAGCGCCACAGTGATTGTAGGTCATGTGTTATGTTTAGTGTGGGGCCTGAAAGGGTAGGGAATGTTCTTTGGATCAATGTAGCCTCAATGTTCTTTGGATCTCTCAGTTGTGCACCAGTCAAGCCTTGCACTAGGCATAATACAACATATCAGCCTTTTCTTGGACAGTTCCTTTAAAGGGGTTGTGCCACTAATAAAACTTGTCCATAACACTTGTCCAAGTGTTTGATCACTGGGGGACCAACTGATGAGAACCTGAGTGATCACACGTGCCGCCAATATGCCCGATGGAACTGAGCGGTGTACACATGTGCATCCTCCACTTCATGCACTTCTATGTGACTGCCAAGTACAGTGCTCGCAACAGTCCCATACAAGTGAATGTAACGGAGGTCGCACATGTGCAACACCACTCCATTCTCATAGGGCAATTCAATGGCATTTGTGGACCCTCATTTTCGGGACTGCTGAGGTTCTCGTGGTCAGACCACCAGCTATCAGACACTTACCCCCTATTCTGTTGGGATACATTGGACAATATGAGGCTTACTTCTATAATCCTGTAACATAAGTATACATAAGTGCTGTATGATCTGAGGATTGAGAAGACTGGTGAATTTGATAACTGAATGGATTGATTAGATCATTTATAGATATAATTTTAGACGCAATAATAATTTTATAACCATGAAGTAAAATAAATGCATTTTTCACTTACCATGCTATTCATTTTTGAAGACGTTGAAATTGTTCTCTGTTTTCGAAAATGACCCCCATCATCTGAATTTCCCTCCTTTGGTTTGAAAGCCATACTGCTGCCCCCTGCTGTGCCCTCTGAGGAAGAACGCAAACGTCTCTCTGAATATCGGCCATCTCGATGTGGGCTGAAACTGCTGGCATAGTTAACTGTGAACACACAGATGGTAGCTCTAATAAGTGTTTATTAAAAGGAAATGCATGTGGTTGTCTCGGAATAAAAAAAATATTTCTGTCCTTAGAAATATATCATTGTAAGAAAAATACATTGTTATTATTGTTTTTATTATTATTTATTATTAATATTATTATTATTCCTTTATGTTTTATTTAGCCATGAAATTCCATTAGCTGAATATTATATAAATATACTAACTATATAAACCTATTAAAAAAACTATAAAAACATGTTGCACTAACAATATTTGTGAAGAATAACCATATATTTTTACTTACAGTACCAGCACATGGACTGCTAGTGGGACCAGGGTAAGAACTGTAGGTAGAGAAGAGTGATGGTCAGTTTGCAGTGTTCGCCAGCGAACACATGCGGGCTGCCATCTTGACTCACCCGTCCGGTGATGCATAGGTAAGCCCTTACCTGTGCCTGTGATGGGAGCCGGTCTGAGACCAAATGCAGTCACCGGGAGCAGGCAGTTCTGAGAACAGCCCAATGAAGGCCCCCAGCGGCTGTTCTCGGAACTGCCTGCTCCCGGTGACCGCATTTGATTTCAGACCGGCTCCCGGCACAGGCAAAGGTAAGGGCTTACCTGTGCATCGCCGGACGGGTGAGTCCACCTTACTAAAGATGGCAGCCTGCATGTGTTCATTGGCGAACACTGCGAACTGACCATCGAATGTAGAGAAATAGCTCCATCTTTGTTCATAGTTCTAAAGGCTGTAAGACAGCCAGATCAGACAGGCGATTGTCTGGAGGGAATCGTTTCCTCCTGGCAATCACCTGCTCATCAGCAGAGGAGACTGCTGCTATTCCATGCAACGATCTCCTCCTCCATATGGGGACGAGTGATCGATAATGCCATCGCTCGTCCCCATACCGAATAATTGTTTGCCTGCAGCAGATCATGATTAGACAGCACAATCTGCCGCCTGCAAACAATGATTTTTAAACCTATTGAAAGATTTGGATTTCCCGATAAACAAGCTTTGCTCGTTCTTCGGATAATCGGCGGCAGTATTACACTGCCATATCATCGCTAGTGAGCATTGCCATGAACACTCATTAATGATCATCTGGCAGACAATCTGGCAGTCTAATACAGCCTTAAGGATAGTGGTGCTTTACCCCCTGGCACCAGATAATTAAACCCATGTGCCATACATTTACAGAATGGGTATGGAAGGGCTCAGGAGCTGTGCCTCTGATTCTTGTAGCAGGTTTTAGCTGTATCTTATATCTGCCACAACAGCTGGCATAAAAAAATAACTGATAACTGATCCATTTGAAGGGAATATGCCATCAGAAAATGACCTATTGTTTAAATCATGTTTTTATGGTTAATACATTTTAAAATATTTGTTTTATGTTATTTTTTTATTTCCCATGTCAATATCTATATTTAAACAAAAAACATAAAGTCCTGCAATTTTCACACTGGCCACTAAGCCTAATAATAGGTGCCACTTCTTGGTCTGTACAGATCACTTTACTGCAGTTATCTTCTTATCTGTCATTCTAATCCTGCCTGTAATGATATCACCTCTGTGTATAGATAAGACAGGATCTGCCATTCACAATAGGTGATTGTCAAAGCTTATCTATTCTTCCCTCGTACAATGACCTCTGCACAGGTCACAGATCATGTCTAGAAATCTCTCCCATAGAAGTCAATGAGGTCCTGACCATTGTGTTTATAGTCCATAGGACTGCCGTAAAGCAATTTTCTTAATGCTTTCTAAATGATGTTAAGAACAGCTCAGGAAAGATGGCCGCCCCCATAATCATGTTCAGAAAATAGAATATATAGATCTGCAATCAGAAAAATAAAAACAGATTACAAAAAAGATGTGTTGCTATCTGGTTTTCACTGGCAGATTTTTTTTGTGCCACATTTCCTTTATTCCACTGTGGGTAGACAGATGAATCACAAGGTGCCCATGGGTTGCTATGACATCCAGGGGCTTAACAATGACACCCGAGTCTGCCATGTACAGAAGGCTGTTACACCCAAAAGCAAGGCTTGATAGACTGACAACCAAGCAGAATTTACTGCAACACAGTTTATTGCAGCGTAATATATATAAACCAGGAAGGACTAAGAAGGACTTATGTAAAACTTATGTAAAAAAATTGGAAATTGCCCTTTTCCCTTATCAAGTCCTTTATTTACTGAAACAAGGACAAAAAAGTGGAATAATAAATGATCAAAAAGGTGCATGTCCTGCAAAAACAAGTCCTCATGATGATGTGTCAGCAGAAAAGCTATGCTCCAAAATAGCTGCAGAAACAGGGAGTTAGGGTTAACGCACACGACCGTGTGCTGGCCGGGACCGTGCTGCGGAACGCAAATTGCGGTCTGCAACGCATGGGCACCGACCGTGGGGCAGCCGCATGTGGATCGTGGACCCATTCACTTGAATTGGGTCCGCGATCCACATCCTATGGTCCACACCGCAAAAAAAGTAGTGTATGCACTACTTTTTTGCGGTGCGACGGAATGGCAAGAAAACCCACGGAAGCACTCTGTAGTGCTTCCGTGGGGTTCCGATCCATGCTTCTGCACCGCATCTCCGGGTTTGCGGACCCATTCAAGTGAATAGGTCTGCAACCGTGATGAGGGGTGCACACAGCCGGTACCCTGTGTATTGAGGACCCGCCGTATGCAACGGCAACAGCCATGTGCATGAGCCCTTAAACAGAAATCTATGTAATTTACCTAGTCATTGTAGTAGTGTTCCCATTCAATGGCCTGGATGGCCTACAGAGACATCTCTTGCTGGTTGGTTCTATACTATTAGCGGCTGCAGATCACATTGTACACCAATGAAATCTAAGTTATCACAGCAATAAACAACTGTATGCAGTACCCCAGACCTGGGGGTGTCTGCAATTGTACATAGTTATGCATTGTAATGCTTTATATTTATTCTTTTGGCCATGCAGTCCAGCCAGATGAAGGTATGCTGGTCCAGCTTCCTGCCAGGAGGTGGAGTTCCTGTCTAGCTGTAGAGAGGAGAGGAAGTGCATTCTAGAGCTCCTACTCCTGGGAGCAATATATTCTTCTCCTTTGAGACCAACTCTGTAGAGAGATCAGAAAATTCTGCTTTCAGAAAGCAGCTGAAAGACAAGACAGCAGAGTGGTCAGCAAAATACAGCTTTACCGACACTGCTGCAAGGGGAGGGACTACGGCTCAGAAAGCCATCACCTATACCACTACTAGGCCAGACAAAGCTCAAGTCTGAATCCTACAGTGGATACCTAGCCCCACAAGTGCCAATATATAGTTATCCAACCTGCCACTGTACCTCCTCAACTGGTGCAAGAAGCTGCACTTTGTAGTTACTGCTGCTGGGTGTACCATAAGTTATAATTTTGCACTAAGTAAAAACTTCTGACCTGATTCTTCAAACTACCGTTGCACTACACCTAACTCCAGAGAGCAACAGCCAGAGGGAGTACACCATGACACAATACCTCATCAAGGCCACCACCACTCCCATCCTCTGCACAGGCTCCTCAGGGGGCTCACTGCACTTACAACCATATCACTATTAGCTGACTTATAACCATATTATTAGTAGTTGACCTCAGTGCTATCACAGAATCATGTAGGAAGCATTTGGCACTAGAACAAGTACTGTAAAACTAGGCCTTGTACAAGTACAATATCAGTGAACACGTCTCTAACCAAGGTGGGCAGTGTTTCATCTGTAACTTTTAAAGTCCATGAAGAATCTGGGTTTATGCTGTATGTCAGTTTTTTGCCCTTCTTGTGTCATCCGTATTTCATATATACTGCTAGGCTTAAAGGGGATTTCTTTGTCTCCTACCAATGGTCAGTGAAAGCCACTGCCTCAACACGGATGCCATCCATGTTCTGTCAGTGGTTTTGAAGGACCCATAGACTTCATCAAGGACAAAAGTAGTGCATGGCCCCATTGTTTTTCCACAGACCCAATGACATGTGAAAGAGGCCCAACTTAGTATTTAAAGACTGAACCTGTTTGGTACCCAGATGTAAATGGCTTAAACATCTAACAGTGCTCGGTTCAAATTCTTTATAGACATTCTCAGAAATCTTTTGGGACTCAACTTATTAATATGTAGCGTGGCTCTCTAGCTAAATAAGTTCAGAGCCTTTAGGATCCTAGACAGGGCTTCCAGAAGATATGTCTATGCTCTATAGATGCAAATGCTCAAGGCCCCTTGACCAACCATATAAATCCCTCACCCTCCATCTTGGACCCTACTATATCTATGGTAACTATAGAAATATACTTGCACCTCTTTTTACGCAATGTGCAGAATACAGAACAAAAAAAAAAAAAACACTGCTCAATTAATTATCTAAAAATGTATGAACTGCCGTAGCTAAGCATCAGCTGAGTGCCACTTGACTGGTTGATAAGCTATCATGGCATATTATGTGTAGAATTAAATATATAAAAATCACCTGGTTTATATCTAATTAGGGCTGATGACACGTTTTGCATTCCAATTACAGACAATATCAGCATTTATGACAATTTTAGATCGCCTCAGGGTAGAAATCATTAGTGACCATTATGGATGTAAAAATCCAATTAAATAGATGCTTCTTTTCAAGTTGAAAGAACTGTGATGCTGCTCAGGCATAATAGTTTGGGAAGGGCAGAACTTTGAACCGTCTGTTCTATGTATATTTTATTAGCGTGGTGTATTCCTTATTTACATTACTTGTAAGAAGGCCCAGTCATTCCCTTTGTCGTTTGATTCCCTTTAAACTAATTTTAGATGAAAGTATACCAATGAAATAATGTGTTTAAGATAAAGTGATAATATAATGGTTTTAGGGTACTTTCACACTTGCGTTGTGAAGATCCGTCGCCGGAACTGCCTGCTGGATCTGGAAATCCGTGTGGAAAAGGATAGCATTTGTAGACGGATCCGGATGTGGATGCATCTAACAAATGCATTGAAACACTGGATCTGTCTCTCCTGTGTCATCCGAAAAAACGGATCCAGTATTTTTTTTATTTGCATTTTTAAAGGTCTGCGCATGCGCAGACCGGAGAACCGGATCCATTATGCCGGAACACTTGGTGCCGGATCTGGCATTAATGCATTTTGATGGAAAATAATGCCGGCATTCCAGCAAGTGTTTTGGAATTTTGGACGGAGAAAATACCGCAGCATGCTGCGGTATTTTCTGTGGCTATCTACCGTGAGAGTGACTCAACTGAAGACCTCCTGATGCATACTGAATGGAATGCTCTCCATTCAGAATGCATTAGGATAAAATTTAACTTTTTTTTTTTTTCCAGTATTGAGCCCCTAGGATGGAACTCAGTGCCGGAAAAGAATAACACTAGTGAGAAAGTACCCTTAGCCTCTTAATAGGGACACGTCAAAACTCATGTATGATCATCCCACACTTGGAAAAATGGAAAAATTACACCCTAACCCTTGAAGAATGTAGTGAATTTCCTTTTTTTTTGTTTTCTTTTTGTTCTCTCCACCTTCCAAGACCCATAACTCGTTTTACTTTTCCATTCCCATAGTCATTTGAGAACTTGTTTTTTACAGGGTGTATCTTTTAAATGGCACCATGTGATTCACCATATCATGCACTAAAAACACATTTCCACCATTGTTTTTTTTGTTTTGTTTATATGACTTTCCCTATGTGCTAAAAATGACTTGATAACCTTATTCTGCAGATCAGTACAATTACAGCAATACCAAATCTATATAGTTGCTATTATCTCACTCCGGTCATCACATGGTACGTCACATGATCTTTTACCATGGTGATTCACGTGGACTAAGGTGAGTTAAATTATTTTTTATTTTTTTTAACCCCTCCAGCGCTGTTTTACTATGCATTCTGTATTCAGAATGCTATTATTTTCCCTTATAACCATGTTATAAGGGAAAATAATACAATCTTCAGAACATCAATCCCAAGCCCGAACTTCTGTGAAGAAGTTCGGGTTTGGGTACCAAACATGCGCGATTTTTCTCACGCGAGTGCAAAACGCATTACAATGTTTTGCACTTGCGTGGAATAATCGCGCATTTTTCTGCAACGCACCCGCCTCTTATCCGGGCCAAAAATAAGACGCCCGTGTGAAAGAGGCCTAAAGCTGGAGGACAGAGGGAATCCCCTCAGTCTAAGGCCTCAGATGACACAACTGCTATTGACCATGGCATCTGAAGAGTTAAATGACTTGGAGTAGAGTAATTGGCTTAATTGAGTTACTTCAAAGAAATAATCTCCCAATCTCCAGCTAGCTGTATTATTAGCTGTCCTTAGGTTAACTGACACATTCACTGTGGGTCGTAACCAGGCTAGGGTCACGTGCACAATGTACGGCACGTGATCCAGGAACAGCAAGGAGCTTATCATTTCACTGGGATGCTCAGCGCTGGTCCAGTAGGAAACTTTTAATAGGTATCAATGGAAAAGTTGCTAGTCTCAACAAAGAGTGAACATGAAATAATAAAAAACAATACCTAGATAACCTCTTTAAGGCTAGGACTACACAGTGACTTACAAACGTACTACATGAAAATCACACATTTCACTGGTTTAATATTGTTGCCAGGGATGGTTTTAGTGATGTGTGATCTGTGACCTCTTCAGTCACATCTCCAGGGCCACTGGCACTGGGCAATTGAGGGGGATTTTTTGCAACTTTTTTAAGCGCCACTGCAACAAAAAATTGTCAGAGGTAAACTTTCTAGGTTGCCCTAAACACTTTCTGAAAAGGGGGGGGGGGGGGGCTTGTGAGGGCGGAAAGAGGTAAGCCCGACTGGTCAGCCACATTTATCTTGATTTACGCCAGTTGAGCTGCAGTAGATTTAAGTGTAGACGCATGGACTGCTGGAGGATGCACCTAATTTACGAGAAGGCCTGGTGCACCCTCCAGCATAGCAGGGGATATGAAAGACCAGCTCAAAATACCAGTCTATGATAAATCTCCCCCTTAGTTCTTTCATCCTCAGTTCTACAACTAACAGCATTCCCTAGATTATACATTCAGGCCCTCACTTTGGCAACTGCCTGGCTATGTAATTTGGACAGTTTATGGCAGGCAGGCTCAACCTGTGGCCCTCCAGCTGTTGTAAAACTACAACTCCCACAATGCCCTGCTGTAGGCTGAGAGCTGTAGGCTGTTTGGGCATGCTGAGAGTTGTAGTTTTGCAACAGCTGGAGGACCACAGGTTGAGAATGCCTGGTTTATGGCAATTATACTTGTACACTGTAGGATTGTCTTACTGTGGCACTATGTAGGGGGACTGCATCAACTGAAATTAATGCTCAAGGCATCATTCAACCTAAAGCCATCCCTGGGTGTGATCTTGTAATGTGACATTAACCACCCAAGGACCGCCTAACGCACGGATGTGTCCTGGAGGCGGTCGACTCATTCCTCCTGGACGCATCCGTGCGTCATCTCGCGAGAAGCGAGATTTCCTGTGAACGCGCGCACACAGGCGCGCGCGTTCACAGGATCAGAAGGTAAGAGACTGGATCTACAGCCTGCCAGCGCCGATCGTTCGCTGGCAGGCTGTAGATGCGGTTTTTTTAACCCCTAACAGGTATATTAGATGCTGTTTTGATAACAGCGTCTAATATACCTGCTACCTGGTCCTCTGGTGGTCCCTTTTGCTTGGTTCGACCACCAGAGGACACAGGCAGCTCAGTAAAGTAGCACCAAGCAGCACACTACACAAACCCCCCCCCCCCGTTACTTATTAACCCCTTATGAACCCCTGATCACCCCATATAGACTCCCTGATCACCCCCCTGTCATTGATCACCCCCCTGTCATTGATCACCCCCTGTAAGGCTCCATTCAGACGTCTGTATGTGTTTTACGGATCCACGGATCCATGGATCGGATCCGCAAAACACATACGGACGTCTGAATGGAGCCTTACAGGGGGGTGATCAATGACAGGGGGGTGATCACCCATATAGATTCCCTGATCACCCCCCTGTCATTGATCACCCCCCTGTAAGGCTCCATTTAGACGTCCATATGTGTTTTGCGGATCCGATCCATGGATGCGTGGATCCGTAAAACACATACGGACGTCTGAATGGAGCCTTACAGGGGGGTGATCAATGACAGGGGGGTGATCACCCCATATAGACTCCCTGATCACCCCCTGTCAATGATAACTGCCCTTTCATTGATCACCCCCCTGTAAGGCTCCATTCAGACGTCCGTATGTGTTTTACGGATCCACGCATCCATGGATCGGATCCGCAAAACACATACGGACATCTGAATAGAGCCATACAGGGGGGTGATCAGGGAGTCTATATGGGATTATCACCCCCCTGTAAGGCTCCATTCAGACGTCCGTATGTGTTTTACGGATCCACGCATCCATGGATCGGCTCCGCAAAACACATACGGACGTCTGAATAGAGCCATACAGGGGGGTGATCAATGACAGGGGGGTGATCAATGACAGGGGGGGTGATCACCCCATATACACTCCATGATCACCCCCCTGTCATTGTTCACCCCCTGTAAGGCTCCATTCAGACGTCCGTATGTGTTTTACGGATCCACGCGTCCATGGATCGGATCCGCAAAACACATACGGACGTCTGAATGGAGCCTTACAGGGGGGTAAACAATGACAGGGGGGTGATCATGGAGTGTATATGGGGTGATCACCCCCCTGTCATTGATCACCCCCCTGTCATTGATCACCCCCCTGTAAGGCTCCATTCAGACGTCCGTATGTGTTTTGCGGATCCGATCCATGGATGCGTGGATCCGTAAAACACATACGGACGTCTGAATGGAGCCTTACAGGGGGGTGATCAATGACAGGGGGGCGATCACCCCATATAGACTCCCTGATCACCCCCTGTCATTGATCACCCCCCTGTCATTGATCACCCCCCTGTAAGGCTCCATTCAGACATCCGTATGTGTTTTACGGATCCACGCATCCATGGATCGGATCTGCAAAACACATACGGACGTCTGAATAGAGCCATACAGGGGGGTGATCAGGGAGTCTATATGGGATGATCACCCCCCTGTAAGGCTCTATTCAGACGTCCGTATGTGTTTTACGGATCCACGCATCCATGGATAGGATCCGCAAAACACATACGGACGTCTGAATGGAGCCTTAAAGGGGGGTGATCAATGACAGGGTAGTGATCACCCCATATAGACTCCCTGATCACCCCCCTGTCATTGATCAAATAATAAAATCTCACATGAACTCACCATACCCCTCACGGAATCCAAATGCGTAAAATGTTTTAGACATTTATATTCCAGACTTCTTCTCACGCTTTAGGGCCCCTAAAATGCCAGGGCAGTATAAATACCCCACATGTGACCCAATTTCGGAAAGAAGACACCCCAAGGTATTCCGTGAGGGGCATATTGAGTCCATGAAAGATTGAAATTTTTGTCCCAAGTTAGCGGAAAGGGAGACTTTGTGAGAAAAAACAAAAAAAAATCTATTTCCGCTAACTTGTGCCAAAAAAAAAAATTCTATAAACTCGCCATGCCCCTCATTGAATACCTTAGGGTGTCTTCTTTCCAAAATGGGGTCACATGTGGGGTATTAATACTGCCCTGGCATTTTAGGGGCCCGAAAGCGTGAAAAGAAGTCTGGGATCCAAATGTCTAAAAATGCCCTCCTAAAAGGAATTTGGGCCCCTTTGTGCATCTAGGCTGCAAATAAGTGTCACACATGTGGTATCGCCGTACTCAAAAGAAGTTGGGGAATGTGTTTTGGGGTGTTATTTTACATATACCCATGCTGGGTGAGATAAATATCTTGGTCAAATGCCAACTTTGTATAAAAAAATTTGAAAAGTTGTCTTTTGCCAAGATATTTCTCTCACCCAGCATGGGTATATGTAAAATGACACCCCAAAACACATTCCCCAACTTCTCTTGAGTACGGCGATACCACATGTGTGACACTTTTTTGCAGCCTAGGTGGGCAAAGGGGCCCACATTCCAAAGAGCACCTTTCGGATTTCACTGGCCATTTTTTACAGATTTTGATTTCAAACTACTTTGCATGCATTTGGGCCCCTAAAATGCCAGGGCAGTATAACTATCCCACAAGTGACCCCATTTTGGAAAGAAGACACCCCAAGGTATTCCGTGAGGGGCATGGCGAGTTCCTAGAATTTATTTTTTTTGTCACAAGTTAGCGGAAAATGATGATTTTTTTTTCTTACAAAGTCTCATATTCTACTAACTTGTGACAAAAAAGAAAAACTTCCATGAACTCACTATGCCCATCACGAAATACCTTGGGGTGTCTTCTTTCCAAAATGGGGTCACTTGTGGGGTAGTTATACTGCCCTGGCATTTTAGGGGCCCAAATGCGTGCAAAGTAGTTTGAAATCAAAATCTGTAAAAAATGGCCGGTGAAATCTGAAAGGTGCTCTTTGGAATGTGGGCCCCTTTGCCCACCTAGGCTGCAAAAAAGTGTCACACATGTGGTATCGCCGTACTCAAGAGAAGTTGGGGAATGTGTTTTGGGGTGTCATTTTACATATACCCATGCTGGGTGAGATAAATATTTTGGTCAAATGCCAACTTTGAATAAAAAAATGGGAAAAGTTGTCATTTGCCGAGATATTTCTCTCACCCAGCATGGGTATATGTAAAATGACACCCCAAAACATATTCCCCAACTTCTCCTGAGTACGGCAATACCACATGTGTGACACTTTTTTGCAGCCTAGGTGGGCAAAGGGGCCCACATTCCAAAGAGCACCTTTCAGATTTCACCGGCCATTTTTTACAGATTTTGATTTCAAACTACTTTGCACGCATTTGGGCCCCTAAAATGCCAGGGCAGTATAAGTACCCCACAAGTGACCCCATTTTGGAAAGAAGACAAACCAAGGTATTTCATGATGGGCATAGTGAGTTCATGGAAGTTTTTATTTTTTGTCACAAGTTAGTGGAATATGAGACTTTGTAAGGAAAAAAAAAAAAAAAAAATCATAATTTTCCGCTAACTTGTGACAAAAAATAAAAAGTTCTATGAACTCACTATGCCCATCAGTGAATACCTTAGGGTGTCTACTTTCCAAAATGGGGTTATTTTTGGGGGGTTTCTACTGTCTGAGCATTGTAGAACCTCAGGAAACATGACAGATGCTCAGAAAGTCAGAGCTGCTTCAAAAAGCAGAAGTTCACATTTTTGTACCATACACTACGTGCAGAATTATTAGGCAAATGAGTATTTTGACCACATCATCCTCTTTATGCATGTTGTCTTACTCCAAGCTGTATAGGCTCGAAAGCCTACTACCAATTAAGCATATTAGGTGATGTGCATCTCTGTAATGAGAAAGGGTGTGGTCTAATGACATCAACACCCTATATCAGGTGTGCATAATTATTAGGCAACTTCTTTTCCTTTGGCAAAATGGGTCAAAAGAAGGACTTGACAGGCTCAGAAAAGTCAAAAATAGTGAGATATCTTGCAGAGGGATGCAGCACTCTTAAAATTGCAAAGCTTCTGAAGCGTGATCATCGAACAATCAAGCGTTTCATTCAAAATAGTCAACAGGGTCGCAAGAAGCGTGTGGAATAACCAAGGCGCAAAATAACTGCCCATGAACTGAGAAAAGTCAAGCGTGCAGCTGCCAAGATGCCACTTGCCCCCAGTTTGGCCATATTTCAGAGCTGCAACATCACTGGAGTGCCCAAAAGCACAAGGTGTGCAATACTCAGAGACATGGCCAAGGTAAGAAAGGCTGAAAGACGACCACCACTGAACAAGACACACAAGCTAAAAAGTCAATACTGGGCCAAGAAATATCTCAAGACTGATTTTTCTAAGGTTTTATGGACTGATGAAATGAGAGTGAGTCTTGATGGGCCAGATGGCTGGATTGGTAAAGGGCAGAGAGCTCCAGTCCGACTCAGACGCCAGCAAGGTGGAGGTGGAGTACTGGTTTGGGCTGGTATCATCAAAGATGAGCTTGTGGGGCCTTTTCGGGTTGAGGATGGAGTCAAGCTCAACTCCCAGTCCTACTGCCAGTTTCTGGAAGACACCTTCTTCAAGCAGTGGTACAGGAAGAAGTCTGCATCCTTCAAGAAAAACATGATTTTCATGCAGGACAATGCTCCATCACACGCGTCCAAGTACTCCACAACGTGGCTGGCAAGAAAGGGTATAAAAGAAGAAAATCTAATGACATGGCCTCCTTGTTCACCTGATCTGAACCCCATTGAGAACCTGTGGTCCATCATCAAATGTGAGATTTACAAGGAGGGAAAACAGTACACCTCTCTGAACAGTGTCTGGGAGGCTGTGGTTGCTGCTGCACGCAATGTTGATGGTGAACAGATCAAAACACTGACAGAATCCATGGATGGCAGGCTTTTGAGTGTCCTTGCAAAAAAAGGTGGCTATATTGGTCACTGATTTGTTTTTGTTTTGTTTTTGAATGTCAGAAATGTATATTTGTGAATGTTGAGATGTTATATTGGTTTCACTGGTAAAAATAAATAATTGAAATGGGTATATATTTGGTTTTTGTTAAGTTGCCTAATAATTATGTACAGTAATAGTCACCTGCACACACAGATATCCCCCTAAAATAGCTAAAACTAAAAACAAACTAAAAACTACTTCCAAAAATATTCAGCTTTGATATTAATGAGTTTTTTGGGTTCATTGAGAACATGGTTGTTGTTCAATAATAAAATTAATCCTCAAAAATACAACTTGCCTAATAATTCTGCACTCCCTGTAGTTTGTAAACGCTATAACTTTTACCCAAACCATTTTTTTTTTACCCAAACATTTTTTTTAAATTAAAGACATGTAGAACAATAAATTTAGAGAAAAATGTATATATAGATGTCATTTTTTTTGAAAAATTTTACAACTGAAAGTGAAAAATTTCATTTTTTGGCAAAAATTTCGTTAAATTTCGATTAATAACAAAAAAAGTAAAAATGTCAACAGCAATGAAATACCACCAAATGAAAGCTCTATTAGTGAGAAGAAAAGGAGGTAAAATTCATTTGGGTGGTAAGTTGCATGACCGAGCAATAAATGGTGAAAGTAGTGTAGTGCAGAATTGTAAAAAGTGGTCTGGTCATTAAGGGTGTTTAAGCTAGGGGGGCTGAAGTGGTTAATAAGCTTCATAACCACTTGTACTAGACTGATAACTTTCTCTAGGTGTACTTAAGCATATGGAGGATTGTGGATTACATCCACCTTTTCATTGACATATCCAGCCATCTGCCAGTGCGTTACTTTTGCCCCGTTTGCTTTCCACCCCCCTTTTTTGAGATTGGACAAAGGTCAAAAGAAATGTTGGTACCTCTAGTATGACCATGATGGATCACGGCAGACTGTGTCTCGAAAGATGCAATTCTATTTGTTCCTTGCAATGAATGATGGTTTGGCATGGTAGAAATTGCATGGCATTGATGATATACTGCTGGCTCAGATCTCTTTGGAAAAGTTTGTGTAGAGTAAGAGTGTTCTCCATTTTGAAAAACAGACTTGTCTATATGTTGCTCCCCGATATCATTTTTGACATTGTAAGCATTGCTTGAAGATAGTTCACAAATAGGTAACAGTGGTTTGGATCCTATAAGAGACAAATGTGACTCAGATCTTTCCACAATTGCCTCAACTTTGGGTTTTGTAAGGGACAAACCATCACTTTGGGAGAAGTCTTCTACTTGGTCTTTATCGTTTTTGTCTTCTGTAGTACTGGGGATTGGGCTGGCAAAATTTTGTGAGGTAGAGACTGGATGGCAAAAGTGCTGCTTGCTGGAATGATGATTTGTACTGTTGGGCAGAGAATCAGATTCAGAGGCCGTATCATCCATAAAAGTGAAATCAGATGGTGTCTGTGGAGCTGTTGTATGCTCAGTTGATACAAGGTGTGACTGCAATGAGGGTTCTGTATTATCTGTTACTTCAGTGGTGCTATGTGACATCTTGGCAGTTAAAGATGTTGTTTCAGTATAAGTTTGAACATCTTCTTTACACCCTGATAATTGTGACGGTGAAACTGTGGTACACTGAGATCCATGTTTGGAGAACCTGTAATGGGATGAAAATGACCTAGGAAGAAGTTTCCTTGAGGAATGTTTAACAGAACGCCTGGTTTGACCCTCTATATATCCTGAGTCATCTTCTTGACTTTTACCTAAGCAGTTTGTGAACACATTTTTATGAGAATGTTCTTTCTTCCCTTCAAAGTTTTCAGTATAAGATCTGGTAATTTTCTTTCTACATGAGCCAGGAATACTTATTGAACCCTTTAATTTGACCTTAGACTGCTCCTCCAAATCAAGATTCTTCAGTGCATTTTGGGCTGCCTCAGAACTATTTGTTACTTGGCTACATTCATATCTTTTATCGTTGTCTTTTTTATGTTGAAAACTTAAGGATGGAGTGCGAAATATACTTCTGCGTTTTCCGGTGCTTCCTGAGCTGGAATTGGTACTAGAAGGTGAGGAACTGTGCAGTCCACCAGTATTGTTGGAAGAAGGCGAGGAAGGCAAGGAGTCTTGTTTACGGCTTAAAGTGCGTCTAAATATTGGCAGCTTGGAGACAAGTGCTGAGCGCTTTGTTCCTACCTCCCCCATCAGTGCTAAGGTTTGTTCCTGTGAAAACAAATAGAAGAGAATTGTAAATGGTTGACCATAGAGTCATGACAATACCTAAATCCGTGTACAGTTATAGCAGAGCTGAATTTTGAAAATTCTCTAGGAAGCAGTCCTAAGAAAAACCAGACAACCCACTGCAATATCATGCAAATAACAAACTCTGTTTCATCCATTATATTTTTTATTTTTCCTGTAAAGTAGATCTTTGAGCTTTCCTGACATGTCTGTTTAAGTAATTATTTGCATTGTTCATGAATCAACAGCTCTTCTAGTATAACTCTGCCTTGTGCTGAACCTCTGGTAATGCAAGAATAAATTGACTGCTTGGCATTACCATTCCATTTGTCAGTAGGGGTGTATCACAACATAGTCTAACATGGGGAAATACCCAGTTGTCAATCTATACACATTTCCAGGAGGAGACATATGCATAGCACAATGGATAGCTCTAAGAAAAGATTCTCCAGAATTGTTATTTTATAGAGAATAATAAATATTCATGAATACACATATGTCAGGAGAGCTGACAGTTCTGATTCATCATGCCTTTACTCCAGAATTCCGGCCTCAAAAAGTCACAAAATGAGGCTTTTGTGACTTTTTGAACTGACTTGGGGGGAAAAAATTGCAACTTTTTGCATTTTTACACCACCCGGTCCAGTTTTAAAATATGGGTGGGAAAGTGGGCATTGTAAGTCATGTTAACGAGTTTCACTCCAGATCTATCACTTTCATCATTTCATTTTCAAATAGTCACAATCTCATTCCAGTAGGAGGGTGGAGTAGGGAAACTGGAGGAGCTTTTCTAGACAAAAGTGTGAGGTTTAAAGGGGTTATCCTACCCTTTAATGACCCCCTAATGCCTGGGCCCCTCATATAGGTTATACTTACCCCGCTCCCCGACACCTTTATTGCTACTGATGCCTGCAAAGCCACCGCAGCATCTCCCTGTTGCGTGGATCAAAACATCTGGCGACGGGGAGGGGGTCAGCCAAAAGCAGGCTGTGACGGAGACGAGCCTCCCTAGCATCAACCACGAGATTCAGCGGCGGCAGGGATCAGAAGTGACGTGGGTGCCAGGAAGCGGGGTAAGTATTAGAGGCCCCGGCTTTAAGGGGGTCATTATAGGGGTTAGATAACCCCTTTAAGGATGAGACAAATTAATCAAACAACATGCGACATTTGATAAATGCGACATAAAGTACACCAATGCAGACTCAAGCAAAACTGACTTCCAATATTCCACTCAAGATAAATTGCCCCCCTTAGGGTGCGTTCACATCAGCGTTATGTATTCTGTTATGGCTTTCCTTTATAACATGGTTATAATGGAAAATAACGGAAACCATAAGACAGAAGTCAAAACGGAAGCCTTTAAGAGGCATTCTGTTTTGATCCTTCATAATACAAGTCTATGAGCAGCATAACGGATCCATTATGCATAATGGAGTCCAGTCCTGCATAACGGAAACAAGGACAGAACTGTTATGCTGCCCATAGACTTGTATTATGATGGAATGCAAAATGGAAGCTTTTAAAAGGCATTCCGTCATAATAGAAGTCTATGGGAATCATAACCGTTCCCATTATGCAGAACGGACAAAAAAGTCCTGTCAATGGATCCGTTCTGCTTCCCATAGACTTCTATTATGACAGATCAAAAGGAATGCCTCTTAAAGGCTTCCGTTTTGACGTGTTACTTATGTGAATAGGCAACTATCCATTTAATTAGGCTGCCTGGACATGATGCGGTCTAGCAGTGGAATCCCTTTGGGGATCACTGCAAATTGCCGGGCCGAACCTGTACTAGTACATGCTGTTTGTTTCAAATAACGTACATGCAGTTTCCACTGCAGGGACTCATTGTGTGCAGGCAGCCTTCAGTAACCAGATTAAGTCAAAAGATTTGCCAGAAATTAAACATTATAGATACATATAAGCGAAACAAAGCTGACGAAGTGGAATTCGATCTGAATTTCAGGAAAAATTTGAATTCCTCACGCTTCATGGTAACGAATCACATTTTTTTCTAAAGTGGCTGCTGCATGTGTGAGGACATGGAGCAAGGAACTCTGGGAAGGCGGGATAATAATTATCTTTCCACCATGTCATCAGCCCCATACCAGACCCATCCATTGCACCATGCTTTTTCCAGTCTCACAGGTCCACTGCTTGGGGATAACATTTGATTATGCCCTTTCCTTCAAGCCACACATCCAAACCCTAAGTACCAACTACTACTTTCAACTCAAGAATAATGCTCACATTCGCTCCTTCCTCAACCATGATTGAACTAAAATGCTTATACATGCCCTTGTCATCTCCTTCCTGGACTACTGCAACACTCTCCTCTGTGGACTCCCATCTAGCACTCTCGCTCCCCTCCAATCTATCCTCTATTCCGCTGTCCAGTGAATCCACCTCTCCCAGGGGCGTAATTACCATAGCGGCAGACCATGCGTCTGCTATGGGGCCCAGGGCAAGAGGGGGCCCAGTCTTAGTTGGGATCATCTCCTCTTCTACTGGAGGTGAAAACTTGATCAGAGCTCTACCCTCTAAAAGGAGCAACTTTTAGAAAATAATGCAGTGGAAAAAGGGTTTAGGAAGAAACCCTTCTGTCCTGTTTGGGGGGCCTGGTTTGATCCTTGCTATGGGGCCCTTACTTCTCTTTGCACGTCACTGACCTCTCCCTTTGTTTCTCCTCTGTCACTCCCCTTCGCTGCCTCCACATTTCCCACAAATTCGGTTTAAAGGGAATCTGTCATCAACTTTATGCTGACCTCACTGCTGATTTCGGCGGTGTGTCACTCATGAGCTAAAAGTTAGTGGTTGCTGAAAACCAGCATAATAATCATTACAGCCCAGGCCTTGAAAAGAGTCAAATCTACTTGAGAAGAGTCATGGTTATTCATAATCTCCCGCTCTCCCGGTCCATCTGCGGATGATTGGCAGCTCTCTCCTAGAGATATATAGAGAAAACTAGGTAGAAGACCAGTAGGTGGGCAGGGAGAGCAGGAATTCATGAATAACCAGGACTCTTCTCAGGTGGCCGTGACTCTTTTCCAGGCCCAGTCTGCAAGGATTGTGATATTTGGTTCTCGGCAACCACTTACTTTTAACTTATAAATGACAGACCGCTGAAATCAACTCACCTGTCTCTTCTTTATTCTGCCGTTAGTATGGACAGCATAAAGGTGATGACAGGTTTCCTTTAAAATACTAACAACTACCCATAAGGCCATCCATAACCGGTCTCCTCCTTACATCTCTGACCTGCTTTCCAGATACTTCCCCACATGTAATCTCTGATCCTCACAGGACCTCTTTCTTTGTTCTCTTCTCGTCTCTTCCTCACACAATCGTCCACAAGATTTCTCGGATGCATCTCCTCTACTCTGGAACTCGCTATCCCAGGACATACAGTAAGACTGTCCCCCAACATCCAAACCATCAAAAGCAACCTGAAAACACACCTCTTCAGGAAAGCCTACCACCTACAATGAGCATGCTGCCACCATATAACCAGATGAGAAGCTTTTAGCCTCACCTACTGTGCCCTTCCTCCTTCCCTTGTAGATTGTAAGCTCTTGTGGACAGGTTCCTCTCCCCTTCTGTACCAGTCTGTTAATAGTTTCATGCTCATTGTATTTGTGCTTTTATATTATGTATGTGCAACCCCTCTTGACGTACGGTGCCATAGAATGGTGCTTTCAAATAAATAATAATATGCCTGTGCATACAGAGAGCGCAGTCAGTCACTGATAGGACCACCTCTCTATTATAACGCCAACTGCTGGGTTTCTGTGTGTGGACAGTTAAATGGATTATCAATAATGCTGCACATTTTATCAAGGAAAGACCCCTTCAGTGCTGGATATCTGTTCTCTCGAAATTAATGATAAATCTAGCACACCTTTAAACTTTGAGTCTAAGTTTCAACCTCCTGGTAATTGGCTTCCTTTACACTAGGATCATGCGCCAAAATATTACTGCACATTGTTGCAGGGCAGGAACTCCATTCTCGTGGTTGGTGGGGGTCTCAACAGTCAGATGGTTATGCCCTATTCTGTGGATGATGGGTAATAACCCCTTTAACTCTATAAATATATTTAATTACTTGTATTGAACTTAGAGGGGTTGTCCCATGAAAAATATGCTACATTTTCAAACCAGCAGCTGGATCTGAATATTTTTGTAATTGCATCATATTATAAGTTTAGCATAGCCACTGAGTTATAATACACTGAAATCTGTATAGCGCCACCTGCTGTTTGCTCTTTATTACAATTCTCTGTCCAGCTCAATGAGGTTGACCTACATGTTCCGTTCCATCCTTCAACTGCAGCAGAAAGGACACACTCCCTGAACTGCCAGCTGGAAATAAATTTAGCAAAGCAATTGGAGGAATTCATGTTCATATCTCTGGATCCATGTGAGGTGCAGGACTGGTTCTAGCTCAGTTCTGCGGGGCGTCATTGGAAACAGATGGCAAGCTTGTTCTTAGACAAATCACAGGCTAGCTATTGCAATGCATTGGCGGGAAACGTTTTCAAACATCAGTTTACTGTATGGTGCCTGAAGTAAATGACAGACTTGACAGAGCAAGCTCTGTCCAGACACCAATGGATAAAGGCAAATTTCCACTCTGTAGCCTGCAGAATTGTGAATACAGCACTGGATGATACAATAAAACTATGTAAATCAGGTTCAACATGAAAGAAGTGATGCAATTTATTTACACGAACACTAGGTGGCAGCAAAAACTGATTTTCAGTTTAAACAGAATAAAGGTGACCATGAATAGAGATTTCAGGTGGCTGTTTTCTGGAATCTGTTTCATGAAGATTAACATTTGGGATGAAAGAGGCAATAATTAAATTGACAATTTGGACAAAATGACTGATCAGTCTCTGCTGTGGTCTGGGTTTCCACTGATGTCTTTCATAATCAACAACTTTTTAACTATAGCACCCACCCGACAACAACCAAAAAGAACCAAAACTGTTCAATAAATACGCCTTTATTTTATGCCTTTATTTTACAAAAAAGTGCCGATGATCAGCAGAAAATGCTCCAAGTGAGCCTTTTGGACTATCCAGTACATGTTAGGCCTATTTGTGGGGAAATGCTCCCAGCAGAGCCAACGTGCCCTACTTTTTAATACAAGGACATCACACAAAAAAAAAAAACACATACCACACAATATACGTTCTTTATAATAGGAGCCAATGGGCAAAATATGCCACTATAAGGCATACATGTTCACTAAAATATATCCTGTCGGCCATGCCACTCTGATTATACATAAATTGAACACATTGACTAATATTCATACACTACTGAACATTCTGGATGACAAAGATGAACATGACCCAAATTGTTTTATTTATTAAATGCTTGTTCTAAAGGAACACCTCTCCCGTAAAAAACGTTTTAAGATGATCTATTCCCTATAAACGTCATTTTATACTATAACCACTAGAGGGCAAGCTATGCCAAATAATGAATGAATGCTTTGTTCTATAATAAACTGCCCATTGCTGCGGAGAGTTATAAAACCACATGTGATCTATGAAATATCATAACTTCCATATCCAGCCTGGTCATTGCAGTGTCAGCCCTATAATGTAGGCCCATTCCATAAAGTGCTGATACAATCACATATTAAGGTCTGTGGATCCCTCAGGATTTTTTAGACTAATCACAATGCTAGTCCTAATATGCGGTCATATTGCGGGTCTTCTAAGTGCCAAGTGGTTAAGCGATCTGTGAATCTGGATCACTTAGTTTGGCCATGATGCATGTGGTCAACTCTACTTCCACACCTTTTCAATATGGGAATTTTAGACCACATTTATCCAAGTTTTCTATATACTGCCATATCCAAGCACGTCTTTTTATAATCTCTAAAATGGACACTTAGGGGGTCATTTCTCAAACTGGTGTAAGGTAGAACTGGCTTAGTTGCCCATAGCAACCAATCAGATTCCACCATACCTTTTCCAAAGGAGCTGTCAAAAATGAAAGGTGGAATCTGATTGGTTGCTTTGGGCAACTAAGCCAGTTCTACTTTACACCAGTTTGAGAAAAGACCCCCCTTAATTTTGAAATAAAATACTTATTTCACATCAATTACTTTATCAGCAAACTACTTTTCAAACATTTCAATTCTTCTGCCCACAATGGCAAAAATAAAATTAAACATTTAAAATTCATATTACCATAATTATGGTCCTTGATGCTAATATCATCTACAGCCGAGTCTGTGGTGAGACCCCCATGCATAAACGCTCTGGTGGGACCCATGTCATGCTTGACGTTAAGTCCATTATCACATCACGGGCTGCGGTTTAGTGAGCTGGCTGAGCCAGCGAAACATTTACAGCTTTTTAATTGCGTTGGAAACATGCACCATGCTGTGTGGAGAGATTCAGCGGGAAAGGCGAGGAATGATCTCCCCAATTGTCTACTACTTACATTTTAATTAAAATGAAGAGATATTTACTATCTTTAGATGCTAATTGCCTCTGCCTGAAATATTAACTAAATTATCCAGAATCCTTTTCTAAGAGAATAATGAAACAAACTTTGACTAATGTAAAAAAATTTAATCAGACATCATATAGTACAAGACAATGAAAATGAAACCCCATATAGAACATTGCAATCTCTTTCTAAGAAAACTAGAGCCAGCCCTGTACCTCACATGGATCCAGAGATCTCCCCATTGCTCTGCTAGATTTATTTCGGGTTGGCAGCTCAGGTGGAGTGTCCTTTTCAGGGCCTGTTCTCTCCCTGTAACTGTCACAGCTTCTAATATCAAATCCGGCTGGTGGCAGTTGAAGGATGGAACTGGGCATGTGCGACCATGTCTGCCCGGTGGACAGAGAAATGAAGAAACAGCAATTTTATTGAATAACTAAGGCTACTTCTGCATATGCATTTAAAACTATCCGGCAGAGTAGCAGCCCGTTGGAGTTCACCGTATCAGGCATAGCTGGACACTGCTGTTCACTGCTGGAGCCCATCGACTGTAATGGGATCTGGAAAGTTTCCGACCGGATAAAAACTAGTGCAAACAGTTTTTTGTCCCGGGACTCATGCTGGAAACAGGCTGGATCCCATTATCGTCAATGGGGTCTAGCGGAGCTCCAGCCGTATCAGGCTATGCCAGATACAGTGAACTCCAGCAATTTTTCCTCTGCCAGAAAAGCCTCCCAGATAGTTTAAGTGCATATGTGAAAGTAGCCTAAATTGTTAATTACTTGCATTTAAAAAAGTATTCAGATACCAATGCGGGTTGGTAAAATGTTGAATATTTGTTTGTGGGTCAAACCCTTTAAATTTTATAGACTAAAAATGTAAAGGGTTATTCTCGTCATGGATACTGATGACACTTGACACATCCACAAGAAACATTATAAAAGCCTGGGAAAGCTCACATATGGAGAGAATAGGGATCCTACTACCCCTCATTCCACAAGCCAATGCACCGGCATAAAGCCACAGGCCCCTGTTCTTCCGGTAGGTAGGAGCCCTAGAGGTGGAGCCCACAGCTATAAGACAGGGTATATCCTGAGGAATATCAAGCTGGCCACAATTCTGTGTTTAGAGCAGAGATAAGAGCTACAGACTGAGCTGTCAGACAGCATCTTTGAAGGATTTCTCTGAACATGACTAAGCACCCTGCACTGTGCAGCAACACCTATAGAAGAAAAACAGAGCACAATTTTCATGAAAATCTATTCTGAAAATGATTTTAGCCCATAATAGATGCAATGCAATGGTATTATAAAAAAAAAAAATATATATATATATATATATATATATATATATATATATATAATGCCCCCAAAGGTGGACATATCCTTTAAAGATTGAAACCAATAAAATGCCAAATCCTGAAAAGAATGCTATTTAAGACCTGTCGCTGGCTGATTTTTCCCTCTTTATTCCTTCCTGGGCAGTGAGCTCCGTAAACTAAGAATATCTACAACTCTGCTATTTTTACATCTAATGTTAAGCCAGCCAATTAGTATTGCCACAACGACAAGAAGTAATAGCACAGAAAAATGTAACATTCACGTTGTGGGCAAGAAGCCTGTTCTGTCAGAAATTCACAGCTCCAAAAATAGCTTGAAACATTCACTTCCTCAGAATCCTTTGAGAATTATTTTATTATATAACCGAATGTAGTACATTTCCATAAATTTACATGAAGTAAAGAAAAGTAGTTGACTTGAGTTGCCAGCACTGCCGTCATCAACTTACAGAGGTTACTACATCATCTATTACATGACAATCTCTTTCTAACAAAGCAAGAACTAAGGTCTAGAGCTCTCTTTTCTAGATTTACTTCAAGCTGGCAGCTCAGGTGTGTGTCCTTTCTCAGAGGACTTGTCCTTTCTGCTGCAGATCCTTGCCTATAACTATTGCAGCTGAGCATGTGCATCTAAGATGGAGAAACAGCCACTGATTCTTGAATGCTGTTTCTGAGACTGTCATTCTGTTTTCTGCCACAAGAGGGCTGCTGTTTCCCCACACAGCGAAGTTACTGCCGGATCTAGATATGCAAAACAGATGATGACTCATGCTGCGGTGTGCCTGTGACAGACAGAGCAGGAAATGGTGACATGAGGAGCCATGCTTGTGCAGAGGCTGAGTACAGGATCCAGTGCCATCCTCAGGTCTGTGGGACTTGAAGCGGTCAAAGTCACTGTCAGAAGTGACTGATGCCTGTCAGCAATGCAGATGTTGCCAAGGGAGAAACGATCGGTTCTCGGAAGGTCAGTTGGACTGTGGAATGTGGTTACAGACCCTGTGAGACCTCATGGTGGATGGAAGGACATGCGAGTTGGTGTAAGTCCCCATCAGATAAGGACCAGGCCAGGGTCAGCGATCCAGAAGGCTTCCCAGAGAGCGAGAGAGAGAGAGAGGACCGGGTCCCGGAAGGCTGGAAGAACCGTGGAACGGTTGGAGCTACCAGGAGAGGTGGAGTTTCTCAGCTTGGAGAAGAAGTAGTCCGCCAGTTTGTGAGCTGCATGAGAGAACCGTGTGGATCCGGATTCTGTTCGCAGGAATGAGGGTCAGAGTACAGGTTCTGCGGGGTCACATGTTGTGGCAGGGACTTGCTGTCAGTTTGGAGCAACCAGTAAACACAGGGCATACCCACGTCAGTGACTTAGCAGCACGGTTATTGACTGGTAGGCTCTGCCGTGTGCGCCAGCGGTCAGATCTGTTACCCTGTGGCACAGTATTGACTTGCGTGCTCTGCTGTGTACGCCGCTTTGGGTACAGTTGTTCATTTTGGCTAGTACCGTGACTCTGAGCCTGGGGTATAGGATATTCTGGACACTCCACTGTTGCTACACTACAAGGCCACTCCAGCGTCCAGGCTGGGAGTACTCAGGGCACATGAACAGTGTCATTTGGGGGCAAGAGAAAGGTATGTGAGGTGTTTATTGTATTTGATATACAGTCGTGGCCAAAAGTTTTGAGAATGACACAAATATTAGTTTTCACAAAGTTTGCTGCTAAACTGCTTTTAGATCTTTGTTTCAGTTGTTTCTGTGATGTAGTGAAATATAATTACACGCACTTCATACGTTTCAAAGGTATTTATCGACAATCACATGACATTTATGAAAGAGTCAGTATTTGCAGTGTTGGCCCTTCTATTTCAGGACCTCTGCAATTCGACTGGGCATGCTCTCAATCAACTTCTGGGCCAATTCCTGACTGATAGCAACCCATTCTTTCATAATCACTTCTTGGAGTTTGTCAGAATAAGTGGGTTTTTGTTTGTCCACCCGCCTCTTGAGGATTGACCACTAGTTCTCAATGGGATTAAGATCTGGGAAGTCTCCAGGCCATAGACCCAAAATGTCAACGTTTTGGTCTCCGAGCCTCTTAGTTATCACTTTTGCCTTATGGCACGGTGCTCGATCGTGCTGGAAAATGTATTGTTCTTCACCAAACTGTTGTTGGATTGTTGGAAGAAGTTGCTGTTGGAGGGTGTTTTGGTACCATTCTTTATTCATGGCTGTGTTTTTGGGCAAAATTGTGAGTGAGCCCACTCCCTTGGATGAGAAGCAACCCCACACATGAATGGTCTCAGGATGCTTTTTTACTGTTGGCATGACACAGGACTGATGGTAGCGCTCACCTTTTCTTCTCCAGACAAGCCTTTTTCCTGATGCCCCAAACAATCGGAAAGAGGCTTCATCGGATAATATGACTTTGCCCCAGTCCTCAGCAGTCCATTCACCATATTCTCTGCAGAAGATCAATCTGTCCCTGATTTTTTTTTTTTTTAGAGAAGTGGCTTCTTTACTGCCCTTCTTGACACCAGGGCATCTTCCAAAAGTCTTCTCCTCACTGTGCGTGCAGATGCACCGCTCACACCTGCCTGCTGCCATTCCTGAGCAAGTTCTGCACTGGTGGCACTCCGATCCCGCAGCTAAATCCTTTTTAGGATTCGATCCTGGCGCTTGCTGGACTTTCTTGGACGCCCTGAAGCTTTCTTAGCAAGAATTGAACCTCTTTCCTTGAAGTTCTTGATGATCCTATAAATTGTTGATTGAGGTGCAATCTTAGTAGCCACAATATCCTTGCCTGTGAAGCCATTTTTATGCAACGCAATGATGGCTGCGCGCGTTTCTTTGCAGGTCACCATGGTTAACAATGGAAGAACAATGATTTCAAGCATCACCCTCCTTTTAACAGGTCAAGTCTGCCATTTTAACCCAATCAGCCTGACATAATGATCTCCAGCCTTGAGCTCGTCAACATTCTCACCTGAGTTAACAAGACGATTACTGAAATGATCTCAGCAGGTCCTTTAATGACAGCAATGAAATGCAGTGGAAAGTTTTTTTGGGGATTAAATTAATTTTCATGGCAAAGAAGGACTATGCATCTGATCACTCTTCATAACATTCTGGAGTATATGCAAATTGCTATTATAAAAACTTAAGCAGCAACTTTTCCAATTTCCAATATTTATGTAATTCTCAAAACTTTTGGCCACGACAAATATAAATATACTGTACTCTCTGTAACCAAGGTTGTCATTACTGTTAATACTACTGTTCAGTAAAGTTACTGTTTTTGCATGCATTATTCCATGACTTCGCTGTATTCTGGGGGTCCCTCCCCGGTTCACGGTCTTGCATGCATGTGAAGATCTGGCTGGTAGAAGATGAAGGATGGAACTGAGCATGTGAAGATCTGGCTAGTAGAAGATGAAGGATGGAACTGAGCATGTGCATGTGAAGATCTGGCTGGTAGAAGATGAAGGATAGAACTGAGCATGTGCAAGTGAAGATCTGGCTGGTAGAAGATGAAGAATGAAGGATAGAACTGAGCATGTGCATGTGAAGATCTGGCTGGTAGAAGATGAAGGATAGAACTGAGCATGTGCATGTGAAGATCTGGCTGCTAGTAGATGAAGGATGGAACTGAACATGTGCATGTGAAGATCTGGCTGGTAGAAGATGAAGGATGGAACTGAGCATGTGCATGTGAAGATCTGGCTGGTAGAAGGATAGAACTGAACATGTGCATGTGAAGATCTGGCTGGTAGAAGATGAAGAATGAAGGATAGAACTGAGCATGTGCATGTGAAGATCTGGCTGGTAGAAGATGAAGGATAGAAATAAGCATGTGCATGTGAAGATCTGGCTGCTAGTAGATGAAGGATGGAACTGAACATGTGCATGTGAAGATCTGGCTGGTAGATGATGAAGTATGGAATTGAGCATGTGCATGTGAAGATATGGCTGGTAGAAGATGAAGGATGGAACTGAGCATGTGCATGTGATGATCTGGCTGATAGAAGATGAAGAATGGAACAGAGCATGTGCATCCACCTCAACAAAAGGGGTGGATAGAGAAAAAAAGAAAATAACAAACAGCAGGTGGCGCTATACAGAGATTTTATTGAATAGCTCAGGGGATATACAATTTTTTTTTTAATTATATACAATTCCAAAAGTATTCAGATCCAGGTGCTCACTTGGACGAACATAGAACCCCTTTGACAGACTCATATAATGTATTTGCAATTTCAGGTATGGCAGATATGCTGCAGAGTTGAGATTCTGTATCTACATATAGTGGAACAATACCTTACAGAAATTAGAGCATGCTGCAGATTTTTGCTAATCCACAGCATGCTAACTCTGTTCCAGAAATGCAGCAGAGTTTCACCAGATTCAAGCCCTGTACATTTGCAGTTCTCTTAGGGTCCATTCACACGTCCGCAATTTCGTTCCACATTTTTCGGAACGGAATTGCGAACCCATTCATTTCTATGGGGCAGCACGCTGTGCTGCCCGGACACGGAATTGCGGACCCGCACTTCCGGGTCCGCAATTCTGTTCCCGAAAAAAATAGAACATGTCCTTTTCATGTCCGCAATTGCGGACAAAAATAGGCATATTCTATTATTCAATGTGCGATCAGCAAAATGCGGAACGCAAATTGCCGCTGTCCGTGTTTTCCGGTTCCGTGGATATGTGAATGGACCCTTAGTGGACTTCTCTGGTAAGCAGATGTAACACTACTGTGGAGTACAATCTTCTTTATAAACTGGCTGCCAGCAATGATCTCCCAACCGGTCATCACTCAGTCATGGATACACAGATGCTATTGAATTTAGTAACCTGCAGTCATCTTCTGGCATGGACACCTGCTTTGGATGCCAGAGATAAAGAATGTTCATTTGTGTCTACTGAAGTACAGCCAAAGGAGGAAAAATGCTGCATAATTGGAACATAATGAATATTAGTTGTTTTATTTCATCTGTATAAGAGCTATCTATTATCTTCTCATTGTCTTGTGAAAACAATCCCTTTCCATGCATCTTAGGGCACAAGAACATAATAATGGTGGGTCTCAGCCAAAGAGCCATTAACAAAGGGCATCTCTATCTCAGTGGACATGACCCAACCATGTATTACATCAAAGCACATAAAATAGAATGGCCAGTATTAGTCTCCTGCGAAGGAATTGTATGGACAACTGCAGATCCCTCTGCAAAATGAGCTGGAGCAGGAGTTGCTGAATCCAGACATGTGGCATTTAGGTGATCAAATCAGCTTCAATTTAAAATAAGGTGGTCATGATGAGACAATCCCCTTAATATTTAATATGGACATTCATAGGGATCAGGAACTACACTGAAATATGAAACTATTAACAGTCTCAGATTTGTGGGATCTATCTATCTATAAAGGCTTATATTTCCAGTCTGTAATGTGGAGATAAAGGAATTTATGAACTAGGGTTCATTCATATTTTCAGAATGCTGCCCGAATGTAGAATATATTTCACCTGGACTGAATATTGACCAATTAAAGTCAATGTGTAAAATTCATATGTCCGATTTTCTTCATGGACCAAGCAGCACTATTTTGGTCCAATTTTCATACTAAAATAGCCTATTCAAGTCAACGGGTGAGTAACAAAAAACAGATAGAACACGTACACCATCCATGTGTGGACCATTTTTCATGGATGGTTGTTAGGAAATGCTTGGTGGGTATTCTGCCTTTTTTGGACAGATTTGAAAATGGATGACATACTGATGTAAAAAGTGGACAAATGGAAAATCAGAGACATAATTCATTCTACACAAATGGAAAATGATCCATTGTTAGCATAGCCAAGAGTTTTTCACTGCTCATCTGAATGAGCCCTTAGAGCTCCCTGTATCATGTTCCTAGTGAGATCCTGTCCTCTGGTTACAAATGGAATCATTTACTCACTGTATACAAAAGGTGACCTCATGTAAACCCAATTCACTACACTTCTCCGAAAAGACTATAGACACAGAGAACTAAGTAGGAAAAGGTTTCTTAATCTAAACAGCTATTGATCTGAATCATGCCCCCAGAGACTCGTGGCAGACAATACTTTAGTGCATGACTATTCTATTGGAATAGAGCAGATTGTACTTTCTCAGAACCTTACGAATCTAAAAGTGCACATTTACCCTGCAAAGAATAGGGTGAATCCTGCTTTTATACAACTCTTATCTTCAGCTAATATGTAGGGATTCTCTGCAGGAAAAAAAATCCTTTAATAGCTTGTTATGCCCTAAAATAGTATTTGGGACATAGACGCTACTTTATAGGAAACCTGTCACCACAAAAATGCTGTGTCAACTAGAGGAAGCATACCATAGAGCAAAAGGAGCAGATTGATATATAGAGTTATGAGAAAAGCTTCAGTAAAACTTGTCATTTATACATTTCTATCTCTGCTTTTTCTAACTTAAGACCACCCCTGTGAATAGCTCTCAATACACAGGGAAATGTCATCGGTGATTGATAGCATTCTCTGTGTAAGTGTGTATGTAGAGATAGCTGTCAATCACTGACAGTTGTACACAGGGAGGTGTTATCAGTGATTGATAGCATTCTCTGTGTAAGGGTCCATTCACACGTCCGTTGTTTCTTTCCTGATCTGTTCCGTTTTTTGCGGAACAGATCTGGACCAGATCTGGACCCATTCATTTTCAATGGGTCCTGAAAAAAATCGGACAGCACAATGTCTGATTTTTTTTCAGGACCCATTGAAAATGAATGGGTACAGATCTGGTCCAGATCTGTTCCGCAAAAAACGGAACAGATCAGGAAAGAAACAACGGACGTGTGAATGGACCCTAAGTGTGTATACATACCTGTCAGTTAGTGATAGCTGTACACAGGGAGGTGTTATCAGTGATTGATACCATTCTCTGTGTAAGTGTGTATACATAGATAGCTGTCAGTCACTGATAGTTGTACACAGGAGAGGTGTTATCAGTGATTGATATCATTCTCTGTATAAGTGTGTATACATAGATAGCTGTCAGTCACTGATAGTTGTACACAGAGGAGGTGTTATCAGTGATTGATAGCATTCTCTGTGTAAGGGTGTATACAGACATAGCTGTCACTGATAGTTGTACACAGGAGAGGTGTTATCAGTGATTGATATCATTCTCTGTATAAGTGTGTATACATAGATAGCTGTCAGTCACTGACAGTTGTACACAGAGGAGGTGTTATCAGTGATTGATATCATTCTCTGTATAAGTGTGTATACATAGATAGCTGTCAGTCACTGATAGTTGTACACAGAGGAGGTGTTATCAGTGATTGATATCATTCTCTGTATAAGTGTGTATACATAGATAGCTGTCAGTCACTGACAGTTGTACACAGAGGAGGTGTTATCAGTGATTGATATCATTCTCTGTATAAGTGTGTATACATAGATAGCTGTCAGTCACTGACAGTTGTACACAGAGGAGGTGTTATCAGTGATTGATAGCATTCTCTATGTAAGGGTGTATACAGACATAGCTGTCAGTCACTGACAGTTGTACACAGAGGAGGTGTTATCAGTGATTGATAGCATTCTCTGTGTAAGGGTGTATACAGACATAGCTGTCAGTCACTGACAGTTGTACACAGAGGAGGTGTTATCAGGGATTGATAGCATTCTCTGTGTAAGTATGTATACAGACATAGCTGTCAGCCACTGACAACTGTACACAGGGGAGGTGTTATCAGTGATTGATAGTATTCTCTGTGTAAGTGTGTATATAGAGATAGCTGTCAGTCACTGATGGTTGTACAAGAGGAAGGTGTTATCAGTGATTGATAGCATTCTCAGTGTGTATACATAGATAGCAGTCAATGACTGATAGTTGTACACAGGGAAGGTGTCATTAGTGATTGATAGCATTGTGTGTATAAGTGTGAAGTCCCATAGAAGTAAATGGAGTGAGCCACACATGCAAGGCCACCATTCCATTCATGGCAGCTGGAGAATGGAGCCTGTTTTAAAGATAGGAGCAGTACTTGCACGTAACAGAAATTTATGGCATATTCTGTGGATATGCCATTAAAGGGCTTCTGTCACTCCACTAAACTAATTATTATTTTTTGTCTCCTTAAAATCCTTATGCTGCGATTTCTCAATATATAGGGCTATTACTCCGTTTGGTTCAGCAGTTATATAAAAAAACTGACTTTTATAATATGCAAATTACCTCTCTAGCAGCAGGTAGGGCGGCTACCTGCTGCTAGCAGCCGCATCCTCCATTCATAATGACGCCCCCTCCTCATGTTGATTGACAGGGCCAGCGGACGCGCTCGTTCTCTGACTGACCCTGTCTGCGTTTTAAATCTCGTGCCGGTCTTCAGTTGGCGCAGGCGCACTCAGTGGAGGACGCTCGCTCGGCCGCTCCATCCTCAGTGCGCCTGCGCCGATGACGTCACATGTACACCCGCTCCCCATCATTGTACCCCTCAGATGCTGACATGAGAACGAGGCCTTATTTAGTGGAGGGAAAATGGGGGACAATTTTATTTAGTGGAGGGACAATGGGGGACAATTTTATTTAGTGGAGGGACAATGGGGACATATTTATTTAGTGGAGGGACAATGGGGGACAAGTATATTTAGTGGAGGGACACTGGGGGACAAGTATATTTAGTGGAGGGACACTGGGGGACAATTTTATTTAGTGGAGAGATGCTGGGGGACAAGTTTATTTAGTGGAGGGACACTGGGGGACAATTTTATTTAGTGGAGGGACAATGAGGGACAAGTTTATTTAGTGGAGGGATGGTGGGGGACAATTATATTTAGTGGAGGGACGCTGGGGGACAATTTTATTTAGTGGCAGATGTAGAAGAGCTGTTTTAAAAGCTGTTCAGCCACAGAGCTGCAATAGCGCCGCTCCCCATCATTGTACCCCTCAGATGCTGCGTTTATACATGATTGCGGTATCTAAGAGTAATAATACAGTGTAAAATGAACATAATACTTACCTCCTTTTTTTTGCTTGCGACGGGCCAGCTGCCGCCAACTTGCTTGAAGATCTTGCATGAAATCTTGCGTGGCCCAAGATTACGTCATCACACCCGTCACGGCCGGCTCGTCGCAAGCAAATGGAGGAGATAAGTATAATTATTTTTTTTTTTACATTATTTCAGGTTAAATCAATTTGCTACTACGAAGTACAAGGAAATTCGACTTTGTGGCAAATCAAATTTATCCTGAACATCGCATCAAATTCTACTTTGCTGGATTCGATTCGCTCATCTCTAATCTTCACAGACAAACCACTGACCATCTTGCCATGGATGTCATCATGGACACATACAGTACATGAGAACGAGGCCTTAAAGGGGTATTCCCATCTGAAAGACCATCTTTTAAAACTTTACACTGGTGCCATACATCCTTTTTGTAAATAGCTTCTATTTTTTATAATGCACCCATTTAGAGAAATACACTTCCCTCTTACCCCATTGTGGACATTTGGCAACCCATAGATACAGCCACCACTCCACGGCCGCATCTGTGGGCCACACTTGTGCAGACTGCTCTTCCTTTTCACCCAGGCGGCCGGCGATTCAGACGAGTACGCGCACGCTGCCGTGCATATCGTCTTTCCTCACTGCCGCATCTGATACAGAGCCACGCATGCTCTGTATGCAGCGCAGACTCTGGATCGAGCGGCACATAGAGGGGGTGTGCATTGGAGAGATCACGATTGGAGGAGAGTGGAAGGAGAATGGAGGGCAATTTTATTTAGTGGAGGGAAAATGGGGGACAATTTTATTTAGTGGAGGGACAATGGGGGACAATTTTATTTAGTGGAGGGACAATAGGAAAATATTTATTTAGTGGAGGGACAACGGGGACAATTTTATTTAGTAGAGGGACAATGGGGACATATTTATTTAGTGGAGGGACACTGGGGGACAATTTTATTTAGTGGAGGGACAATGAGGGACAAGTTTATTTAGTGGAGGGACAATGAGGGACAAGTTTATTTAGTGGAGGGACGCTGGGGGACAATTTTATTTAGTGGCAGATGTAGAAGAGCTGTTTTAAAAGCTGTTCAGCCACAGTGCTTGTAGGGGAGGGGAAGACAGATATAGCAGAGCTGTAGAGAAAGCTGGTCAGCCACAGTGCTAGAGGGGACTGGGGAAGACAGATGTAGCAGAGCTGTATAGGAAACTGGTCAGCCACAGTGCTAGTGGGGGAGGGGAAGACATATGTAGCAGAGCTCTATATGAAGCTGGTCAGCCACAGTGCTAGAGGGGGCTGGGGAAGACAGATGTAGCAGAGCTGTATAGGAAACTGGTCAGCCTCAGTGCTAGAGGGGACTGGGGAAGACAGATGTAGCAGTGCTGTATAGGAAACTGGTCAGCTACAGTGCTAGTGGGGGAGGGGAAGACATAAGTAGCAGAGCTGTATAGGAAACTGGTCAGCCACAGTGCTAGAGGGGACTGGGAAAGACAGATTTAGCAGAGTTGTATATGCCTATATACAGATACATGGTCTAAGGTGTATACACAACTGTAGTAGAGCTGTAATGGAAACAAATCTGCATCAGTGCTGGTGGGTGGGGGATGGTAATATTCTAGGGGAGGCAAAAGCACAGATCATTTGGCTACTAGCTAACATGCTTTTGGGCTGATGTATAGTAGTGAATTATTGTTTTGCTGCTCAGTTTTTTGTGTGCAAAACTGTATTAGAATGCGGGACAGCCACATGTTACTGTCTTAGCTCACTTCACATGGCTCTCTGATTCCCCAGCAGGGGGAGGGGCCTCACAGACACTGCAGGCTGCCAGACTGATGAGTCATACTCTTCACATGAACTAGCACACAAGGACTGAGCTCTCAGTGTGATGTCATAAAGAGGTGTGGCCGGCCTTCACTCAAACTGCTTAAGCCCGTCCAGCCTTAGCAGCAGGAAACCAGGAAGTGAACAGCAGAGCTGGCAGCAGGTGAAGATGAATTAGCAAGATGGGAAAACCCCTTTAAGTCTTGCGAATGGCAACTGCTACAGTGGAAGTCCAGTTCTGCATTCTTATAAATGTCTGGTCTTGTTATACCATTATAAACATGTCAGGGTCTTAGTGTAAACAGCGCCTAAATTATTTCTAGGTAAACATTTTGCATTTAATATTGTAGTAGTGGCAACCTAATAAACAGTAAATATTCCCACCATGGCATCATTTATGATAATAGCTTGAACATTCCTTTCAAAATGCATGAGAAGTAAAGTAACTTAATATCGCTGAGGCCTGTTTCTGCGCACCCTCATGTGTAAATTGTGCTTAGACCCTCTTTTTGGAGCTAAGGACCATATGGTCTACTATTTTTCTTTCGCTTTTTAAACCAACTTAATTGCATCTGCATAGCAATTAGATTTATTCATAAACTAAATGAATAATGCATTAATGTATTCTTAATGTGTAAAAGTGAAGTTGAATTATGCATAAAAAAAACTAGTTGAACAAAACAGACTAATCACGGTCGTTATTTATTAGAACAATTAGCATTTTCTTGCTAATGCAAAATTTTAGTTGGTCTAAAAATGAAACATACTATCACCATAGTACACAACGTAAAATAAACAAAAAAATAGTTCTAACAACCATTACTATGAAATGTTTTAAAGGATATGATTCTCAGTTAAGTTACCAATGCCGTTCTTCATCTGCAGAGGACTAACTTTACTTTGTTAGTATTATTAATATACTTTTTGCCAACATAACATATTTTGGAAAACTGTACAGAGACTCTACTGATTTTAATTTGTATATAATGACATACATGAAATATGGTATATATTCTTGAGTATATATCTTAAAATTCTATTTAGCCAATTCTGGAATTTTTGGCTTTTTGTACAGGTAACATATGCTGGATAGAGACAATAGAAACAAAAGGGAGTGTTCTAGTTATCTACAGATCTTACATGGAATATCCACATACATAGAATTTATGTTCTGGGGAAAGCTGGCTACTATTAGTGGCTTTCACCTATGGATATTAATTAAAGGGAACCTGTCATCACCTTTATGCTGTCCATACTAACAGCAGTATAAAGTAGAGACAGGCGAGCTGATTTCAGCGGTCTGTCATTTAGAAGTTAAAAGTAAGTGGTTGCCGAGAACCAACATCACAATCATTGCAGACTGGGCCTGGAAAAGAGTCCCGGCCACCTGAGAGTCCTGGTTATTCATGAATTCTTGCTGTCCCTGCCCACCCGCTGATGACTGACAGTCTTCTACCTAGTTTTCTCTCTATATCTCTAGGAGAGAACTGCCAATCATCCGCAGATGGGCGAGAAAGCAGGAGATTATGAACAACCATGACTCTTCTCAGGTAGATTTGACTCTTTTCAAGGCCTGGGCTGCAATGATTATGATGCTGGTTCTCAGCAACCACTTACTTTTAGCTCATGACTGACACACTGCTGAAATACGCATTTATGTCACTATTTTATGCTGCCCTCAGTGAGGTCAGCATAAAGTTGATGACAGGTTCCCTTTAACCAAGATAACTCATCAAACAGCTAAACACCATAGCGTAAGTGGACAACACATAGCCATGGTATACTGGCTGAAGAGCCAACCACAGCATTTGCTACTGCAAAAGTGGAGAAGACTGATCCCATAAACTGTACTGTGTATTCTCAGAGAAAAAGCTAAGTGTTCCACAGAATTTCTACTACAACACAAATTACAAAAAATTATGACATTGGATATCTCTAGGGTATGGCCACATGACCCGGCCATGCTGCCACTGGCACATGATTGGGTGCCACGTGGATATGAAAGCAGGATCAAATTAATGAATTAGAAAAGAACTTGGTGTTATTAAAGGGGTTGCCTGCTCATGCTATATTGATGACTGTCTGCTGGTGTGTCGGCCGATCAGCTGTATGAAGAGAACTGTCACGATACTGGTGCAACAGAACTGGAATCCGATGGCCAGGACTTGGGAGCAGAGTATATATAACACGGATGTAGCAGAACCCACGTTGTTGTGCTCCGCACAGGTGAGACAGAGTCCGTAGACGAGAACAGAGGTCAGGATAGCAGAAGTCAGGGCAGGCGGCAAGCTGGCAGGAAGGTAGACGAGCAAAAGGTCAGGGCAGGCAGCAAGCAGGTACGAAGGTCCAAGAACAGTTCGGGTCAGCAACAGGAGGTAGCAGGGAGAACCGCTAGGGCACAGAACACACGGAGGAGTAAGTTCCAGCAAGAGGATTACAGACTAAAAGCCAAACACAATACTCCAGCAAAGACAGGAAGGTCTGGCCAGTTTAAAAAGGAACAGGAACAGGAAGTAAGATGGCAACCAGGAAACACATAATCCACCATCTTGACTGAGGGCAAACTTGAGGGCAAAGTAAACTATATCAGGGTGGTTTCTGACAGGAACAGGAACAGGAAGTGAGATGGCAACCAGGAAACACATAATCCACCATCTTGACTGAGGGCAAACTTGAGGGCAAAGTAAACTATATCAGGATGGTTTCTGACAAGAACACATCCAGGCTCGGCAGCATATAGCATCTCAACCAGCCTATGTTCATATTAAAAAATGGTTAAATTATTTATTAAACTACACACCTTATTATTATAGATGCATCGGGTGGTTGAGATGACTTCTAGGTATAGAGGCATACTGGCCAGTATACTCTTTATCCAGGGACATGCTTTATTGAAGTCACTGCTGCTGCCACTGTCTGAGCAGGTAATATCTGCAAATAAATTGGGCCCTCAGAATGAATTTTACTGGTGGGCCCTAGGCACCCCAGTCAAACTCTGAACACAGCGCTCATATGAGCACTGCCTTCTCCTTACTGTTTACCTGCTCGCTGTAAACATTGCAGTGGTGAGCAGTGTAATTACAACTCCTCCATCACATTCACTTCTATGGGACGGTTCCCTCAACTTATTTGAAAAGGACAGAGCAATCACATTGAATTGAATGAGACAAAGGAGCTGTAATTGTAGTGCCCTGGAGCAGGGAGTACTTTGACATTTGGATGTTTTTGGACATTTGCCTATTTCCCCTATGCAAAGTTAAAACTTCTTACTTTATTTCACCTAAAATGGTTAAATTGCACTGTTTAATATTGTGTAACTGCATTTTATATATATTTTGTGATATATATATATATATATATATATATATATATATATATATATCCTGTTCATTATCACTGTATTAACATGGCTCTGTGGAAAGGGTTAATGAATACTGAGAGGCGAACCTAGCGCTCGCATGAGCGCTCCGTTCTTTTCATACAGATGATTGACAGGGGTGGCGTTAGTCGGACCCCCACCAATTTGATATTGGTGATCTATACTGAGGATAGATCATCAATAGTGAAATGTGCTTCATGACAAAGTAATTAGTTACAAAGCAAATTTATTGGTAAAATTTGATGAAGCAGCCAAATCGAATTATCCAATACTTCGCTTATCTCTAGTCATCAATATAGGAAAAGTGGACATCCCCTTTAATGGTCATGCGTTAACTTACAAAACCACACCAAATAAACAATAGTCCTAATTAGTCTAATTAGAACTGTCGAGGGCTAGCATAGCCGACCAGTACACGGCCACAAGGCAGCTACCTTGACAGATTAGAGCTGTTTTGGCAGCACAAGAGGTACTTATACCATATTAGATACAGTTACAAGAAAAAGTATGTGAACCCTTTGGAATGATATGGATTTCTGCCCAAATTGGTCATAAAATGTGATCTGATCTTCATCTAAGTCACAACAATAGACAACCACAGTCTGCTTAAACTAATAACACACAAAGAATTAAATGTTACCATGTTTTTATTGAACACACCATGTAAACATTCACAGTGTAGGTGGAAAAAGTATGTGAACCCTTGGATTTAATGACTGGTTGAACCTCCTTTGGCAGCAATAACTACAACCAAACGTTTCCTGTAGTTGCAGATCAGACGTGCACAACGGTCAGGAGTAATTCTTGACCATTCCTCTTTACAGAACTGTTTCAGTTCAGCAATATTCTTGGGATGTCTGGTGTGAATCGCTTTCTTGAGGTCATGCCCAGCATCCCAATCGGGTTGAGGTCAGGACTCTGACTGGGCCACTCCAGAAGGCATATTTTCTTCTGTTTAAGCCATTCTGTTGTTGATTTAATTCTATGCTTTAGGTCGTTGTCCTGTTGCAACACCCATCTTCTGTTGAGCTTCAGCTGGTGGACAGATGGCTTTAAGTTCTCCTGCAAAATGTCTTGATAAACTTGGGGATTCATTTTTCCTTCGATGATAGCAATCTGTCCAGGCCCTGACGCAGCAAAGCAGCCCCAAACCATGATGCCCCCACCACCATACTTCACAGTTGGGATGAGGTTTTGATGTTGGGGTGCTGTGCCTCTTTTTCTCCACACTTAGTGTTGTGTGTTTCTTCCAAACAACTCAACTTTAGTTTCATCTGTCCACAGAATATTTTGCCAGTACTGCTTTGGAACATCCAGGTGCTCTTGTGCAAACTGTAAACGTGCAGCAATGTTTTTTTTTTTTTTAAAGCAGTGGCTTCCTCTGTGGTATCCTCCCATGAAATACATTCTTGTTTAGTGTTTCACATATCGTAGATTCGCTAACAGGGATATTAGCATATGCCATAGGTTTTTGTAAGTCTTTAGCTGACACTCTAGGATTCTTCTTCACCTCATTGAGCCGTCTGCGCTGTGGTCTTGCAGTCATCTTTACAGGATGGCCGCTCCTAGGGAGAGTAGCAGCAGTGCTGAACTTTCTCCATTTATAGACAATTTGTCTTATCGTGGACTGATGAACAGCAAGGCTTTTGGAGATACTTTTATAACCCTTTCCAGCTTTATGCAAGTCAACAATTCTTAATCGTAGGTCTTCTGAGAGCTCTTTTGTGCGAGGCATCATTCACATCGGGCAATGCTTCTTGTGAAAACTAAACCCAGAACTGGTGTGTGTTTTTTGAAGGGCAGGGCAGCTGTAACCAACACCTTCAATCTCATCTCATTGATCGGACTCCAGTTGGCTGACACCTCACTCCAATTAGCTCTTGGAGATGTCATTAGTCTAGGGGTTCACATACTTTTTCCACCTGCACTGTGAATGTTTACATGGTGTGTTCAATAAAAACATGGTAACATTTAATTTTTTGTGTGTTATTAGTTTAAGAAGACTGCGATTGTCTATTGTTGTGACTTAGATGAAGATCAGATCACATTTTATGACCAATTTGTGCAGAAATCCATATAATTCCAAAGGGTTCACATACTTTTTCTTGCAACTGTATGTGACTTTAATGTTGGTGACGAGTGTATATGTTACTGTTCAATAGTGTTATGCTTCTAGGCATTTTTATTGAATTTATGATTAGAAAACAAAACAATCCTTCCTAATGCCTCATTCACACTTCTGTATTTGGTCAGTGATTTCCATCAGTGATTGTGAGCCAAAACCATCTGTGGCTCTAAACACAGAACAGGTGCAGAGCTTTCCCATATATATTATGTCTATGGAGGCTACAATCCTGGTTTTGGCTCACAATTAGAGATGAGCGAATTTCTCAAAAATACGATTCGGCCGGTTCGCCGAATTTTCCTAAAAAATTTGCTTTGATCCGGATATATTTGTGACGAATTGCGATTAAAAAACAGCTATTTCCTGGCTGCAGAGAGCCTTTATAGTGGTGTAGAACACTGTGCCTTGCAGTAACACCCATAGGGAGTCTGCTTTGGTAGTGAAATTATACTATGAGTCAGTATGACATGCAGATGACAGGTGTCGCTCTTAGAATCACAGCACGCTTCACTTATTTGGGCAGTCACGTGGCCAAAACTGACCAAATAACTCAAGTATTAACTACGCCTTACAGGTCCATGTTAGCGTTAAGAAGTAGCGCACTCCTTTTTACACCCTTGTCAGCAGATTCCACATAGATGGCTATAGAACCTGTTTTATTAAACGCTTATACAAGTAGAGCCCCCCAAAAGAGTGGAGAGGATGTCAGCAGTAAGTCACTGATTATTTTGCCCTTTCTCTGATCTGTCAGAACAATAACCCACAAAAAACGGATCCTGTCTGTGGAGCCTCTGCCTTCACTCGGTCAGCATTTGCTCAGTAATCCATGAGTACTGGTAATGCAAAAAAACTGGAGTTGATCTAAAACAGAGATGACACATGAAGGTAATATTTGCATGTCTTCTGTGTTTTCTACCGACTTCTGCTTTTGGCTACCAATTCTGATGCGACTATACAGGCCTTACAGCTGCTACACAGACAGGATCCGCTGTGCGTTCCTTTTTTACTTTCTTCTGACCGATCAGAAGAAAGGTCAAATAAATGGTGATTTCAAGAAGGCCAAACAAGGACAATAGTGACCCCGTCATAGAGTGGGGAGGGTGGTAACAGCATGAGAAGTCCACAGAGTGGCTCTATGACATAGTGGTGAGGTGGAAGCAGCATGAGGAGACTACCATGTGGCACAATGACAGGGTCTGGATGTGACGGCAGGATCAGGAGGTCACATAATGGCACAGTGACAAAGTGTGGACATGGCAGCATTAGGAGGCCACAAAGTAGTATGGTGACATTGTATGGAGATGGCAGCAACAGCAGCAGCAGCATGATAACACAGAGTGGCACGGTGACATAGTGTGGAGATGGATGATCTAATCTGATGCATCAGGCATTGGTGGGTGAAAATCCTGGCTGATCCACGCCTGATTCATCTTGACAAAAGTAAGTCTCTACACATTTTGGGTGGATAGTCGAGTTCTTCTTGGGGTAACTATGGCCCCGGCTGCACTAAACACCCGCTCTGATGCCACACTACTGGCCGGGCAGGACAGCTTTTCCAGGGCAAACTCGGCCAGTTGCGGCCACAAATCCAGTTTGGCTGCCCAGTAGACCAGTGGATCTTCTATAGCGGCTGGCAGGGTGCTGTCAAAGTATTCCACCACCTGCTAGTTCAGGTCCTGCTCCAGGTCTACCTGCTGCTGCTGGTGAGTTGTTTTTTCACTATTCGGGTGAAGAAAGCTGCTCATCAGTGACTCTAGACTCAGGCTGCTGTCACTTGCGACGAAGTCGAAGATTCAGTCAACTAATCAAGAACCACGGGGTTGCTGGTCAAGACATGACCTCTAGCTGACATGTGGACCTGAGGCCTCTCTCTGCTACCCCTGGTGCCATGCCCCCTTATTCTGCTGCGACCTCTGCCTGCGCCAGAATCTTTTGCGTCTCTGACACTCCCCTGTGCAGGGCCTGGCACTTCTATGTCTGACATACTTTTAGCTGAACTAAATAAATTAAAAGCAAATTAAAACACCCCTAAAAGCGCCAAATATATATATATTTATTTTTACTGAGATAGGCAACTAAAGGATTTGAAATTGGCTACAAAACAATTTCAGCATAAATAACAGCAAAAGTGAACTTTGTATATATTTCTCATATTGGACTAAAATAGGCCACTCAACGATTTCTAAGTAAATAACAGAAAAAGTGAACTGCAATTTTTTTTCTCTTTTTCTCTAGAAATATGACAATAAACGCTTTTAGCACAAATAACACCAAATGTGAACTGCGTCAATTTTTCTCATATTGTAGTGAAATATGACAATAAACGCTTTTAGGTCAAATAACAGCAAATATGAGCTGCATCTATTTTTCTCTTTTTCTCTAGAAATATGGCAATAAACGATTTTATCTACTTTCACACTCGCGTTTGGTGCGGATCTGTCATGGATCTGCACAGACGGATCCGTTCAGATAATACAACCATCTGCATCTGTTCAGAGCGGATCCGTTTGTATTATCTTTAACATAGCCAAGACGGATCCGTCTTGCACACAATTAAAAGTCAATGGAGGACTGATCTATTTTCTATTGTGCCTGATTTTGTCATAGAAAATGGATTTGTCCCCATTGACTTACATTGTGGGTCAGAACGGATCCGTTTGGCACAGTTTCGTCAGACGAACACCAAAATGCTATAAGCAGCGTTTTGGTGTCCACCTCCAAAGCAGCATGGAGGCGGAACAAAGGCAAACTGATGCATTCTGAGCGATCCTTTTCTATTCAGAATGCATTAGGGCAAAACTGATCCATTTTGGACCGCTTGTGAGAGCCCTGAACGGATCTTACAAACGGAAAGCCAAAACACCAGTGTGAAAGAAGCCTTTACCGCAAATAACACCAAATGTGAACTGCATCTATTTTTCTCGTATTGTAGTGAAATATGGCAAGAAATGCTTTTAGCGCAAATAACACCAAATATGAACTTAGTCTATTTTTCTCTTTTTCTCTAGAAATATGGCAATAAACACTTTTAGCACAAACAACAACAAAAGTGACGTGCGTAAATATTTCTCGTATTGTATTGAAATAGGCCACTAAATGATATCAGCGCAGTTAACAGCAAAAGTGATCTGCGTATATATTTATCTTTTTCCACAGATAAAAGCCACTAAAGGCTTTTGAACATGGCACTTGCACCCCAATAACTAATTGCTGGAATGACAGAGATGTATTACGAGACTATCTGAATCCCCAAGTAATGTTACCGCACTGTCATGCACTTGTAAATCACTTTTAGGATTTTCCTATGACTCTCCCTAGCATCTGCACACGTCTCTGCCTGCCTATGAAGTGATTCCGCTCACTATCCTAACCCTGCACTAGTAAATCGCTTCTATCTTTTTTTTTTTTTTTTACAATTCGTTTTTTTTCTTTCACTCTCCCTAGCGCCTGCATACACGTCTGTCCCTGAACAAAGTACGATAGTGATTGGCAGACTCTAAGATGGCTGCCGTATTTATAGGGATGTGACATCACCAGGCTAGCTGGCTGCTGATTGGCTGCATGCATGGCATTATGGGTCATCCCGCCTTCCCAGAGTTCTTTGCCCCATGTCCTCACACATTTAGCCACCATTTTAGCCGCCATTGTAGCTGGCTAGCCGCCATGTTAGGAAAAATAGTGATTCGTTACCACGAAGCGTGAGGAAATTCGCATTCGTTTAGAATTTAATTTTTCCTGAAATTTGGAACAAATTTGACTTTGTCAGCTTCGATTCGCTCATCTCTACTCACAATCACTGATGGAAATCACTAACCAAAACAATGACGTGTGAATAAGGCTTAAGGGTCTTTTCACACTGTGTTAGCAGTGCACGGTTACTGCATGCACTGGGAAAGCTGTCAGTGCATACGTTAAATTGTTCCATATGCCCCCATTATCTCAACAGAGGTCAAAAGACTGCTAGTCACTCCTAATGGATTTTCTTTAAGTACAAATTACACCATATGCAAACATGGTCTAAGAAAGGATTAGAAAAGGTCATCAATAGTAGATTGGCAGGGGTCCAACTCCAAGCCCCTCGGCCGATCAGCTGATTGATTGTACAGCAGGCAGTGGACTGGAACCAGGCACTGGAGATGAGCACAATCCAAATCGAAAGTTTCCCAATTGCCCTGAAAAGTTATGTATGACACTCTGGGGTCTCCTAGGACTGTATACAACCCCTTTTAAGATCTTCAACTGCCAAGACGACATTAGTAATGTCACAGTGACTGCAACATAAATCTCTGTGGGTAAATGGATGACAGCCGGTGGTGCTAAACAGGCATTTTAATAACACTCTGCACTGTCAGATTTTTTATTTATTTATTTTATAATTAAAAAACTGTGTCTCCCTTGTCTTCCCTTGTCCTCTTCTTGTCTGTCTACGCAACCTGTAATATGGTTGCTGCTAGTGTTGAGCGAAGCGAGCTTCATATGCTTTATCTGAGGTTGCTTCGTTCAAAACTTCGGAATACTACTGTACGGAAATCCGTCTCTGTACAGCATTAGAATGTACGGGCTCCAATGAGCCGAAGTTAGTTATTCCCGAAGTTACACGTGACTTCGTTGACTAAGTTCGGTAATTGATTTTTAAAGAGGAAAACCACTTGAAAACTTGAAAACGAAATTGGCTTTGGTTCCGACTAGTACCTCGGAACTGAAGCCAAGTTCACTTTCAAGTTTTAAAGTGGTTTTCCACTTTAAAAATCAATTACTGAAGTCATGCACAACTTCGTGAATAACTAACATCAGAGCCCATACATTTTAATGGAAACAAATCTCCGTACAGTATTATTCCGAAGTTTTGAACGAATCGACTTCGGATGATGCATCCGAAGCTCGCTTCACTTAACACTAGTTGCTGCCATTCTGAGCGATTTGTCCAAAACGAATTGCAAAAGTTTCAGATTCACTGCATGACTTATATTTATTAATGATCTTGTAGAAGGCTTGCATAGTAAAATATCAATTTTCACAGATGACACTAAACTGTGTAAAGTAATTTACACTGATGAGGACAGTATACTACTACAGAGTGATCTGGATAGATTGGAGGCTTGGGCAGATAAGTGGCAGATGAGGTTTAACACTAACAAATGTAAAGTTATGCACATGGGAAGGATTAATGCAAGTCACCAGTACATACTAAATAGTAAAACACTCAGTAACACTGACATGGAAAAGGACCTAGGAATTTTAATAAACAGCAAACTAAGCTGCAAAAACCAGTGTCAGGCAGCTGCTGCCAAGGCCAACAAGATAATGGGTTGCATCAGAAGGGGCATAGATGCCCGTGATAAGAACATAGTCCTACCACTTTACAAATCATTAGTCAGACCACACTGTGTACAGTTCTGGGCTCCTGTAAACAAGGCAGACATAGCAGAGCTGGAGAGGGTCCAGAGGAGGGCAACTAAAGTAATAACTGGAATGGGGCAACTACAGTACCCTGAAAGATTATAAAAATTAGGGTTATTCACTTTAGAAAAAAGACGACTGAGAGGAGATCTAATTAATATGTATAAATATATCAGGGGTCAGTACAGAGATCTATCCCGTAATCTATTTATCCCCAGGACTGTGACTGTGACGAGGGGACATCCTCTACAGTCTGGAGGAAAGAAGGTTTGTACACAAACATAGAAGAGGATTCTTTACGGTAAGAGCAGTGAGACTATGGAACTCTCTGCCTGAGGAGGTGGTGATGGTGAGTACAATAAAGGAATTCAAGAGGGGCCTGGACGTATTTCTGGAGCGTAATAATATTACAGGCTATAGCTTCTAGAGATCCAGGGAGTTATTCTGATTGCCTGATTGGAGTCGGGAAGGAATTTTTATTCCCCTAAAGTGAGGAAAATTGGCTTCTACCTCACAGGTTTTTTTTTTGCCTTCCTCTGGATCAACTTGCATGATGACAGGCCGAACTGGATGGACAAATGTCTTTTTTCGGCCTTATGTACTATGTTACTATGTTACTAGAAGCCAACTTATTTAGTGAAATTTCTAATAAAGTTGATTTGAATTGATTTGATTAGAATCAATTCAATCATCTCTGATAGGCACAGCACCATTCACTGTGCACTGGCAGTATCCGGTTACTGTTCACTTGTATTAAAATGGACTTTGAAGGGACTGTGCCACAAAAAGTATTCTACATTTTACAAACCAGAACCTGGATCTGAATACTTTTGTATTTGCATGTCATAAAAAATTTAGCATAGCCAGTGAGTTATTCAATAAAATGTACCTGCTCTTTGTTCTTCTTACCTTATTTCTCCACTCACCTGAGGTGGTCGCACATGCTCAGTTTAACTCTTCAAGTCCCCTCAGCCATATTTTCTGTTAGAAGCTGGGGCACTTACAGGGAAAGATCTACAGCAGAAAAGGCACGTACCCTGAGCTGCAAGCCTGAAATAAATCTAGCAGTATAATTGGGACATCGAATGGGGAGATCTCTAGATCCATGTGACGTACAGGGCTGGATCTAGCTTTGTTAGAAAGAGATTGTCATTTACTATATGATATTTGATTTTCATTTTTTACATCAGTCATGGCATAACCCCTTTATGGAGAAATGAGACCCTAAACTGTCTTCCATATGTTCTCCCTTTAAATCACATATATAAATGGAGTTTACTGGTATTATATTATTTTTTAATATTTTGAACTGTAGTTCCATTATATTTACTCAAAAAAACTTTTTTCATGATCCCACCGCTACAAGAAACTGCTAGGCATCCAGCCCATTAAAAAAAGTAAATGATGCTTATCATATATTTCTCTAATTAGAAGCAGCAATCTCATTTACTATTATAAAAGACTGTGACTGTGATGAATTGCATAGTCATCAGTAGGCGATTATTTTATTTAATTATTCCATCACATTTAGCAGTTTCCATATGAATGGCATATATTCTGTCTGCACTTGCCTAATGGTCTTGATGGTATTGCAGAGCTGACAGCTGAGACACGATAATATATTAGACATCTACTCCCCATATTGGGTGTAGTAAGAAGTATGCTAATAGGCTGACAATAGATGTTTCATCAATACCAACCACATCAGCATGTTTCCTTCTTTTCAGCAATTCAGCAGCCGCATGGTGTTTCCACAGTGAATTAGGGCTGAATATTTAATTCAATATATATTGCATTTGTCAGGCAGTTTGATTTGTTGTAATAGACAGAATGAAGAATGCATTTGCTTCTAAGGAGAGTCACAGACCTACTGTAGATGGTAGAAATGTATGCTTCCTATTATCCTCCCAAAAGTGTCTCTTCTACAGAGGTAGAGCTAAGCGGCCCCAAAAGAGAGTCAAGTCCCCTTATGGATGAACTGTGCATTGGGTGGTGGTGTCAAGCAGCACCCGAAAAAGTCTATTTTTTATCTGTGCTAATGAGACCCTACTTTTTGCCACTTTGTTTAATTTACAACATAGTTCGAAAATACATAAAAAGCTCAGTAAAAATGATGTACGCGCATCTTCTAGTGGGGAGTTATTGGAGCATTTTTCCAAATTGACTTTGCACAAAAAGATAGAACAAAAAGAAATCACACAGAGTTTTTCAATAGAAACATTTAAGGACCATTTCTTTTACTGAAAACAAGATTTGGAGTTCTTAAAGAGGTTATGCAGTGCAGAGATATTGATGACCTATCCATCAATTACCTGCCGATCGTTTTGCTCGTACAGGCGTCATAGTGCAACTATAATGGACCTGTCCCATTCAACTAAATGGGGCAAGCAGTTGTAATTACACAGCATGGTCGCTGCAAATGAGACAACGTGCAGGTAGTTTTTAAGAGGAAGCAATGCTCCCATGAGTGCCATTACCCCTCCAAAAGCTGAGGATAGGTCATCAATATCTTTGCACTGCAAAACCACTTTAACTTCAAAATGTCATCAGTATACTCTACAGTGTATTAGAAATGGTGATATGTACACAAGGCTATGAAGGTTCTGACCCAGTGGACCATAATGAGTTTTCCAAGATCCTAGAGTGAATTATCTATATAGGACAACCTCCAGACTCTGGGATGTTCTCCGTGTCTTCAATTCCTATACAACACCTATTGATGCCACAGTAGTAACGAGTCCTAGGCAGGGACATGAATAGTCCCAGTACTGTAGGTCCTGGATAGTCTCTTCCCTGTGGTTCCCATAAAAACCTCTGTTCTCAGATGCACACTGATGACCATAAATCACTTGACTTTTTAATTGCCATTGCATTTTGTCCATTGAAGTCAATAGGTGAAAAACAAGATGGCAACAAGAAATCTGCAATGGATAGGGCATACTGCAGTGTTAAAGAGAACCTATCACATCCAGGCAAACCTCATGAAGTAACAAGAGATTAAAATGTCAAACCTTTCTTAAAAATATAATTTCCTCTCTAATTTAGTGATAAAAGCTCAGTCCCTTTTGAGAAAGCAAGGTAAGTGAAGGCCAGCTGTGAAGTCTGACTATTTTGCCTGCTCAGGGAGGCCTCCTGTTTCTTAGCTGGGACAGTCCACTGTAAGGGCTCATGCATACAGCCGTGGTTTTTGTCCACATCCGATCCACATTCACTTCAATGGGGCTGCAAAAGATGGGGAAAGCACATGGGTTTCCGTAAGTCTGTTCCGCGGGCCCGCAAGAAAATATAACATGTCCCTTTCTTGCCTATTTTGCAGACAAGGATAGGACACATGTTTTGGATAAGGAGGTAGATTGGTACAAACGAGGTGTGAAGGAGGCCATCTATGTAAAAATGGAGAAGCCAAGCTTGAATAGAGGCGGGGGGTTAGACATCTATTGTCTGCCACATACAATTCTGTCTTCACACCTTGGGAAATCTTTATCACCTACTGACTCCAATTAGGATAATGGAATCAACACCTTTGACCCCATGCTGGGTATAATGACCTCTGACCCCATGTTGGGTATAATTACCAGATGTAGATTCAGTTACATATTTATTCCCAGATAATTCTTGTACAGTCACTCAGAATTGAGAAAGCTCGTTGGAAGAACGAGTGAAACGTTTTCAAGAAATCTACAGTACGTCCAGTTGCCTTGATTTATTCTTTACAGATATTCCTCAGGAGTCACCCTATCTGGACCACTCTCTGCCAAAATTAAAGTAACACTTTAGGGATGAATTAATTTGTAAAAATCTATTAATCCATCTCAATGAGTTACCTGTCTTCAACGGACTGTCCTTCTATAGGTGATTACCCATTGTGCCGGGAGATTAACATGGCAGTACATCTCGCAGAGCCTTGGTACGTCTCATTACTGCGAGTATTGGGGCATGAGCAGGAAATATGCCTACTAAAGCAAATCAGTGATTGTACACGCGCTGCTACTTGTAGTAACAACGCTTCGGCAAAATTATCAAGGCTGCAAGAGGTGCTTTGCCATGCTAGGGCACATGCTACAGCCTTTTTTGAAGTTCGCAAATTGCCGGCCGTGTTCATTTCACATTTTGCAGAACAGAACATCCGAGCCATAATAGAACAGTCCTATCCTTGTCCATAATTCAAACAAGAATAGGATATGTTCTATATTTTCACAGATGCCTTGGAACGGACATATGGATGCAGACTGCACGCAGTGTGCTGTCGGCATCTTTTGCGGCCCCATTGAAGTGAATGGGCCGGCATCCAGCCCATGAAAAATGCGGATTGGATGCGGACAATAAATATGTTGCCCTTTATCTGTAGGCAGAACGATCGTCTAGAGCTGTGGTGAGGCTCCCTCACAAGTGTAAATTCATTCAGATGAACAAATCGATTTGCTTATTCCTACTTGTGTCCTTGTAATACTGATGGAAAACATCTGACTTGCTAATTATATGTATTTGAGAAAAGTGATATTCTGTATTTTCATCTAATATGACTTTTTTTCTCAGGACTGAGAAATCAAGGTATTTTTTATTCCTTTCACTTGAATTTATATTTTTGGTTTTGCTGCGTGATTTCATATCAAGTGTTTGAGCTTGCCATTGTCTGCATCATACCATTTGTGTACGAAGAGTAGCATATGTTCGCGGCTCTCCATACCTCCTAATTGTCACAGTACTGGCAGCTTGTGAGTTGCACATTTTATTTAGCTGGATATCGCACTGACAACAGGCTCATCACAGAAGCTGTCCAAATATTACTGCAAATATGTCAATTCTGATCCTGTCACATTTATGTGAAATTCATTCAAAATACTATTTGTAGGCATCGCACAGTACAGAAAAGACTAAGTTCAAGCCACTAAAATATACCAACGTTTATACATTGCGCCTGGCCAAACAAGCGTCATCTCAGACAATATTCACATATTTTTTGTAAGGTCATGTCTTTCTTAATAAGGATTAAAACTTTAACCCCTTAAGGATCTAATGTGTTTTATTAAATAAGCTTAATTTTATGAAAAAAGTATATGCAAAGAGGCATCTCACAAGGAAGAGAACCATCTCACCAGTGTCACCTCTTGGAAGTGGCTCCATTTGAGTCAAAATTTGCCTTTAAAACAAGCTTTGGGTTCGACAAGGGCAGGCTCGGACTGGCCCACAGGGGTACAGGGGAATCCCCCGGTGGGCCCCTGAGCAAGGTGGACCCTTAGTCTCCCACCCCCTGCACAAGTGGCACATAACACATTAGATTTACTGCACTACATACATATATATTCAATGTACAGCAGCTCAACCAGCCTATGTTCATATAAAAAACGTGTTAAATTATTTATTTTATTCTAATGTATCTGTACGGTGGGCCCCCAAAATAAATTTTACTGTTGGGCCACAGTTACCCCAGTCCGACACTGGACAAGGGTATATCCCAAAAGTGGAATTTGACTCATAGGGAGCCACTTCCAAGTGCTACTTGGACTGGCAAGTTGGTTCTCTTCCTTGGGAGATACCTCTTTGCATATTCATTTCCCATGGAGCATTGCCAGTAAGTATCCATCTCTTTAAGGAGATTTAGTACCCTGCCTAAATTGAAAAAAGTATAAAAAGATGTTTGCATAATTATTTTTTACATAACTTTAAAATGATTTTCAGTTTCCAACATACAGTACATTATATGGAGAAAAGTACCTCTTAATCATTGAATTCAGGTGTTTCATTCAGTCCTATTGCCACAGGTGTATAAAGTCCACTCCCTAGCCACGCAGTCTGCTTTTACAAACACGTGTGAATGAATTACTCATTCTAAAGAGTTCACAGAATTCTAGAATGGTAATGTAATAGGATGCCACCATTGTAACAAGTCAGTTTGTGAAATTTCTTCCCATCTTCTCCATTCCCTTATCAACTGTGAGTGGTATGATTGCAAAGTGGAAGCATTTATGAACCCCAGCAACTCAGTATTGAAAAGCTTACATACACAGCATTTTGCTTTTTGTTGCATTTTTGGGGCCTTTTTTTTTACGCAGTATGGCATGTTTTCTGGCAATTTTCCCTTAGTCATCTCTATAGGACACAAAAATGGCAGAACACATGCAAGTACTACGGTAAATGCAAGAAAATAAAAATGCCACTAAAAATGCTTGTAAAATAAACACCTTATTAAACTTGGAATTACTTCCATTTGTGGGTCCAATTTACCCTAGACCCACAATGTTTCTGAGTACAGTTCCAGGAATAAGTTTATCATTCACCAGCTTATTTTTCTCTTTCTCCAGCATATGACTTAAGGGTGTATTACAGAGCCCGATCACACAGACGATTGGCGGGAGGGAATCGTTCCCTCCCAACAGGGGTGCACCTAGCCTTTCTGCTGCCTGAGGCGAAAACTGAAATGGTGCCCCAACCCCCAATGCCAATTTCTTAACTGAACCCCTTCCCTCCAGACCTAGTGTTAAAGACATATTTGGAAAACATTACATAAAGAGCTACAAAACATATAGAATAATACAGTGCCGTCCACTGTGCTTCCCAATACTATACTGCAGAAACAGATAATCCCCCTTCTGCTGCCCCCCTCTTGCCCCTACCTGGTTCTGCCTTGGGCAATTGCATCATCTTGCCTCATTGATGGTGCACCACTGCCTCCCGGCAATCGCCTGCTCACTTGCTGAGGAGACAGCTGCTATTACATGCGGCGATCTCCTCTGCAACATGGGGAGGAGTGATCGCTGTGTCATCACTTGTCCCCCATGCTGTACAGTGGTTTGCCGGCGGCAGATCGCTATTAGACAGCAAGATCTGCCGCATGCTGAAAGATTTGGATTACCCGATGAAAGAGCGTTTGCTCATTCACCATGCAATCGGCAGCAGTATAACACTGCAAGATGATCGCTTGTTAGCGATCATCGAGCAGAGAATCTGCCCATCTAATACACCCATTAGAAGCTATGTAAAACTGATTTACAGTATGCAGGATTTCTGTTTTCACTGTAGACAATACAATGCACTTTTCTCTGGCTGGAAGAACTGCCAATTATTTCTGATAATATCATGTAAGCAACCATGTTAATTATGTCCTTAATTATAGTGCCCATTTACGATTGCGCATTAAACTCCTCATAACACCTCTCCTTCATAAGCAATAGGCAGTCTGAATGAGATACAACAATTTTCACATCTAGCACCAATTTAAGCACCTGTACTGTGAAGGTCACACACAAATGATCTAATGGGGGAATCGTTATTATGGCAGGCCCTTAATATACTAACATTTCCGCACTACCAGGGAAGGAAATTACATTCACTTGGAAAACCTGTAATTCTGATGGATAATTTTTATCAGACACTTTTGTCAACTTAAATAATAAGCTCCGAAAGAAAAGCACTGTCAGCAGTATACGCAGAAACCTCATTAATAATATGCTCTGTATGTCATACATGAGTTATATCTGAAGAGGTCAGACAGCACAAGCGCTGCACTGGGACACCATAACAGGAATGAAGGAAGCAGCAGGTAAAAATAAAGACATTCGACCAACATCACAAAGCGGTTAGTATGGCAGAATGCCAATGACACTACTCCTGCTGTCTGCCTTTTATGCATTGTTTCATTCAAACAATTAAAAAAAATGCTATTCGCCACATAGGACCAAGTACACATAATACAGTATGGTCTGCATATTTTGAAAGGTGGCTATATATGAAGTATGTCTGTACATGTTGGTCTATGGGTGTGATAGTTTTTTTTTTTCAGTTTTTTTTTCTGAGTGTGTGTCTGTATGTAAAAAATGATCACTAATTCTTCACACACCTTTGTACTAATTAATAGTAAAGATAAATATAAGAAACTTTGTAATATATCTTATCGGAGTCAGCTCAGATGATTAGATTACATACTAGAGAAGAGTAATGAGCTGCTGGAGGGAGAAAGGGATATTTTTTCTTTGATAAAATACTGTATATTACAACATTTCTAATGTTCATCTTAAGCAAAGGTTGTGTGAAAAGATAGTGACCATTTACATGTTTGTACGTGTATTCATGGCTATATTTGCAAGAACAGTATATTACGAAGCAAATTACACAGTTAACAAAAACAGCGGGAAATAATGGAATAATGGAAGAAGAAATTATCACTACTGGACAAAGTAGGCATTTCTAACGGGGACCTTATAAGGCAATATAATACATAAGAAAAAAACTGCAGGAAATTGAGGTTCAGCTGTCCATCAAAAAGTTTCAGTAACATTTAAAGTCTAGAAAAGGTAGACAATAGTAGACAAGCATAAATGTTCACAAAAAGGCCCTTGGGGTTTGGAATGGTGCAATTTGAGAGTACATAAAATGCAAACAATAGGCCTAATTCTTACACTGGATTCACGTGAACGCTCAATAATCTGCCCATCTAAAGGTGCCACAGATTACCCAATGAACGAACGAAACACTTCTTCATGGGGTGAAATGATCTGCGGTGAGACACCTCAGTCATCGTTTCAGGGCAGCAGATCATGTTGTGTAAAGAGTGATCTGCCGCCCAGGAGCAATGAAGCTGTGTGAGGTGGAGAAATAGCAGTAGCCATTGCTTGGCCTCATACTGTAGAGGTGATCACCTCTACTGGCGCGCAGGCATTTATTGGGAAGGAACGCTTTCTTCCTGACAATAGCCTGCTCATCTGTGCAGACTAAAGAGTTCAGATAAAATTATCAAAACCCCCCAACTACTAGTACTAGGGTCCAGAGTCAGACTAGGATGCCAAGGGTCCACTATTAAAATTCATTCTGGGGGCCCACTGAACAGTGACATGCAAATATTACCTTCCCACACAGAGGCAGGCAGCACCAAGATGCTACAAGATGATTGATTATAGGGGTCTCTGCAGCAACTTCAAAAGGTGGGTCCCAAGGAAGAGAGGACACTGGCTAGCCTGTCTCTATTCCTAGAATCCATCTTAACCATCTGATGCGTCTATAAGAATAAACTAGATAGTCTACCCAGTATTTTATATTAACATAGGCTATTTGAGATTCTGTACTGGTGGACTGGGGGCCTACCTTCCTCAGGGGCTCACCGGGGGATTCCCCTGTTCCCCCCTGCTAGGTTCCCGATTCTTCCTCACTAGTACAACCTTGATGAAGAGGGATTCGAAAGGAGCACCAGTTGTGCAAGTACACTACCACTCCATACAAACTCTACTGGAATTAAAGTAGCAGCCTAGTGACACTGTGAAGCAGATGCAATTCAGCATCTCTGGTTTGTATCTCCTGTAGTTTGTACCTGCATTAAAATTCTAAGCCTATACATAGTGCTGAAAACTTATTATAAGCATTAATAAGTTTAGTGACAAAGTCTTGGATATGAGGAGCATCTTGAAGACCTCCCCCTCCCATTTTAAAGGACATCTGTTAGCAGATTTGTGCCTATGAAATTGGCTGACCTGTTACATGTGTGGTTGGCGGCTAGGACTCTATGTTGGTCCCATGTACATATGTGCCTGCATTGCTGAGAAAAATGAAGTTTTAATATAAGCAATTGAGCCTCTAGGAACAATGAGGGAGTTGCTGTTACACTTAGAGGCTCAGCTCTTTCCGCAACTTCTGCGCCCTCTGCACTTTGACAAAACCAGGCAGTGTAGATGTGATCACACCTGGCCCTGACGTCTTCTAAATTACATCTACAGAGAGAGCTGAGCCTCTAAGTGTAACAGCAACGCCGCCGGTGCTACTAGAGGATCATTTGCATCTATTAAAATATTTTTTTCAGCCATGCAGGCACATATGAAGATGAGACCAACACGAAGGCCTTCAGCTGCCAAGCGCACATGTAACAGGTCAGCCAGTGTCATAGATATAAATCTGCTAACAGATGCCCTTACTGTTCAGTGAATTTCTTTTCTGTATCAGTGTATCATCCAACCCAGTAATGTTATCAATTTATCTTTAATTCCACATTTAAAAAATCTAGTTTTGTGCTTTTTAATGGCACAATTTTGATCAAACTGCATTTCCAGACCAGTTGAATGTTACCATAGCTAATGCTATACTTAATAAATTCATGATTGGCCGTAAGAGCTTCTTTCATGACCTTTAGAAAAAAAATGAACGTTGTTGTTTGTATATGGGGCATGAATCTGTCACAGATACCTCAATTGGCTTACATCAAACACCTCAGACTTTGATATTATAATTGGTACTGCAGATGAGGGTCCCATGTGTCCCATCCTTCCCAGAACAATTCCTTTCTTTGCACTAAAAATCAAAGTATTTACTTTCTTATAATTTAGTCTCCTGATGAACACAAATTAGCATTATACTGACAAAGTTCTTGTAACTGTCTGATGTGATTTTCAACCTAAAACCAGTAATGGGGTAGCTACTAGTTCATACTATTTACAATTTTTGTCCCCAATTCATTATTCAGGTCATATATTAGGCAATCTATATTTCTTCCACTGGTTTTAGTCATGGGATATTGCTAATTCTACAGATTTCAGATAATTTGATGAAATGTATTATATTGCAATTACATTCATCTAGGGCATATAAAAATCATAATAGAGGAGGACCGCCCAGTGGTGCAACTACCATAGCGGCAGACCATGCGACTGCTAAGGGGCCCAGGGCAAGAGGGGGCCCAGTCTTAGTTAGGATCATCTCCTCTTCTACTGGAGGTGAGAACTTGGTCAGGACTTTACCCTCTAAAGAAACAACTTTTAGCAAATGAAGATGTGGAAAAATGACCCAAGGGTCATTGAAAAGGGTTTAGGCAGAAACCTTTCTGTCCTGTGTGGGGGCCTGGTTTAATCCTTGCTATGGGACCTTACTTCACTTTGTACACCACTGGGATCGCCTACTCTAAACCAGAAATGGTAGACTATAAAAAGTGCAGTTCATGCTGTGGCCTACCTGGCTTATCTATATACTGTATTACATGGTGGACAACTTATTTGAATGGTGGACATGTAAGGGTCTGCCATGGATTTAGCCGTAAATCTGTGGAGACATACAGATTGCATCATTGTTCCTATTGTGTTGTGGATTATGCAATGGTTTCAGCACTGGCACATTGAAAGAATAAAATCTCATCCACTTCCCTGGTACTTTTTTTTATTTGCTTCAGATTTTACCTGCTCAAATTCACAAGAAAAAAAATATGTACTGAATTCACTCTAATACATCTCCTCTGCAATGTCTGCTTAAGAGGAAATCTTATATGGCCAGCTAAAGCTTCCTCTGACCATAGCATTTCAGGAGAATGAGACAAAGCAAGCCTGAAGCTATACCGTACTTCACGTAGCTCATCCAATCTTGGAGCCTTGGTTGTTTGCAATATGGACTCATAGTCCTGGACAGGAGCGCTTACGTGGAAATACTTCTAAGGGAACCCCAAGATTCCATTTACTATGGTTGAGGGCCAGACATGCTATTTATCAGCTTGCCAAAAAACGTATCCTGATATGCTGTCTGCAGTCTCAGAGATATAAGAGCCACCTTAAAAATGTCTTCAAATAATTTGGAGTTTGTGACATAGTATTTGCCAAGCATCCAAATCATGTTCAGTGATAATATTCTGACAACTGGAATTGTTAAAATATGTTGACAATAATCCTTTCGTGCGCCGCTTTACTATCTTGAACATAAATTGTGTGAATTCAGGCTTACGATAATCCATCTTTAAAAACCCAAACACTGCACAGGCTCTTCTGGATGGCAGCAGATTTGATTCCTGTTTGTCTCTGTATAAATTGTATTTCTCATTGAGATGATTTAACAGCATCCACACATTGCGGTTGTGGGAGCACACAATGGCTGCATCCTGCAGATAATTGCTAGCCAGGCACCTTCTCTGCCTCTCCAGACCCTATTCAGTTTTTAGTGCCAATATGTCACCCTACTGCCTTGGCACAGAACATTAGCTGTGGAAATCCATCAGCAATTACAGTAATTACACACAATAATGCTGGGTGGCACTTCACTACAAATTGGTTCAAATCCTAATACCAGAAAATCAAATGGATTCTAAACAATTCAAACATGCCGAGAGTAGCTTGTTAGGGTAAGACGGGCAGGTCGGACACAAGCTGGACCTGTGTATGGCTGCCCTTGAAGACTAATGCAGGGACTGCTGGACAAAAAAAAAAGAGGAAAAACTTTGATGACAGATGCAATAAAATATAAGCAGGTTTACTTGGTAATCATAAATCTGTTGTCAACGTTCTGCAGTCAATGAAGAGTTTTGTCTCACACCATGCAGGCTGGCAGACATCACACATTTCAGGCAGACTAGGAACACCGCTGTGTAATTCAGCAAATGGCCAACCAACATTTATGCAAACAGAGAAAACTTAGTTCTATTTGGTTCAAAAAAACAAGCTAGGCTTTCCTAAATGTGTAATGTCCCTTCAAATGACAATTCACTTATATGGCATTATGACTAGAGAAATCAAAGTTGACAAAGTGGAATTCGATCCGAATTTCAGGAAAAATTAGATTTGCACCGAATCCGAATTTTCTCGTGGTAACAAATCTAATTTTTTCCTAAAATGGCTGCTGCACATGTGAGGACATGGAGCAAGGAACTCTGGGAACAAGGGATCACCCACAATGCCATGCATGCAGTCAATCAGCAGCCAGCCAGCCTCTGTGATGTCACAATAGCATCAGCCATGTTGGATTCAGCCATTTTCCAGTGTACTTAGTGCAGGGAGAGATGTCAGCAGGCGCTAAGGACCATTGTAGAAAATGCTTTAAAACTTTTATTTTGCTGTATAGAAGTTCAGGGAAAGGATAGGGAGGAATCATTCCACAGTATTGAAGCAGAACAGGGTTTAGTAGGGGAGTTTACAGCTTGTGTTCAGGAGAACAGTTTTATGTTCTAAAGCCCTTTTTGGCGTGTATTAGTGGCACAAAAGAAAGTATTTGCCGTTGTGTGGTGAAGTGAGAAAATGACATCCCTTTTTGGCGTGTATTAGTGGCAAAAAAAATCTATATTTGCTGTGACGAAACCAACCTCGCCACGGTGTTTTGGAGGGGGCTGGTTGCTAGCCTCTTGCCTCAGGATTATGGCCCATACTAACTTTAAAGAACACAGGCCGGCCGCACAGCTTAAATCTGTCTTTGGAATTGTATTTTATTATGTGAGGGCACCCAGATGACTAGTTTAATTGTATTCGTGTGGTCTGAGTGCCATTCACCTAATGATATGCACTCAGACTTGAGCTATCTGGGAATATGTTAAATGTCTGTGGTTGCTGGGAGGTTGTGACATTGTGTGTTTAACTGGTGATTTCTGTCCTGTTGTCCCGCATGTGTATTGGCGATCTCCCCTTTGTCCTGAGAGATAATTGGATTATCCCTCGGTTGTCTCTGGGGCAGAGAGGAGGAAACCATGATGCATTGTGGGGATGTGCTGTATCTGTTCGGTGTGTCGCAGTCTCCATTCTGGTCCCCTGGGGGTGTGTCCACCAGATGGAGACCTGTATAAATACAGGCGGGTAGCCCTCAATAAAGAGTTCCTGTTTTATCCTTCATCATGTTGAGACTGGTGTTTGGATAACTGATCAAAACTGGGGGATTGCTATAAGCTGACGATTTGCTATACTCCCCTGGCATAACTACTAGCTCTTGTAAGAGCTGTTCCTGCTCTCTGGCTGTAGGAGAGGTTCACCCACTGGAGCCTGGAGCCTTGTCGTAGGTCCAGCGTGGGTGGAGGACGGTGAGACCCCAACCAAGCTGCGGCGGTTCGTGGGGTCTGCAGGGCGTACAGTGTCAAGTGGAGTGCTTGGAGTCCTCGGAAAGCACTAGGAGCATCTATCGACGGAGGTACCTGGTCGGGGTGCTAGGCGTCCTAGTGTGAGGAGAAGCAGCTCGGAGACACTGTTCGTGGAGTATATTGAGGGCAACGCTAGTATCCGTACAGCGCCCCTGGCTACAGCAGGATGGAATCGGCTAGTCTTCGAACAGCGTTCCACTACGAGGAGGATGATGACCCGGACTGGAGGGATGCAGACAGAAAGGAAGTCTGGTATGATGCCCTGGAAAATGCCCAGCGGCGGCGAGGTGAGAGTCTCCCCAGTTATGAGCAGCGGCTACAACAGCGTGTGGCGATGCGGATGGGTCTCTTGGGAGAGCAGCCCCTGGATGACTGGGTAACAGAGCTCCAGAACCTGGTATGTAAGGAGCTTTGGCTAGAGGACGCTTACCAGGCCCTAAGGTGGCATGTCATTCAACATTCCCCCTGGATGGCTGAGCACGACAGACCCGAGGGTGAGGATTATGATGGACCTGGGTTACTATGGGATGCCTTGGAGGAGAACATTGATCTTGGCAGCACGGAGGAGTCTAGGTTTTGGGACATCTATGACTACCGGATGGGCATGCATGATTATGCTGACGGAAGGGAGGTGAGCAAAGACATGATCCACCTGGTAACAAGGGAGTGGGAGCTGGAGCAGACCTACCAACACCTGCTCAGCTCTGTTCATCCCCAACCTACTCGACAAGTAGAGCCAGATCTGCCCTCCTACATCTGGGAAGACTTGCCGGCGATACCCCCTGCTTCCCTACCAACTCCCAAAGTAGGGAACTTCATTGACTGGTTCTGGGAAGACGTCCCGACAGCAGGTAGAGATGGGACCGAAGTCTCTCCACCGGCCCTACAGGGATGCTGGGTAGCCGGCCCAGATCCCCAACTACAGCCAGCATTACCTGGAGTCCAGACAGTCGGTCTGACTTCCCATCGACAGCTTAACTTACAGGGAGAGATGACAACCGGTCTCTCTCCCCAGCGGCAGACAGGATCACAGGGAGAGGAGATTGTCAGTCCCCCGTCCCTGCAGCAACCAGCATTACTAGGAGTGGAGATGGTCGCACCCACTACCCAGCACCAGGCGGCGTTACAGAGAGTTGAGACAGTCGGTCTGACTCCTCAGCAGCAGTGTGTTGTAAAGAGAGAAGAGACAACCGGTCTCTATCCCCAACCACAGGGGGACAGCACCCCTAACTTCGATGGTGCAGATGGGACCGCGGTCTCTGCACCAGGCCTACCAGGATACTGGACGGCCGGTTCAGATCCCCCACCAACCCTGCAGGAATGCCTGGAGGAGGAGGTAAGCGATTCCTCCTCTCCACAGCCGATCTGCAACAAGGTCCTGGGGATAGGATTTCCTGATCCCATCCCAGCGGAAGAGCTGGCATCTGGGCAGAGCGCAGTCGGCCTCTGCCCTCCCCTATCCTCTACTCCAGAGCCGGACTTCCCACAGGCTACCCCAGCGGAAGAGCTGGCCTCTGGGCAGAGCGCAGTCGGCCTCTGCCCTCCCCTATCCTCTTCTCCACAGCCGGACTTCCCACAGGCTACCCCAGCGGAAGAGCTGGCCTCTGGGCAGAGCGCAGTCGGCCTCTGCCCCCCCCTATCCTCTTCTCCACAGCCGGACTTCCCACAGGCTACCCCAGCGGAAGAGCTGGCATCTGGGCAGAGCGCAGTCGGCCTCTGCCCTCCCCTATCCTCTTCTTCAGAGCCGGACTCCCCACAAGCGACCCCAGCGGAAGAGCTGGCATCTGGGCAGAGCGCAGTCGGCCTCTGCCCACCAAGTACCTACAGCTCCAAGCTGGAGAACCACAATGCAGCAAGGAGTCGCAGATGCCCACTCAACAGCTGGGGACATACGGAACAGAGCCAGGCCCCAAAATTCAACAGGTCCAGTATGGGGTTGTGGTTGGACTGCCAGACTAACTCAGGTATCTGGTTAGTCTTCCCTGGAAGGGGGAGATGCGTGACGAAACCAACCTTGCCACGGTGTTTTGGAGGGGGCTGGTTGCTAGCCTCTTGCCTCAGGATTATGGCCCATACTAACTTTAAAGAACACAGGCCGGCCGCACAGCTTAAATCTGTCTTTGGAATTGTATTTTATTATGTGAGGGCACCCAGATGGCTAGTTTAATTGTATTTGTGTGATCTGAGTGCCATTCACCTAATGATATGCACTCAGACTTGAGCTATCTGGGAATATGTTAAATGTCTGTGGTTGCTGGGAGGGTGTGACATTGTGTGTTTAACTGGTGATTTCTGTCCTGTTGTCCCCGCATGTCCTGAGAGATAATTGGATTATCCCTCGGTTGTCTCTGGGGCAGAGAGGAGGAAACCATGATGCATTGTGGGGATGTGCTGTATCTGTTCGGTGTGTCGCAGTCTCCATTCTGGTCCCCTGGGGGCGTGTCCACCAGATGGAGGCCTGTATAAATACGGGCGGGTAGCCCTCAATAAAGAGTTCCTGTTTTATCCTTCATCATGTTGAGACTGGTGTTTGGATAACTGATCAAAACTGGGGGATTGCTATAAGCTGACGATTTGCTATACTCCCCTGGCATAACTACTAGCTCTTGTAAGAGCTGTTCCTGCTCTCTGGCTGTAGGAGAGGTTCACCCACTGGAGCCTGGAGCCTTGTCGTAGGTCCAGCGTGGGTGGAGGACGGTGAGACCCCAACCAAGCTGCGGCGGTTCGTGGGGTCTGCAG